>NC_067473.1:134507728-134843442 GCF_947179515.1 Apodemus sylvaticus | reverse complement strand
TCTTTCCTTCTGTGTGTGAAATATAAAATGTATTCTGGAAATAAAAATGGTTGCAAGAAACCAGCTACAGCAGTCCAAACAACAATGAGAACAAATTACACAGGTAAATGATGCACAGTTACTGACACATGCATTGCAGAAGACTTGGTTCCTAGCACTTCAGGTATAGTTAATAAAGATGACTATTGGGTCCTCAGATGATCTGGACATGGTATGACTACTATGATATGAAGTATAAATATGTCATGGGGTGCCCTGATACTGTTGGAAGATCTGCCATGCTGACTTAGGAAACAGCCATCCTCACTCCTGAAAGCTGTGTCCATCCACAGCATGGCATCATTGTTTAAAATCTCTGCCATACTACTGTTTCTTTAACTGTTAGAAGCTCAGCTGTCATTGAATCCTGACCCTTTTGAATCAACACTACAGTGTCATACTCAGGTTTCTATATACTGAAGTTCTGCCAAGTACCAGCCTCAGCTTACAGAGGGGGTACTAAAGAGGGGGTGTTTGGGAGCAGCAGAAGAAACAACTCCAAGTCAGTGATGGAGTGCAAGCTAATAGCTCTGTAGTCTACTTGAGATGCCCCTCTAGATAGGTGTTTCCTTGAGACAGCTCTCTGCTTGAGACAGCTCTCTGCTCCAGATAACTCTCTAGATAGCTCACTAGATGACTCCTGAATTTTCTGACCAATTTCTAAAAACCTGACAGAAAAAGTCTATAAGAGCTATGTTAATGAGAGACCCCAACTCAATGTTTTTAGACCCCTAATCAACTAGCCCAGCACAGAGTAACTTGTTTTTCTGCTTTCAGCTTTAGAGAAAGATAACCCAACCTGTTCTAGTTCCAATGCTTAACTATACAATGCCCCAAGGACATTTGCTCCAGATAATCTCTAACCTTCCTTAAGGCATAAACTATTGCCTGACTTCCTCATTCTGTACTTCCCCATTCTGTGCATGCTTTGTCCTCCACCCCTTGCCTTGTGATTTTTCCCCTTTAAATACCTCTGCTTCAGTTGCATGGTATCCCACAGTCCTCCAACTCTGCATGGTGTATGACTGTGGACCCCAGAGCTCTGGAATAAAAAATCATCTTGCTATTGCATAGAGACTGTTTCTCGTGAATGATATGGGTGTCGCCTTCTGAGGCATGGGGCGCTGGGACGCCCTCGGTTTTTTCGGGTCTTACATTAGCTGTTAGCTCTCCAAGCAGCTCTCTCTAGTTAGCTCTCCCTAGGTAACTCAGCTCTTCCAGACCAAACCCATTCTTTTATTTATATATTAATTCAGTCATTTATCATAGGTTTCCTTTGATTAAACCAAGGCATTTTATGACCTTAGGCCTGATTCTTAGAAAAGGGCAGTCAGTATACTTTTTAACATAGCAAATGTGTTCAGAGATTGTAAGAACAAATAATTACCTAGCAAGGTGGAATCCTACTCTAAAATCACCATTCCCACCATACTTGGACCAAAGCCAGGCTTTGTTCTGTTCCAGGCTGACCTGAACTCACAAATCTGACTGCCTTAGTAACCACAGACACTGTTTAGCTGGTTTAGATCTTGCCCAGAGATTACCACTCCCTAAATCTCTTTATTTCCTTCCTTAATATCTTTCTGACAAGCTGGCTCCTTAGTGTAGCTGCCTCAGTTCTTTTAGTCTATGAAGCCCCTCATACAATTGACATTGGATCCTTATATTGTACAGTTGAAATATCCTGATAAAAGAGAACTCTTACACTTAATCTTAGTAATCTTTTTGTAGTCTTGAACTCATTTTCTGAGTTCTTTCCCATAGTCATAAGGACTGTTCTGAAGGTCACAGTGTTACAGAGACATATTCTCACTTCCCAGAATAATGCTGTCTCCTATTACCATGGAGTCACTAACTTTGACAGAAAGGACCTTCTGCTGAAGGAGGAACATAAAGTAAAATATTTATATCAGTATGCATATAAACCTATATCTAGCAATTGTAAATGGTACCAACTTTCTCTTGGAGAAAACTGTAAAGGGACGTAAGTTCTTTAATAATTTTCCATCAATTTCATAGAAGTTTATATTTGAGATAATAATAGAAGTTCTACTATGTAGATAGATAATATTAGCATTTTTATAGGATCTGCCCCACAGTTGTGGGCTACTCACCCCCTCCTCTCTCTCTTGCTATCTTGCTCTTGCTCTGTCCCCTTGTTCCTGTCCCCCCCCCCATTTCCCTGCCCCATCTCTCTCCACATGCTCATGGCCAGCCCCTACTCCTCTACTCTCTCTCTCTCTCTCTGCCTTTCTTTGTCTCAACTTTCCTCACCATACACTGAATAAACTCTATTCTATATATACCATCATGTGTCTGGCCCTTCAGAGGAGAAGGCATGTCTCAGCATGGGCCTGCAGAGGCACCCCCTTCCCCCTCACATGAAAACATATCTGCCAAACATATTCCTTCTCTCTTTATTTTTTATAAAACAAAACAGATAGAACTCCAAGTTCTTAGCTGTTTTCATTGAACACCTCATACTCTATGGGAATTGTTAAATATATATATATATATATATATATATGTATATATATATGTATATATATATATATATATCTTCATTTGCCATACACCAGCATTACTGCTATAAGCTCTAATCACTGCTGTCAGTGATTGGTCCAGAGAAAAGAAGATTTGAGCTAAGACCATTGTAGCTATGGAAGCAAGTCTATACTAAGTCACATGATACTTCATGGTACTTAGAAAGAATCTTTTCTCTCAGTACAATTTATGCTTCACAGAGGACAATGTTAACAAAGATGACCTCCATAATAATATTTGAGAGAGGACAAGAATACCAGCAGTGAAAGCAAGTTGTATAGTCAAAGACCAACATTTTCAAAATCTAAGTGGCCTCTTTCTTTGTCCCCTCATGGGTTGCTTGGTTTGTTATTTGTTTTGTTCAAAGGCATGTTATTTTACCCAATCTTGAAGTAGCTTAAAGTGTTTTGAACACTAAAATCTCTGCTATCATTGAAGATTATTAGGTAGTTTATTCCAGTTCATTAACTGCTTTTTCAAAATGCTTACCTTCCCCAGAATCCATCAAGTCTAAAACTGTTAAAATATCAACTCATTGATGTCCCTGCTTCAAGATGAAACTATTGGTCCTACCATCTGATTACTATACCTCAGACACAAAGCCTTTGTATGAATGTGTAGAATTTTACAAGCATCCCTTACTGGGGCTTTAAAGTCACAGTAAGCAGAACTTGCTTTTTGCCCATAATCTTCAGTCATCCTCCACTGAAGAACCTGGTGTGTTCATTATTTGGGAGGGTTTATTTAATTAGTAATGATCAGTAAATCACATACTACTTCATAATGTGTAATATTTGAATGACATCTTAGAAATTTCAAAGGAAATCTTCACTGAATGCTTGCTATGTTTTCTAAGGATGCAAATGTCAACACCTGGTTTTAGCACATAACAGTCTATCCGACAAGCATTCCTGTGGTTTTATAAGAAAGCTAATTGAGACACACAGATGTTAGATACTTTGAGTTCACACAGTTGGCAAGTAATGGGAGATACAGTATGAACTTTAGCTATTTGTTTTCATGTGTACTCTCTTACTCCTGTACGACACCAGCTCTTAATTACATAAATTACAGTATTCAAATAACAGATAGACACAACATTCTGTACACAGAAGATCTCACTTATAAACAGTGGTCATGCTAGTAACACTAGTAGTGCTGGAGGCAAGATTAGACAAGCCTAATGTCCCTGTTTCTTAATGGGTCTGGTCTTTAACCTTTCTTATATGGAGTGTGTACCTATCTGTGGGCCCTTCATAATGTTTAATACTAATGGTTTCCAATACTGTCTTGATCTAGGACCAGAAAGCAGTGACTGGAAAGGAATGTTTACACAGTGTGGAAAGATGTCTCATTCACTAAGCACTCTGGCCTTTTATGCAAAAAATCCATTGTGAAAAGGAACAGAAGGTCTTTGTTTTCCAAAATGACACATTTCCCCAACTACCCAAAGACTACATCTTAATCAGAATGTTCTTTGTTAAAAGGCCAAGGATCATCCATTCTGATTTAGATTATAATGAATGTCCTCAAACTTCCCAACTATCCCCAGACTGTGAGGATGGCCAAAATAGGAGGGGGTGGGGGCAGATTTCCTTGGGTTTTATAGTCTGTCTTTGAAACACAGTAGGCCTAATTATATATGTAAGTCAAGCATAAGTGATTTAGAACAGGGTGGTTTTGTTTGACAGTCCTATTATTTCTTAAAAAAGACAGTTGTTAGCAAAAGTATTCTCATGCTTTTTACTTTCTTGTGTGGCTTTCAGAACTACTTTGAAAAACAGTATGACCTTCTTATTGCTGAATTATTCTACTGCAATGCAAAATAAAAGATTTACAAGTTCCTCTTTAAAATTATACTCTGGCCTAGTAAAATGAGCAATAAAAGCCTGGTTATGAAGGGGTATCCTTTATTGAGCGGGTTTGCTTTAAAATTGGTTCATAAATAAATCATTTATTTGTTCTCTTTATGTGGCAATGGGTTTAGTGGCATTTAAATAGGGCACATTAAATGCACATAGAAAGATTCACTTCTGTCAGTTAACTACTAATTTGTTATGCCTACAGTAAAGTCTGAGTGACTCAGACAGAATGCAGCAACCCATGGAAAACAAAATTCAGGGCTTTAAGGTGTTTCTGCACATCCAGGGGCAATGCAGATTTTAGGACCACTCATATTAGCAAAGCGTAGTCTTTAAAACTGATGTTGATACGTTCATACTTTTGAGCACAGGATGTGGATATAATCAAAATGCCCAGCTCATACAAATGCTTGTAGCTGAGAATAGTATAAAAATATGTAGTCTCACTTAAATCTAATATACAGTAGGCCAAACTCGTATATACTAAATATTTTTTGGATTATAGGAGCTGCAAAAAGCTGGCAATAAGACAGTCAGAAGCAAATACATGCATACTTCAAAGGTATAATAGAATTGTGTCACTTACAAAAGGGATTTGATAAAGCAATCGTGCGAACTACTCATAGATGAGTATGTAGATGTCTAGCTGCTTGAATGTAGTGGTGCAGTGAGAAGTGTAACTGGAGGAAATGGGTGTGTATGGAGTGTTATACAGCATAGCCCTTCACTTTCAAGTTTCCATTGACAGATAAACCTTTTCTGTCTCTAATTTTATGAAACCTAAAAAACAACAACAACAACAAAGGACAAAAAAAGCATGTTTCCCTCAACTATTCCAAGAGCTGTAACCATTTTAAAGCCCTAGTGACACTCTAGGGTTGAGACTGAATTAGGTCTGTCAGCCAAGAGTTCACATCCCAATCTCCAGCAGACTCAAGGGATGGAGGAAAACAGAAATAGGTCAACTGGGCAGTTTCATTAGTTCTGAAGCTTCATGCTAGGGCAACTGAATCCTAGTGGGGTCTAACTTATTTTGTAGGGAGATCTTTAAAACAATATATTCTTCGAATTATGCTTACATGAAAGAGCATTCAAACCGATGTTTAACTTTCAAAGTCATTGGGAATTCTTCAGGTAAAGAGTCTTTATCTTAAACAAGGTAATTAGAAAGCTGCCATCAAGGATCGACAATGATTCATAGTCCAACTTGCTAAGTGAAAGAAAGAAAAACATCTCTAGAAATCATAATGGGGATATTCTTACAGATATGTTTTGTTCAGTTTGCATAATGACATCTTTAAGGCATCGGGTTGCCTTCTATTTCTCAAACATTAGATGTTCCAGTATTAAAGTCTTTATTTCTTTAAGAATGAAACAAAGGAAGGAAGGAAGGGTAGGTGCTGGAGGTTCTGGGTGAGAGAGGAACTGTGGGTTGATATGATCAATATATATTGCATATGTATAAAATTGTCAAAGAATAAACAAAATACTTTTTAAGTTAGGTTTTACGAATGAAAATGAAGCAAGTGTGATGAAAATGGGGCAGAGCAGTAATCTTCCAAAACTGATCAGAGATTTCTACATGAGAACAACTATTTTCTCCAGAGCACTGCAATCACCAATGTTCTTAACAATCTAGAGGCCCTGTCATTAATCTAAAACTGTCTGGTTCCCAATGTAGTCTATATAGACCTATATCATGAGCAAATTCACGTTTCCAAAACTCCCAAACTGAATTCTACACCATGAGAAGCTATTGATATGTATTTCCCTTAAGCTGTTGAAGACAGCTCATAGCTGTTCTCTACAATACTACCTTTTTGTTCACAGTTCATTTATTTGGATGCTTTCTGATTTAGCTCTTCTACAACTACCCTTAAGCATTTTAGCATATTTTTGAAATTCATTTGCCCTAGGTTGTGCCTCAAATCTGACAGATACATTATAAATAAGCATGTTCCATGGGCTTTACAATTGAACTGCTGTTTTTACTTTCAATGTCATTCTTTCATGATTCATACATGTTTATATCTGAACAACACACATTTATCCCTTTAGAGAACACACAGTTGATAAATACAAATTTTGAAATAGAATTTTAATTTGGGGCTTAATTGTGGTAGCAACTGACTGAATGAGTTGTATAATGCTTTGTGGGGAAATTACAGTGCCTTCTGAATTTATTTTCTCTTGTCTCTTAGGTCTCTTTCTCAGTCACTATTCCTTTCCCTCTGTCATCTCTTACCATCCATTTATGCCCCCTTTTCCTCTTTTCCTTTTTTCTTCCCCTCTACCTTTCCTTTTATGATCTTTCTCCCATTCTTCTCTTTCCTACTTTAATAACTTGACCTAGCTTACATGGCAATAGTCATTATATGAATAAATACAGTGATAAACCGATTAAAACAGATGGGAGATAGATAGCATGAGTATGTTTGTTTGTGCCTTTGATGACACAAGCTATGAAACACTGAAGTTTTTTCTGTGCAAAGATCAAGATAAAGCATGCGATGTGTATCTTCTCAATAGGTAGAAGCAGAGTGAGTGGCTACATCAGTACTGTGCTGAATATCCTAATTCCTAATTTTAATTATTCACATTTTATTTGAAGGGAAAAATACAATGAGTTTAATAAATAAATGGAACAGACAATGGGTTTCAAAAACTATTACAATCAAAACATTATAATTGATGACATTCTGATGGCCATAGAACTGTGGGCGCCTGCTGCAAAGGTCTGGGGGAAAATTTCATTTAAAAACTATTTTAGATTCCCTAATCTTATTTCTTTCGTATTGCCCTTCCCAATTATTTTATTAGGAATGAGGCTTATAGGAAAATAAAATGTTTTCCCTCCAACCAAAGCCTTGTTATAGACCTTTTCTTTCCATTTTTATTACTGACGTCTGCATTTTGACCCATTTATACAATTACTCCTAGGTATGTCAATTATATAAACTTGTTTAAAGATTTATCTGGATCTGTCCTGATAAGCTGCAGTATTCTAGATGGACCCACAATGTATATGTCCTTGCTCTCACACTGGCATGAGAATGTTCTAAGATATGAGAGTAAATTCTCAAGCTTACTACCATTGTCCAAACAGGATCTAACAGGATCTTTGAAAATAATAAACCTATGCTACAACAAATTCTGTGCAACAGGAGATAGTGATCTGTGTATTAGTTGTCTAGAAATGTGCAAGTAGGTTAAAATTTGAGGTAAATACGGCTGAGTCAATTCCTTGATTCATTAGAACATAAAGATACTTTAAGAACATAAAAGAAGACAGCGATGTTTAAGTCTGGTGTTTCTTGAACTGATCATTGTACTCACTTATATAAAACCAGTTACATTAACATTTTAGTCTGTACGTGAAACATTACCTGAATCTCTACTGACATTTTTCACTGTGTAGCTAGGCTGTTCTTGAATTTGAGACTTCTCCTGCTTCAGCTTCACATTGCTTGGACACCAGAGAGGTGCCTGTGAGAAATTCTAATTCTTTATCGATGAAAGGTGCTCAGCAATACATACTATATTAAGAAACTAATGCTTCTTTACCTAATTCATTTAAGAAATTTATTATGGCCAATATATGTTGAATAGCATGAGGGTTGACACAGTAATGAGAAAAACAAGCAAAGTACCCTTTTCATGATAATTTCGTGATCATGCAATGCATAAATTAAAAGGCAATATTCCTGGTAGTGATTAAAAGCAACAAATAAAAATAAATCAGGAAAAAGCCAATACAGAAAACAGCAGACAAGATAGGAAGCCATGCTATTTGCAGGCAAGATCTGGATGATAAAATGATCAAGTCATAAGTGGTTCATGGACCAGACTACGAGAAGAAAATTAGCAGACCTAGCAGGAAATAGGCAAAGTAAAAATGAAAAGACTACCTAGTTTGTCCACTTTTACTAAGGTCACATATTTTCCTATAACTTCTAATTTCATGTTTGTTTCCATACTTTATTGCTTAATAGCATTAAAATATTCATATTCTTGCATCTTTTCCAATTCTGCACACACACATAAACACATACACACACACACACACACACACACACACACATTCACACCATTACATATATGTTCTTTGAAAACATGGTACCATAGGCTTAACATAAAGGTGAAACGCAAAAACTTTAGTGATAAAAATTGCAAACAAATCTTATGGAAGGAAAAATTCAAGAAGCTGGAGAAATTTTTTTGTAGAAGGCAGGAATCAAGTAATGCATTAAGCCTATCTTCCAATATTTGAAGGAAGGAGACAAACAAACAAACGAAAAACAGATTTTGCTTTCTGAAGTCTCAAATGGTAGAACTGTACCCAAAAATAGAAAATTCCTGGAAGAATGTGAACTGTTATAAACACAATTCTTGCTTTGATGTGATACAAATACAGTCTTGGAAACCTTGGTAAGGAGATCCCCTATTAGAACCTGTGAAAGTTTGTAAGAGTGAAATAGAGTGTGGCAGGCTCCGCCTTCCTTCACTATACAAAGCCCCTGAGATAAGTTACTTATAAAGGGAAGTATTATGGTCCACAGTTGTTGTGGTTTTGGTCAATGACAGATTGATCCAATTGCTGTACATCTGTAATACACACCTGTGACAGTACACCAGGACAGAAGGGGATGGTAGAGGAAGTTGCTAAACTCATAGCCAAGAAGTAAAAGCAGAAAAGCCAACTCCTGACATCCTGCCCACTCTTCCAAAAACAGATATTATATGACCAGAAGGCCTACTAACCAACACTGTCACTGTAGGGTACAAATCTCTGCACATTGATTTGTGTGGGATAACAAAGTCCACCACATCAAAGTGGGTGATAAACAAAAGGCCTTTAAAACCCAAAGGAGTGGGTGTATTGATCCACCCTGGTCTCACTGATTATGATTCATAATTCTCTGACTCATTTTGGTATAACTGACATCCACATGAAACAATCCTTCTTCCTCTGATTCTAGGCCTTTGGACAAGACATTATATGGGGGGCTGCCAAAACAGAACTTCACATCAAAAAAATAAAGGCTTTATGTTGATGCCATTGGCCTGTAAAATGACCAGTCCATCATATACTTTCTGAGTTTTCTCCTGTTAGGGCTTGTGTCCTCTAGGATCCTATGGAATATTCTAGATACACATCCACATAGTGGCTCTTTAGGAATCATTCAACCAAGTTCCAGACACATTCTATAGCTCCATCAAAATGAGACAACACAGTAATATAATTGTTCACAACTACTTAAATGGCAGAGTCAGGATTTTTTCCCAGGTCTTTATATTACTTAAATTTATTTTTAATTGAGTTATGTTTCTATTTAAAGTGACATTCTGCAAGATAAATGCATGTCCTCTAACTACCACAATTGAGAAACCAGCCATGCCTTATATAAGAATGCATCAAATGCAAAGCAGTTATATTTTAAATACAATCCTTGGCCAACTGAATTTCTAGTGCAGATGTTTGTTCTCTCTTGAAAATAACACTGTAATGACTAAGAGTATGGCTCAATTGGTAAGGCACTTACTTAGTATGTGAAGAGCCCCAGGTTCAATTACCAACAATACATAATACTGGGACTGAAGGTGCACAGCTATAATATCAACCCTGAGGTAATGAAGTAGTGAAGGAAGAGATAGGCACATCAGAAGTTCAAGGTCATATTTGTCTGCACAGTGAGGACAAAGCCAATCTGGCCCACATTAGACCCTGACTAAGAAGGAGAAACATGAAGGTGATACTAGCAAAAATGAAATGAAAAATATTAGTATTTAGACTTCTCTTCTTTATAAATGTTGTTACCATCAAATACATGTATTTATATGAAGAGGTCAGCTCAGAAACTTTGGAAAATTTCACAAGACACCTCCTGAAAATGAAACGTCATAAAGAACATAAACAACCATCCCCTCTGGAAGGGAGTGGCTAATATTCCTCAGACCACAGGGAGAAGGGACCAGTCACCAGCCACCTGCAGGTACAGGAGGCCCAGAGCTCATAGACTTTTGGCCACCTACTTCATTCCCTAAAGACCAATCACTTTAAAAAACACACTGTTCTGCTAATCACATTGTGTCTAATGGCTGCTGCCTTGAGAACTCTATAAAGGCTCACTAGACATGCTAAATGGGGTGATTCTCTCACTCTATGTGCAGGGTGACTCCAACATGTTGGAACAATAAATTCCTCTTGCTTTTTGCATCGATTTCCAACTCTCTGTTGTTCACTCAGGAGGTCCCGGGTAAGCTAAGGCTTGCCAGAGTCTTACAGTATACATGTGACAAGCATGCAAGGATGCTTATGCCAGGGAAAAAGCACAAGGTCAGAGGAAGTGGTCTTGAAATCTGTTTTGTCCTTTCTTCTTCACAGGACATGAAATGTGTCTAGATGCTGAACCATCTCACAGGCCCAAATATGTAGGCATTTTTTTCAAGATTAATACAGTATCAGATACTATCTCTCTCAGTGTATATGCATGCAAGTATTCCTTGTATATGCATACAAGAAAATAAAAAGTATTGACCTTCTGTTCTTTTGGTGCCCTGAAGTTACCAAATGCCAAGAATTATTTGAATGATTGGTAATAATAAGTGGTTACTGACTATGAATCATAGTTGCTTATGAAAGTTTGTAGTCATATAAAAATCTATAAAACATTTATATTTCCTTTTAATCCTAGAAGCCAGAGCTCTGCTCATATCATTGCATAAGTCAAGAGATTTATTTATTTATTTGTTTGCTTATTTATTTAGCTAAACTACATTCAGTTGACTCATTGATCAAAATGATCCTTGGCCAGAAAATAATGGCTTTTTTTCAGATTAAACTTCTAGTAGGAATCCAATGAAAATATAAAGAATGAAAGGATCTATGAATAGTATTCTGTGAAAAATTACTACTTCAACAGCCATAATTCAAGAACAATTCCAAAAGGGAGAAGTTTGTTCCAGAGGTCAGAACTATTATATTATACTTAAGGGTTGATTAAACATGTCCAGAAACAGAAATGCAAAGAAGAGAACAAATAGTGAAAAAAAAAATCAACTTTGACTTCCTCATGTGTTTCAAACATTCTCTTGGACTCTCTCCAAAACGCAGGTGTTGAAACCTAATGAATAGTCTGATATTGTTAAATGTTGTGGACTTGGAAAGGAAATTAAATCAGGCTCCTCCTTTAGGAATGAGATAAAATCCCCTATTCAAGAGTCTTCAACTAGGTTCTAGGTTGGTTGCCTTCTCATTTCTACTATGACAGGAATAGCTACTTCTGATTCTGGAAAAAAGAATAAAATTTTAAAAGTAAGTAAAATAAATAAATAAAGTGCTGGCAATATTTCTGGCCTTAAAAAGTATGTATGATGTCACATATCCTAAATGACTCCATGTAAGACCTAAAAAGACATTCAATTTGTGTCTTATATATTCAGAAAAAGATGTGGGTACAACTTTCATTATGGATTATATTTACTGTTTTATTAATGTATGTTTGTATGCTCATGTGCATATGCTTATGTGTACATCGGGGTGTTGCACACTCACATATATTCTTGTGTGTGTGCAGGCCAGTTGTTGGTCACAGTGTTTTCCTTTGCTTTCTGGCTCTTGGTCTTCTTTCTTTCGAAACAGAATCCCACTATGTAGTCTGGAATCTCTATGAAGATCAAGGTGGTCTCCAACTCATAGGGATTGACTACCCTCTCCCAAAGGGCTAGGATTAAAGGCTTGCACAACTATGTCAGTCTTATGTGGGGGTCAGAGTTTCTCACTAAACCTGAAGATCTCTAATTCAGCTACATGGGCTGGCCAGTAGGCCATAGAAAACCTTCAGTCTCAGACTTTCCAGAGCTACTGTGACTAATATGTCTCCCTTCTCATTTATTCTTGCTTTGTTTCTGATTGTGTTTTGTTTTTAGGATGGGTCCTGGGGAACTGGGATGAACTTAGGTCCTCATTCATTTTCACAAAGCATTTTACTCTCTAAACCATCATCCTACTCTGGGAAAATTAAAAAACAAAACGAAGCAAAACACAAAGGCTGTTCCTTTTGTTCTTTCTTTACTCCATTTTAAACTCAAAATACAATTGCTACTGAGTGGTAAAGATTTTTCTGCACATTATGACAGAGTGTTTCCAGGTATCCTCTGTACAAATGGAATATACACTTCAATAATATACATATAATAAACACGGCACAAGAAATTAGAAATAACAAGTGTTAAAGTGAAGCATGGTGACAAGTTTTTAATATCCTGTGTTACTGGATTGTGTTAGCAGGTCACCAAAATAAGAAAGAAAATGAAACAGATTTAAGAGTCTTTATTGGCACATAAACCAAAGCTATATAAAAGGCAAAGAAAGAAAAGAGCCCTTAGCTCCAGACATATAAACACTAAAATAATGTCATATCACTGATTCTCTGCTTTGGTTGCTTTCTGTAATCATCCTTCGAGTCTAATGCTGTTATAATAAAATGAGTTCTGTATCCCCAAGAAAAAAGAATGTAAAGGGTTTTTTTGTTACATAATTAACTCATAAGAGGTTGCCTTCACATCTTTGTAGCCAAGACAATAAAATGATTATTGAGCCTTTACAAGCATAGAATGTAGACTATAACAGTTACATGAATACACTAGTTCAAAAAAGAGTCTGTACTATTATTTCTTCTTTAATCATGAGGATGTGGAAGCTCTAAGACATAAGTAACTTTCAAAAACCACTCATCCTTACTTAGTCTTGAAGGGCAAACTTGAGCCCTCTGCAATTGCATTGCCTAGATCCACATCCCCTGAACACATGCTCATAGCCACCAGACAATTAGGCCTTGCTAATGTTGGTTTCTATATATTTATATTATGGTAACCATAATCATTTCATTACCTTAATTAATGTATGCTAATTAGATTCCCACCCAACAGGAAGGCATGATAATTGGACATTTGCAAATGAAAAGCACATCCAGACAGAGGTTGACAACATGGAAATTTTTACAAGGAAAAGAAAAAGAAAGGTAAAGTAACATAAAATATCATTAAATGATGTAATGAGTGAGACAGTCTGAAAATAATTGACCAATTTAAGCAAGGTTAATTCATGGTAAGGTCTTTGTGCTTCAATTCAGGTGTAGGTCTGTATTGTGCCAGAAAACCTGTCATGGACTGAGATTTAACTTTCACTTAATAAACACAGATGAAATCCAGGAACTCAACCTCTTGTTCATCTAACCCATAATTTAAGCAGACTATTGGGGAGCTTCCTATTGAATATGTTTGATTTGCATTCCTTAATTGTAAAGTCATAAGTTTTAGCACACTTATCATGCAGATTTTAAAGGTGAGGATTGCAAATATGAAAATGCAAAACACACAAAAGATAAAAACATGCATCAGGGTTTCTTTTACCATGTGTGTCATTGACATGACACACACATTGTACATTTAGCATTATCAAAAGCAAACTTTGCCAAGCTAAAACAATAATGACCTAAGTCAAGGATAGAATCAAAAGGAGGATCCAGTGAAAGTAAATACTTACATATTTAAATAAATAAGGAATAAAAGAAATGCTTCTCACTTTACTACATCTAGAAATAAAACACAATTTATTCTGAACCTACAAAAACAATATAAGAGCTATTGTTCCACATTTTATTTATTTATACTTGTGCTTGTGTGTGTAATTTCTTGTGTTTCTGGGAACGTGTGTGTGTGTGTGTGTGTGTGTGTGTGTGTGTGTGTGTGTGTGTGTGTATGTGTGTGTATGATGGAGAAGCCAGAAGTCAGCATCAGGTGTTGGTCTGCAGGTATTGTCTACCTTTATTGCGAGAAAGAGTATCACTCCAGGCTGATTACGCAAGACAAGCTGGCCCGCAAGCTCCAAGGATTCCCTTATCTCTTTCTCTTTCTCTGGTGCTGGATTTAAAGGTGTGCACTATTATGCTTAGATTTTTAGTGGGTGCTGCAGATTAATTTCAAGTTCTCATACTTGTGCAGAAAGCATTTTATAGAATAATTCCCCAGCCCATATGCTATATTTCATAAAGAAAGAAACCCCTCCATTTTCTTAGTAGTTTCATGGATTGTGGTGAATGAAAATCTTGTTGTTGCTGAGTCTGGCTTTTCAGCATTTGATTGTACAGTGCTTGCGCCTCAAGTTCCAACTCAGCCTCTTATTTTTAGTTGAGAAATAGAATTTGTTTTTATGTAAACCATGAGAAAAATGTGACAATCACAAAGAGAATGATTTAAGAAAGCATGGTGAAAAATTGACTTTTTAGTTGAAGAAATATATGGTCTAAAATGTAATCTTTGACAGCAGAAACTATTAAAATGTACAGGGGGGCATGTAATCGGAGTCACTGTAAAGTGTAACTTTGTTCTATCTGCTTTACTAAAACAACACTTCTCCCAACCACATTCTTCTCAGTTTCTTTACTGAAGCTACCAGCTTTGACAATAACTGCGAATCAGAACAGAGAGTGCTCTTGGAATCATTTAACCCTGTGCCTCCATGTTGTAGAAATGGGGCAGTTTACATTGCAAGGGCTAAAAGGGATTTACCCAAAATCACACTGTAAGTCAGCAGGAAGATGAGGAAAAGGATGCTGATTTGGGGGAGGGGGATGGGTAGCATGCAGTAGCCATTCAATTCTCTGAGATAGGAAGGACTCTTCAGAGGCTTGGGAGCTTGCATGAAAGAGAGGTTCACTGATGTGCTCAGAACCAAGTGAGATGTTGCCAGGTTACCACTGCAGCTCATAGTTTTTCTGCACCTAAAGACCATTCTCATAATCTTCCCTATATTGAAATTAGATTGTTTTCTTTTTCATGGACACATGCGCAAAAGACTATGCCAAAAAAAGACAAAAGCTTCTGATGTGTTCTTTCTACCACACATTCTCAAATAGTTATAGAAACTGTGGAGCGGGAAAGGCATATGTACTTGAGAGTGTAGATGTGTGCACATGAGTGTGTGCTTGCCTGCTGAGCTTAGATGTTAGCATAAGATGTTTTTCCTCCACAGCTCTCTGTGTTGACTTTTAACAAGGTCTTCCAACGACGCTGAAACTAATCAGCTCATCTAGAGTAAGGTGCTTTAGAGATCCATCTGTCTCCACTACATCCACCAAGGTTGGGGTGAACAGCAAGCCGAAGACACTCACTGTACCAGGTTCTACAACGGTTCTGGAGACCAGAACTCTGGTCCCCATACTTTTTATATAGACATTTGAGGACTGAGAAACCTTTGCAGCCCCCTTCTGCTCACTTTTCGTTTTATTTCCAGTCAGACATCAATGCCTCATAGAAGGCATTTTCTGAGCACAGTATGTACCCATATAACTCCCACTTTCAGAACTCAATGGGCATCAACTCCATACTTGTCTGCATGGCAGTGGAAGTAATGTATGCCTGCCTGAATAGATTACATCTTACTAAAAGTAAAAACTGTGTCTATCTTTTTTTCTGAGAACTGCACCCTTAGCTAAGAGGCACTAAATAGTAAAAATAATTAGTGAATCATTGAATGAATAAGTAAATATACTTAATATGTTTAATTCCTAAAAATTATCAAGTGCTCTATTTTCAGGTGAAAAGAAAGAAATCTGATAAGATTCTCACTATTTTTATAGCCCAGGTTCAAACTGGTATATTTAAGGGACAAAAAAATTAGGCACAATGCATAGGAATTGGGAAAATCCAGAATATGTCACCCAAAATATATTTATTTTGAGGAGTTGCAGATGTGGCTAAGGAGTTAGATGGGCTTTCTGCACGCACATGGAACCTGGTTTCCTTCTCAAAGCATATTACTCACACAGCTCATAAGCTCCTGTCACTCCAGGTGATCCCATGCCTCTGTCCTCCATGGATATAAACACTCAGGTGCATATGTCTCCACAAAAAGACATGGACACACAGTAAAACAAATAAGCAACATATCTATTAAAAATAATTATTTTTTAAATAGATAGAAGTTGTAAAATAGTAAGCCCAGAAAGAGCTCTCTGGCCTCCCTGCGTTTGGCTCAAAGCTCTATACACTGTCCCTGTCCTGCAGATGGGCCCCCATCCTTTCTCTAGCACCAGGAAAATCATTATTTCCACAGACAGAAGGCAGGCATACAGTTGAGTCTTCACAGACAAACCTTTAAAAATATCCTTCTCTTCCACTAGCACCTCACACATATCTACCTTCCCACAATGTTTTCTACATGCAAGACCACTGTCTCTGGTTCTCTCACTTCTGCTCAATATATGTTTTTAATGGTGTGTATAGCTGATGTTTAACTGCAGTTTATATTTCCATGTATTTCTATGACATTCTCTGTGCATTTGAAAGTTAAACTATTAATACCAAATAAAGTGTACATGCCCTTTCTCCAAGTAATTCTCAGACTGTTAGTTTGATTTCCAAACACAGGCACAAATAGTAAAGTACAGGGAAAGCATGGTTCCATTCCCATCAAATATATAGACCCAGAGCAAGAGTGGGCTATACTCAGTTCATACAGAAAATAACAAAAAATTAGTACAAAGTTTGAAATAGCTCATTCTAAAAAAGTAAAAAGAACAATTATCATGTTAGCATGAGCTAGTTTCTCTGACTCAATAGAAAGAAAATTAATAGTCTCTCAAGCAGAAAATTGTGTAATTCTTGTCTGCAATTGTGAGAAGATTCTTCATATATGCAAGCAAGGACTAGAAATACAGAAACATTACTACACTGACGAGCACTGCATAATATGGGTTTGCAAACAAGATGGTTGAGCCAACCGCACCAACTTCTCACAGATTCAAAGGGTGGACACAAGCACATGCTAAAAGTCATTTCCACTTTTCTCATTTTGTGTGCTGTCTGCAAAAGGGGGAGATTATATCACACTGTGTTCTTAGAGAGCTTTGATGTATGACTTCCTTTTCCTTCTTCTCTCTGCTTTCCTTCCCTCCCCATAGGACAGGGGTGCTGTGTTATATGTGCAGATCCCAATCTTTGATCTTTGTGCGTGAGGCTTCTTGCCACTGCAGGATCATTTATGACAGGCTAAATTAGACTTTGATCAGAGACTTTGATTTACTTCTTAATGCTCTCCTTCATCAGTACGCTCTCAGATGTGTCTGCTCCCGTCCTGCTTAGTTCAGTGGTGATAGCCGTGATGTATTTTATTGCTGTGCTTCTTTCCTGGGGCCTCAAGTATTTTGCACATGTGTGAAATCCAATAAAACCTGCTGTTTGGGGGAAGATGTCTATGATTTGTGTCTATGTTATACCTGGTCTTTTTCCCCAACGTGATTGCCTTAGGGCAAAACAAGCATTTTGTTGGAGGAAACACAATTTTCTCCTTCAATTTGATTTTGCTTGAAGTCATTTGTTTGGTGGTAATATGTGTTTTCATGGATATTTTATTTATCCTAGGCACTGCTTTGCTATTTAAATTATTTATTTATATATAAATGTAAGATCAAAAGAGTTATTATAAATATGGTCACACATATTTTGTGATATTCTGCTATCTTTTTAAAGGTCATCTTTTTCACTTCTTTCTCTGCAATGCAATAGCAACTATTTTTGCTTTTGTAGATGGATACTGCTTTCTGAACTTGGAAAAAATGTGAAATCAATGAAACCTAACAAATACCTATGAAGGAAGAACCTATGCATACTAAAATCTTAAACCCAGAAAAAATAAAGAGGCCCATAGGAAACCTATAAAGATGATGATTTTGGGTGGTCTCACTGGTGCTTACATATATCCAAATATTAAAATTTTACATATGAAATACATATAGATATTAGTATTCACATTTGTGCCCCTGTTACAAGATTAAGAAAAACTCACATAGTGACAATACCTCCCCCCAAAAAGCTTTGCAATATGATCATGTTTGTAATGCTTTATAATATAATTCTTCAAACAGAGCATACTCTAAATCTTTTGATTTTGGAATTCCATTATTCTAGGGACATAAGATCTACCTGTAGCATCATTAACAGTATGTTTGTGTATTTCAGCTTCTCCTCAAAGCCCTTGCTGAATTCTCAGGCTTTGCAAATCACGTGTATCTGTGTGTATCTGATTTGAGTAAAACCAACATTAATAAAACTCCAGATGAAACAAACGGATTTTTGGCACCTCAAGACCAGAATTACATATGCAAATTGTAGATAGGAGGAGTCAAGAGAGCAAGGAAGGAAGCAGAGTGCTAGGCTAAGGAAGAAATGCAGGGCTTCTGTGCATGCCCCTAGAGGGTGTAAATAACAATAAAGCAAGATAACAGCTCATACATATTTAAAAGGTGTAAACATCAAATATGGATAGAAGTGATTACAGCCCTTCACTCTTCTGACACATTCACATCACTGGAAAGGAAATGGATACTGTTTACTGTCAGCACCATGAAATATGGCTCATTATTTATGCACAACATTCAAGTACTGGTGGACCCTTCTATCGCCTTTACACACCCCTTCTCAGAAGATGCCAACAAACTTCACTTAATTATTCAACGGAGGGGAAGTTCTTTCCAAGGAGATCTATTTTATTTTGCTTCCAAGCAGAACTTCTTGAAGGGAGAATTTGGCTTTGTATTACATGCATGGACAGGAACTTATACTTTTATTTTGTAGCAGTCCTAATGGGAACGAGCCAATGCCAGGAAAAAGACCAGGAGTCACTTGGCTGGCTGGGGTTATCAGGGGCTGATGGATTAGAAAGCATTAAAACTTATCACAACCCATGTTGAAATGGAATTGGAAACCCTTGGTAAGGTTGCCAAGGCATTACAGGATCCAGAGAAGCAGTCCAGGAACCTCTCAGCACAGGTGTGCAAAGGCCCATCCATAATGATAATCTTTCCAGTCTCCATTTCTCCACTCTCCCTCCTCCCCTTCCTACTCTCCACATTCATAGAGTGTAGTGTACCCCAGGTTCTGTTCTAACTAATAATTACGGAAATTAGATGGAAGCAAGATCAAACAAGCTACATTTCTGCCCTACTTGGAGCTTGTACTGAAAAAAAAACCTGTTACAGTAGAGAGGTTTTTCTATTCTATCATCCTTAAAGGGGATGGGCCATGCTTGTGTAAGGTTGTCCGTAGTTTTTGCCAGTGGACTTGGGCAATCAGTGCAAAATAACCAATATTGTTATAAAATCTTCACAAACAAGCTAGGGAAGGTAGCTGTAATCTTCTTCCACGTGATAGCATTTGACTAAAGTTAAATGAAAATATTAGTCTTTCTTCTGGACTCTCAGGGAGTGGAGCTGAGGCTTTGATATAAAAGAACACAACAAAAATCCATAAATCAGTAGGAAGAACCGTGGAGAGAGATAAGCACCATCAGTCTGTCTGGGTGTGTGCCCCAAGGTGACCCTCTGTCCATGTATTACCATGGATGCCTTCAACAAAATCATCTTTTCTGTTGTCCACCTACTAACGCTGCCTGTTAAGATGCATTGGCAATACTCTTTAGATAAATTAGACTGGTACAACAATAAATGACATGAAAGAAATATGCATGCATTTCACAGGCACAGAATTAAGCTAAAAAAATTAACACTTAAAAATTGCAGTTAGTAAATTCAGACAGATTTTGGTGTTGAAAATGTAAGGGCAAAATTAGTATTCATTTCTACCAGAGCAGCATTGATGATTATTTTATTCTCTTAAAAAGTGTTCCTAAAAGGCTCTGAAGCAAGGGAGAAATCACTACGCAAATTTCCTGACTGTGCTGTGTGTGTGTGTTTATTGTAATACCACAATCCCACAAAGCTCTCCTAGAAGTTACAAGGCTAATCTCTCAAGCATCACAATTAATGCTAACAAAAGAAAGCACATTTTATAGAATTAAGTGATTTGATCAAGCATCGAAAACATAAGAAAGAAATACATTTTAAATACAGGGAAGAATGGGTAGCAATGAGTTAGCATTAGTGTACTTCACAGATTTGTATCCATTTTCATGATGGCAACAGATATAATTATTAATTATATATCATTCTCACACAATGACCATTAGGCTTCCTGTGATACAGTGAGGGGTGAGGTATTTCTCTTTTGTTGTTATTTATCTGATCATTTACAGGGATGTTTTATAATTTTATTTGGGGGATTGTACTGTTTTACTGGGATCTTTTGTTGTGGCTGTTCTGAACTCAAGTCATTGTGCACTCTGGGCATCTACCTTACCACTGAATTGTATGTCCTCTCCCCGGGGTTATATGTGATCCTTTAATTTCTGAGAAGACTTACCTAGGTATCTTACAAAATAGAAATTTATTACAAGTAAAGTCATAAAAGGGCTTTAATAGAATAAACACACACTTAATAAACTCTGTTATCAAAAGACCTAAGCAATCAGATTTCCAGAGGACTTTTCCTCCAGGGTATTAAAAGATATCACACATGCTTTATGATCTTCTAATAGACATGAAGATTAACTGGACTTAACATTCCTGTGCAGAGAGGTTTCAAAAGGAAGACACAGATACAGAAGGAACAATGACTGCACTGAGACACAAAGAGGCCAAGTGATTTCCAAAGTATACACACAGTGTCCTCAAATGTTTATTCCTGGAATAGCTCCAGCTTCATTTAGAAGGCCTCTAGAGGTTACTAAAAGTTAAAGAATGCTAACAGCATCTCAGAGTCAAGGCATCATGTCTGTTTGTATGTTTTATCATCAAGATACTATTTATAATTTATATACTAAAAAGTTCTGCACATATCAAATGATACCATAATTTTTCCAATATCATATTCTGTCACTGACAAAATGGATTCTTAGAGTATGAGAAACTTTTTATATTATAAAATATATTTTCAAATAGCTCTGTTGAAAACCAAGAATTATTCTTATTTTTTGACATTTTTTTCTGAATGGAACACAATACTACCAACCAAGAATAACACTGAGAAGCATTATTGAAACAGTCAGATTTATGATGTATATATTGCTATATATAATATGTACTATATATACATTTTAATCACAATCCATATACTACAACTACATGTAATTACAAATGTTTTTCCAGTAATAAAATTTGAAAATATAGATTTAAACAGTTTCTATGGAAGAACATCACTGTGTGTCTAGCTCTTCAGTGCAGACTTGCTGACTTTCAAATTCATAGACACTCGGTATCATACATACTAGTATTGCAAAAATTCAATAAAAAAACAACTGAAGGATTAGGTTATATTTCACATTTATCCAAATTCCAGAGACAGTTCAAACTCTCTCCAGATCACAAAAGGGAAAGTTCTCTTTGACCCCTGAAAATAAAAGATTTGCCTATATAATCATCAAGCCTCCTAAGAAATTAACCTCAGAACTCAGGACACAAATTCATTTTCCCATTAAAAATGATATTTAGATAAATATGGTCAAGATAAAATGTTCAAATATGCCAAGAGGTCAGTGAACAAGAAAAATAACTTCAAAGGAAAAGTTTTACTCTTAAAAGAATGAAAGACAGCATTTTAATGTAACATACACACACATACATGCATGCAAAGTCTCACACACACAGGCATAAACACACATACACATACATACACACAGATAAATATGCATATATGCACATACATATACACAGATACAAACACACACACACACACACACATATATATATATGCTCTCTCTGTTACACACACGCACGCACACACACACACACACACACAAACACACACTATTATAAACCTAATTTATACATGCCCTTGAGAATAGTGAATATTCAATTTTGGTAACATTTTCTTAGCCCTTGTTACTTCCTCTGGCTACACCTGTGCATTTTTGCAATTTGATGATTAAACACAGGATAAATGTGTACAGAGACTGATTAAAGTAAATATTCTTACCAGTAATTTTTGATCAACTGTGGTCTGCCTGGATTATCAAGGTAGAATCATTGTCTGCAATTTATAACACCTAGAGATAGACCAAAATAGCAGTTTTAGAGATAATTTCCAGGTATGGAAAAACTTTTAAATCAACTTTTGTCATTGCTCTATCCACCACATACTAATTTGATTCCTGCACCCACTATGCATGGAAAACAATCCAATGTGTAAATATCTACTAGCATTGCTCTGTTGCTTAGGATTCTGAGACTATATCTCAGAACATCACAGGTCAAAAGCAGACAGGAAACAGTCATGTAATCACACTTCACACAGGAAGCATTATGGATGTGCCTGCTCCCACAGATTAAGGTGTTCTGGAACAAATCACAATTTGTCAGAGTTCATCCCTGGCTGTCCTCTCTAAACTATTGTACATGAGAGCCACTTGCATTGGTCTGATGCTGTGACCAATGCCTCAAAATCACACAATGCCACTAAGATGAGGAGAGTTATATTAAAAATCACTCCAAAAATAGACCTCCATCAAATTTGAGACAACATGGCCTTCAATTCAAGAGGCCATTTCCTACCCACAGGGGTTCTTGTGAAGCTCCCATCTTTTAACAAATCAACAGGAAATGAAGGATGTATTTCAATCAATATACAAAGCCTTTTCTTGTTAATTCCCAGACCATTTGAGGCTTGGCACTCAGCCTACAGGGGAGCATCCATAAGTCTGGTTTCTAATTCAGACCCATGAACACACCTCTGCTGACCTTAGTTTTTCTTTCTGGCACCAAACAGTAAATGTAAGCTAAGTAGATTTTTATATATCTGTTATGAAAAATCTAATAAGCATCATTCATCTTGGCTAAATATCACCTAGTAATTTTAAAGCAATCTAGCAGAAGTTGCTAATTAAGGACATTTATGAAAATGTAACTTCTTTGGCACTAAAGGAAAGTAAAGATGGTTTTAAAAATATATCGGCAAGTAACCTTCTTCTCTTGCAGCATTTGCAGGCAATCTCATTGGCCCTAATCCAAAAGCTGTTGCCAAGAAGCTCTAAACAGATTGTGATGCCTCCGGAGAGAACCTCACACCAGTACATGGGGAAGAAAAATTCCATGCTAGCAAGTAAAAGAAAGTCTCTACTGCTAAGCAATTGACCAAGGGACACACTGCACAGACTGTGCTCTTCATATCTTTGTTTAGTAGGTGTTTAGTAGGTGTTCCTTTCAATCCCATTAGGCCTGTTTCTGAAGCCATTATTTTTTTTGTTTGATTATAACAAATAGAACTGCTTATGGGAAACTAACAATGCACAAAACAGCAACTTAATGTGACTCCCAACCAGTCTGTGAGTGGTACACACACGACTAGAGCACACTGGGGTTTATTGGTTTCTGGAAGCAAACCAATAATGTTTACTTAACTAAGGAAATGCAGATTGAAGTCATTCTGTGCTGTTCAACATTCTAAGGGCTACAAATAAATCTTTCAGGAGGGAAAATTCATACAGTGTTGGCACAGATTGATTTTGAGTGGGGTTTTCTGATTGACCCTATTCACCTATTTGCTATTCAAGGCTGAAGTTAAATAATGTAAGATTCAATATGTTTTTATAATTCAAATGATAAGGATGCTGTATAGTCAGTGTATTATACAGTCGGGGTCCAACTTTTGCTGTTTACATACTCTGTTATTTAAACAGAGAACCCCACAAAAACCATTCGTGTCAAACAATCAGCATTACATGAGTCCCAACAGGTCTTACTTTCTCACCATTGTCAAGAACACAGGTGACAATAGAGATCCATCCGATTTTGTGCTGACATTCTTACTTTGGTTTTTGAAGAGTTATTTGGCATCAAGTAGGGAGTCTGTTGCTATTGTAGCTGCTGATCAGACTTATTTGTATGCTCACAGAGGCTGCCTGAGCCTGCTGAGCTCTCATCTGCTTCATTCAACTTTGGTGAGAAAGCATCCTCATTAATCATGAGTAATCTCTCTCTCTCTCTCTCTCTCTCTCTCTCTCTCTCTCTCTGTCTCCCCCTCCTGTGTGTGTGTGTGTGTGTGTGTTTTGTTTTCCATATATATGAATGGTAGACTCTGAGTTATTTGTTTTCCTTTCATTCTTTCATATATGACCTCCAAAAGCAGCATGTAGGCAATTCTTCATGCTATAAGACAATTATGAAATCATCTTCATACATATTTATTTTTATCTTCCTTAAACAAAATTATTTCCCCTCCATTTTTTCTTTCTGGTAAATCTTAGAGACAGTGAAATTCATTCTCTCTCTCTCTCTCTTTCTATCTCTATCTCTATCTCTTCCTCCCCCTGCGTGTGTGTGTGTGTGTGTGTGTGTGTGTGTGTGTGTGTGTAGGGTGTATAAGGTCCAACAGTTTCCCAATGCAGGTAGATGATACCATTATAATCTAATAAAATACCTTTCCAACTTTACTGTTATTCCATTCAACTGAATATGTGATCTTTAAACTAATTTAGTCTAGAAATTCTTATATTCTATTCCACTACTGTTTTTCTCAGTACTAATGTCTTATTATTTTATCGCTAATGAAAAAAAGTAGTTTTATTTAAAACATCCCTAAGATTCTTCTGCTTAAGAGATATAAATAATTGTAAACACAAAAACTAAGAAGAAGAATTGAAAGGGATACTGAAGATTGACTGTGTATAAGAAAATTTGAGTATTTGGTTGCTTCTTTACATAATAAGAAACTATAATGCAGGTACAGCAATACAGAAAAGGAGAAATTATACTGGAGAGGGAAACAGAACTGTCTAGAGAACAAAGGGAGTTAGAAGTAAATGTGATGTGTCCCTTTAGAAATAACATATCTACCCAAAGAAAATGTAATACAGAAGCTCTGAATTAATTCATCTCTGGCCCAGACAACCTCTTGCAAGGAACACCTTACAGACGTGAGGCTGTCTCGCATCTGAACATAGTATTTTTCACACAATGCAGTAAGCAACCTCATGAGGTTTCTATGTGCTCCGCAAGATAACAACGTGATCTTTCACGGTGCTGGAGGAAAAGTTGGCTGAGATCTGTCACTTTTAAACATGCTGTCTTCCTAAGTTATTTTCAAGGTGAGTTTATCCTCGGTGACTAGGTTACAGTAAAAACCATGTAAATTGCAATCCCATCCTTGACAAAGTAAAAGAAGGAACCATAGATATTCCTGCTAGGATCTACCCTAAGCTTTTAACAAACTAGCATGTCCTAATGATTGCTGCAATCTTAGTGTCCCTGCATGGCTAAATATGGACTGTATGAGGTCACAACTTAATGCATGCCAGCTATACATGTACTTAATGGTGAGTGGCACTTCATAGTTCCTTAATGTGTGACAAGGCCGGTGTGATTGTCATACTGACACAGAGCAGGAAAGAGCCCATTTTGATAAGATCTATCAAGAGAGGCAGAGAACAAAAGAAATAAACAGAATGGCCGAAATACAGCCAGTGTGTATATTCTGACTGTGTGAACTTATACTAGTGATATGGACTTTTAGAATTCTAATTATCTCATTGGCAAACAAGAAACCACAGAGTAATCCTTGAAGCAGAGGATTAAAGAGTTCGACTTACATTTTAAAAGGCTTAGCACAGCAGGGATATAGAAAGTGTTCAATGGACTCTCTATACCATGCAAAGACAGACCATCCTTTCTGCATCTCTAGTTTCCTACATGGTAAGATCCTCTACTCAAACTGAACCAACAAGAAGAAACCCCATGACATTCAGATGACAGCCACGTATGAACCTTGAGAACTCCCAGGTAAGTCACTTATCTGAGTAGCTGCATGCATTTATTCCTTAAGTAGATAAAAGGGCTTCTTTATAATAATGTTGACATGTTTGCGAGTTCCTCACTACTAGGGAGAAAGGGACTGAAGAGATGTATCAGCAGTTAAGAGCACTGGCTACTCATCCAGATATTTTGAGTTCAATTCCTTCCAACCACATGGTGGCTTGCAATCATCTGAAATGGAATCTAATGTCCTATCTTTTGTGTGTCTGAAGACAGTGACAGTGTGATCATATACATAAAATGAATAAAAAAAAAAACCTTAAAGAAAAAATGTTCAAGAGAAAGGAGTTTTCTTGGTACCTTCAGTACATTTTCGTGCTCTGGTAGCACGAAAGCTAAGTTCAGAGGCTATTAAACTGCCATTTATCCATTTCTGAACACATGTACAGCAAATAAAAATGTGTGTGCGTATAATGAAGAGTGTGTCTTTTTTCTTTTTTGATGGAAATCTGCTTAATATCAATTGGCCTATAAAACTGTAGATATTCTGGTGGTTTAAAAATAATTATTAGTGAACAAGCTGACACATCTCAGCTTTAGTCAATACTGGGTCAATAAACTTAAGACGTTAGGATTGAAAACATCTCTTTTTCTATCATCAGTAGACATTCACCTGGCAGGAATGAGCTCTTCTATCCTCAAACTCTGTGTCAGATGTTCAATACATGGTTGTTGAGTGACTACATATTTATGAAAGTGAAATGTTATGTCCTATACATAAATAGGTCCTGGAACATGAGTCAATAAATGAGCACACAGCAGAATTTGGTTGATAAGACTAGCAAAAAGAGTTCATAACAAAATACAAATCAAAAGGAAAAGGGGGTAAAAGGGCAATCAACAATGAATGCTAGTTATGAAATATTTATAGGACCATCTTTATGTAAACAATGATAGTTGTTTTTCCTAAAATGGTCCTAAAACAGAACTCAAAAATATTGTTTCTATTTCTCATTACTTTTTGAGAATTTGTTCACTAAAACTTAACTTTCAAAGTGTCAACCTAAAATAGAGTGCATGCTTATTTTAGTTAGGTTTGTACTTGCGTGAAAAAACATCATGACCTAAAACAACTTGTAAAGAAAATGATTTATTTCACCGAATGGCTTACACACAGTCCTTTTGGTTTGCCAGCTTTGTGTTGACCACTATGAAAGAACAAAATATCCCATCCTAGAGTATGTCCAAGAAATTTCAGATCTCAGCAAACTCAGGATTATCTCTGGAAAGACTTATCTTTTTAAAAATAAAAATAAAACTGTAAAGGAAAATTATTGTCTTATTCACCATACTATTGCTATGAAAAGACATGATGACCAAGGTAACCCTTATTTAAAAAAAAAAACAAAACAACAACAACAAAAAAAAACAGGATTTCATTTAGAGATTGCTACCAGTTTCAGGGGTTTAAACCATTATCATTATGGCTGGGAGCATGATGACATGAAGCCATGCACTGAAGGGATAGATGAGAGAGCTACATCCTTATCCATAAGCAGAGGGAGAGAGAGAGAGAGAGAGAGAGAGAGAGAGAGAGAGAGAGAGAGAGAGAGAGAGAGAGAGAGACTCTGAGCCTGGCATGGGCTTTAAACCTTTTCACCACAGAAAAGAATGAACCAAATGAAGATTGGGGTTATAAGACCTTGTGTCAGCAGAAAGGGCAATTGGGTGGCATTATCTGAGGATTACACAGTTCTTGCTGAATGTGCTCCTCCTCCCTCAGACTTCCATAGGCTCCTGCCTTCCTCCAAGTAGCTCAAGTCCCCACCTCTTCTCTCACTATCATCACACTTATATTCATACACTTGTTTTTTATATCCCTGTTGTCTTCCTATTTATAATTTCATAATTTATAGCTTACCAGACTAAACAGTGAGCTTACCAGACTATACATGGGATCTGATGTCAGAGGTGCTCTGTCTTCTCATAACTACTAAAGATAGTATGCATATCACAGGAGATTGTGTTTGAAATGGTTTTGAAAGTAGCATGAAAAATGTCAATGTTTCAAGTTAAAAATAAATCAAAGCGATAACCTTTTAGGTCTCAAACTGGCCCTAGGTCTGATATGACATTATTTTCCAAGTCATTTGGAGACCATTTTTCCCAGTAGTAAAATGACCATTAAAAGATATATGCCCTAGCTGTTCCAAAACTAATTTATACAGAAACATTTATGTTTTATTTATATACAATTCTGACATGTATGATACTAACCTCTAATAGTAGTATTGTGAGACTTTTTTTAACTAATCCTGATCAAACCAGATGTTTTTGAGAAGAGTTAAATGTCAGGAGGCCTTCTCTTCCTATCATGGCTGTGCCCTTCCCCTCATATTTGTGTACTCTAAGAAGAGGGGGTCATCTGACAAAAATTCTACTTTGCCAGCTGTGATCAAAGCTCCCATTCGACAAAATATTGTGAACTTTTCCATCTGTTCTTGCCTGGCTACCTCAGCCTTACCAGCTTTGGTAATGTCTAAGGCCACTGTATTGAGGAATCTCCTGAACTCTCTTTGGTGGTCAAAGATAAAGTCAAAAGTTACAAGAGGACCAAGGAAGCTATTCAGATGATTAAGAAACATAAAGCTTGGAATGACATAAAAAAATGTCTATGTCTCTCAGAGAATGAGAGCTGGCAATGACAAATGAGAAACCAACAAATGAAACCGTTCAAGGGACCCTGCGTCATCTATATTGCAGATAATGGTACCATCGAGGCCTTCAGAAAATCTCAGGTATTACTCTGCTTAATGTACTCAAGCTGAACATTTTGAAACTTGTTCCTGGTGGGCATGAGGGACATCTCTGCATTTGGAGTGAAAGTGCTTTCCAGAAGTTGGATGATTTGAAAGGCACTTGACTTAAGGCTGCTTCTCTCAAGATTAACTTTAACCTTCCATTGCACAAGATGCTGAACACAGACCTTAACAGAATCTTGAAAAGCCCAGAGATCCAAAGAGCCCTCTGAGCACCACACAAGAAGATTCAGCAGAGACCTGAAGAAGAATCCACTGAAAAACCTGAGAATCATGTTGAATCTGAACCCTTACCCAGAGACCATGAGAAGGAATACCATTCTTCGCCAATTCCAGGTGAAAACACTGGAAGCAGCAGCTGCTGCGCTGACAGCCAAATTGGAGCATACTGCAGCAGAGAAGGGCCTTGTAGACAAGTAGCCAGCAGCAGGCAAGAAAGAAAGGAAACCTATGGATGTCAGGAAGCTGAATAAGCCTTCTGGAAAAAAAAAAAAAAGGTGGTTGCCAAGAAACCAGCCAAGAAGAAGCCTGCCACAGAAGAAGCAAAAACTCTGCTGCATAAACTCTCAAAATGTGTTTCATTCCAGAAAGCAAATAGACACAACCTATGTGAATAAAAACATAATCAAAGATGCAGTGAGAAAAGAAAAAGGTAAGTATCAGCCTCCAATTTTGATAATTACAAGATCCACTAATGCAGGGCCAACTCTCAGCCAGGTAGGTTATTCTTTTTACAAAGTTCTTACTTACAAATGAAAACAAAACAAAACAAAATCAACCAAAAACCAAAGTCTAAAGAAGACACCTATTATCCATGGCTATGTAGACATTTCTCCAGAAATACTGTGAAAGGTAATATAGAACTGACAAGCATTTTCAAACATGATTAAGTTACAGAAACCAAATTAATTACAGCCCATTAAAGGTGTACATATGAAATGCATATGAAAGCTGCCTGAGGTCTCTCAGTTACAGTTAGGTATGCAAAAAAATTATCATGACTGTTGTAGAGACACCCTGTCCAGGAAGGGACACTGTCCCTTGTTTACTCATTCAAGTATATGTTAGTAAGTACTATGTGTCTGGAGTAACAGTCAAGATATACACCTAAATGTGAGGCCCTGTGTCCCCAAAATAGTAACCTTTCTAAAGAAAAGAGGGCTTGATCTCAAGATAAAGGTCCCTATTTTCCTGCTTGAACCCCTGTGTAGTGGCTATTCCTGGTTGTCAACTTGACTATATCTGGAATAAACTACAATCTAGAATTGGAAGGCTCACCTATGATCCTATTCTGGAGGCTCAGAGATATAAGTTTCTGGATCTTGGCATGGAGATCTTGAAGCATAGTGGCTATGAATTCCAGAAGATTAAGACAAGTGGCTCTGAATTTCAGAAGATTAAGACAAGGAGTTCAAGATCATCTGGGATTAAAGGCATGGAGGCACATGCCTTTAATCTGGGCCACACCCTCTGCTGGAGACCTACAGCCTTTAATCTGGGCTACACTCTCTGCTGGAGATCTATATAAGGACATTGGAAGAAGGAAGATTTACTCACTCTTGCTTGCCTGCTTGCCTGGTGGGACTGAGCAACTGCTAGATCCTTGGACTTCCATGCACAGCTGCTGCTGCCCATTTTGGGGGAGTTGGACTATAGACTGTAAGTCATAGACAAATTCCCTAACTACATAGAGACTGCCCATACATTCTGTGACTCTAGAGAACCCAAACTAATACACCCTGCACCTGCCCCTGTAGTCTGAATAGATGCATAACAACCTTCAGACCTCTGGCCAGTCCCCACAAATCTTATCCTAGTGATTTGTGGACATGAGAATATATGACTTTACATTAGTTCCCCAAAGGAAATCAAGAGCTACATTCTTTATTCTCTTTTGAGTTATAACTCAGTTTCAGAACGCTCTGTCCACCAAACTGCATCAACACTTGCCGTGGTTTCTGTTTTGGTTGTTTCTTAAGGTGTTTCACACTAATGAACCACAGAACATAGTGAGAAATTCTTTTTTGTTTTCACTATTCTATGAATGAGAAATTCACTTTCTACAGAGAAATTCATTCAGAAGAGATTTGGAGATGGCAACTTGATGAAGTATGTAAGTGTGGGTGTTTGTCTTATTATGAAAGTGATGAATATTCATTACACATATTTGGTGAAATAAACATTTATATATGTGCAATATGTATACATATATGCATAATTACATGTACGTGTTTACACAATAAGATGAAAATTGTCAAAGGTGTTAACTAGTCATATTACTATATTTTTCTCAGAAATTTCTTTCTTTTTTTTGTTAATTTTGGTAAATTACAACATGGTGTGTTTTCTGATTTATAGGTGTTAAAAAGGATTACAAGTTGTAAAAACATAAATCAAAAAGGTCACTCATATCCTTACTATAGGCAGATCACAAAGTAGTCATTACATGTGTATTTATGGCAAACAAAATTCCCAGTCTTGTTTGTGAAAGTGTCAGACTATTACAGCTTTACAGCATAGAAGGTAAGGTTGATCTTAAAAGTCATAAATCCCCTTTGGCTTTAAGTGTGTTCAGTTGCTTTTCCAGAATCCTTAACTAAAACACCTCCAAAAGAAAAGAATGCTGTCTCTATTAGTTTTATATTGACTTTTGTTTGTTGCTGAACTTTTATCAGGCACGAGACTAGTGATGAGAGTGAGGGCCTCTTTCTCTTGTGTAGTACCCTGATATGTCTCCGTTCCTATACTTCTTTCTATCCTTTCTCACTACCTGAAAACTCTGCCTTTATTTTTAATATTCATGTGCCTGCATGCATATGTACACACAAAACTAAATTTAGATAAACTGTTGATCTATGTTCAAACACCAATGTAAAAAGATGCTTACTAACATTTTTTAAGTTTAGATAAAGCACTGGTATATGTTAAACCACCAGTATAAAGAAATGCTTACTAACTATAATTTAAAATAGAGAAACTTTGGCAGAAACTTAAATATTTGATAATAGTATTACTGTTAAGTATTTCAAAGTTATTCTCAAAGAAAATTGAGGACTAAGAGAATCATCATAATCATATTAAGGATGAAACAAAATACCCAGATTTGATACAAAATTCAAGCTAAACTTTTGCAATGAAAGAATTCTAAGCACCTGAATTTATACAGAAAATAACACAGGGATAAAATGATCAACTGACAAGTAGTATTCCTTATGGAAGGAAATAGAAAAGGAGGAATAGATTAAATTTAATAAATACATCTTTACGAATCATGCAGCATTTTTTTACATAAAAGTAAATGTTAAGAACTGAAAACACCCTTTCCCCCTCCATAGATTCTTTACATAGGAGGTCATGGCAAAAATTAAGAAACTAAGAAGAAAGTGGAGGCCTTCAAATTTGAGAGTTGGGACTGGGCTTGGGAGTCCAGAGATTCTGCTCAGAATCATACAAGAACAGGAAACAATAAAAAAGATATATGGAGTGTGAGAAGAGAGTGAGTATTGATGGGATGGCAGAGGGCAGGGACTAGATCATAAAGAGAAATGCAGCTGATTAGGTGGGCTGTAATGACAGCCTTGGGTGTCAGGCTTAAGTAATTAACCTTCATCTCCTAAAAGAAGATCATTGTATGCTTTAGTAGAAAATGACAAGATCAGATTTATATGTTATAGAGATAACTCTACTTTGACAACTTTATAGGCTCAGAATCAATTAAAGTTTCAATGACATTGGATGTCCTGATTTACTATGAATGAGATAAAAAAAAAAAAGACCTGGGTGATAGCTTAATTGGTTAAATTCTAGACTTACAAGTATGAGGACCTGAGTTCACTATCTCAGAGCTTATGTTTGAAAGCTTGCAAGGGTGACTTACAATTGTAACCTCAGAGCTGAGGAGGTAAAAACTGGGAGAAAAATCCCTGGGCTCATAGCCAACCAACCTGGCTTCCTTATATCCCAGGACAATCAGCGTCTATGTTTGAAACAAAATGAAGATGGTACTTGAGGTATAAATTAGAGGTTTATGCATATCTCCCAATACATATTTACACATGTATACACAAAAACACATGGTCCTGTAGAAACATATGCACAATCTCTACATGTGTGTGTGCATGTGCACATGCACGTGCGCACATGCACACACACACACACACACACACACACACACACACACAGAATGAATGACAGACGGGAAGATAGAGGTACACAACTGACCAAGGGATGGCTTGAGTTTAATAGTTACCTCATGGGAAAAAAAGAGTTCCTTGATACCAGCCAAGAATCTTTATTTGGAAGGGAGTGGGGAGGCAGAGAAATGTCTACTTAATCCTGTGATCCAAAATGAACCCGTTCTGTACTTACTAGCCCCATACTTCAGGTCTGTCACAATGTCTCTGAACTGTTCCTCATTGTTCATTCGTAGCTGGAGCTAAGGAATACCTCCCAGTGGCAGCTTTACTTCCCATGGACTGCCTACAAAAGGCAAACTGTGTAACTCACCGAGAGCATCTAATGTAAGGCAATTATCATGCACATTCTCAATGGCCCATGGAAGCTGGTAGTAAGAAATAGCTCAAGGGCAAACACCTAACTTAGAAAACTGTGAAACTAAGTAGCTAATCAGTCATGCATGAATAACTCAAATACTTCAACATATGTCTAAAACTGTTAGGAAGAGACATAGCGAGGCATTCAAAAGCCAAGTAGGCAGTAACAGCTGATATTATCTAAATGGTACCAATTATTTAATGTCTAATTTAGTACAATAAAATGCATATTAATATTAATAATTATATATTATGTAAAATTTTACTGATAACTCTCAAAATACTTTAGTGGACATCCTCACAAATCACAATTCTCCAGCTCAAAATTCTAAGAAATTGGTAGAATTCGAGCTCATTAGTATTGCATTTTCTTAGTATGCATGAGGCCCTGGATTTAATTCACAGCACCACAGAGAAATCAAATGAACTAGAAAGCATACAGAAGAATGGTGCACTTTGTCACTCAAAGTACCAAAGTAGAAATTTGCAGTAAATTGCAGATGTCAAGACTGGGAGTACCACCGTCAGCATCTCTGCTCAGTGCGCCTTTGTGTAGGCATGTATACATTCTCTCTAGTAAAGACATGGATGTGTCAATACTAAGCCTAACTACATCAGTCAGTGGCTACCACTCTTCTTGGATGCTTCTCCTCCTGCCTAATCCTGATCAAACACAGTAGTCAGAAATGGAGAGGAAGTTAGAGATTTTTAGCACGTAAATAAAAATTTCATTGGGGATGCCATGAAAAATATTCATTAAGATATGGTTATATTGGAAGGTGAACATTGAGAATATATAGCTGAGGAATATAACACAGTTAGGGTACATTTCATTTTGGAATGACAAAATCTACACATCTATTTCCAAACAAATAATGCAATTTGCATAAATTTCTCTAGATATTGAAGGCAGCATTTAACAGGAATGAGATCTATGTTTAATTTAAAACCGATTTCAAACTTTGAAACTAATTTCACCTATGAGCTGGGCTATCTCTTCTCTATATATCATTGTGCCCTGTAAAGAAGAATCCGAAGTGCCATTTGTAGTAGTGGTGCCAATGTTAAAGAAAGCAAGGAAAGAAAGAAAAATAAAAAAGCTCCTTAACTGTGAAAAATAAATGTCTAAGACAGTTGAAATGCTTTAGAATAAGCGAGAAGAAAGTTATCTGATCTCTGTGTTCTTTTCTTCCATCTCCATCTGTGTGTGTGTGTGTGTGCTTTACAAGTGTGTGGTGTATGTATGTAGCATATGAATATGAATTATATGTGTGGTTTTTACTAATCCTTGAGATCCCCATTGTCTACACTGGCTAGCCAGCAAGCTTCAAAGATCTAACTGTGACTGCTCTTCTGCTATTCTGGGATTGGAGGAACATGAATTAGCATGCAACTTTTGACATGAGTGCTATGGATATGAACTCAAGCCCTCTTGTGCAGAACAAAGCACTCTTGTTATCTGATGAAAAAATCCTAAGCTCTCCACTCTGTTTTTTTTCTTTGTCCCCCTTTTGGTTATGGAGATTATTTTTGTTAGTAGATAAATATTCTACAGCACAGAAATACAGTTAACAACTTCCTAGCAAGTATAAACCAATTTACCAAAATGCACCTTCCTGGTGTCTACCACTGTAAAAGTAGGTAGTGAATGAATGTGAGATGAAACTGTTGTGGTCATCTGGTTAAAGAGTCCCTAACTCTGCTGATATCACAAATATACTTAGAAGTTTGGGTCCTCCAGTGGCTCTACAAAACCATGCACTTGTCCTTAGGCATACAACTCAATAAACCTAATAAGGACATTGGCCATGTAAGGTATTTAGGACAGAGTTCTACTGTAAAAATATACTACCCAGAGAACTGAAAACTGTGGCAATCTCTTGAATTTTATTGTAATATAGTTACAATGACAGAATTTCACAACAGATAGCATTATAATAAAGGCTTGCTTAATCTGTGAAAGAACTGCGTTTATTTTGTTAGGACAATTTTTAAATGAGAAAATAGAAAATGAAAATGCTGAATTCACCTTTTAAAGTAACATAAGCTATGACAAGCTATGATGGTCAATTACTGAATCTAAGTACCATTACTTCAGTTCATAAATTGTAAAACCAACTTCTATTTTTTTTTTAAGGAACATATTTTGTGTTTTATGAAGGTGGTCCAATTACAATGGTATAAAACCGCTCTTAGTCTTCACCATGAAAGGAAGACTCCCCCCCCCCCCAGTCATCAACTGGTAGTTTGTTAGAAACAAGCAAGCAAGCTGTGGACCCATAGCTTCTTTGTTCAGGATAGTGTCAATTAGAAGCCTTTACTTTCATCTATTCCTGTTTAAAGTCATTGACACAAAAGCCAGAGTGCTACCACTTCCTTAGCCTCTCCACATAATCCAGGCATCATATAAGAGCTCAAAAGACTTCTTATTTTCTCTTCATTACATTGTTACTGCTCAGAATTTATTATACAAGGGGCCCTTTGATGGTGCAGAAAGGAGCTCTTTTTGAATCTCTGGCAAGAGAGCTCCTGCAGGGACAGTGTGTCACTCTGCATACATGCTAAGTACCCACTTGCCACAGGTTCTTTTTTCTATTGGACTTTCATGGTGCACAAGCTCACAGGAAGGAAGAGGGAAGAGGGAAAACAGAAAGTATCTGTCTCCCGAAAACAAATAATCAACAAAAACATGATTTTTCCTTTCAAAAAGTGGTGATGTAATGGAAGAAGAGAAGCTTTGTCTCATGAAGCAGAGTCTCAGATAAGAGAGGGTAATGTGGGGAAATAGCAGGTCAATGATTTAAGGTTGATATATATAGATATAGATATAGATATAGATATAGATATAGATATAGATATAGATATAGATATAGATATATAGATATATAGATATATAGAGATATAGATATATAGAGATATAGATATATAGAGATATAGATATAGATATAGATATATAGATATATAGATATATAGATATATAGATATATAGATATATAGATATATAGATATATAGATATAGATATAGATATAGATATAGATATAGATATAGATATAGATATAGATATAGATAGATATAGGCATAGATATAGATATAGATAGATATAGGCATAGGTATAGATATAGATAGATATAGACATAGACATAGACATAGACATAGACATAGATATATAGATATATAGATATATAGATATATATAATGTGCTGAATATGTATTTATATTCAATTTATATATAAAGACTTTACACTCAAATATAACAACTACCATAATTTTATTTCTTTACCCCAAATCATACAAGATGATAAAATTTACTTTATTTCAAACCATGATATCATTAAAACCCCAATCCCAGTGGTGCATTTCATCAACCTGTAGAGAAGAGAAAGAACAATGACTAGAGTGGTAGCCTAGTTAGCTAGAAAAATTCCACAGGTGGGGCATTTAATTCTTTTTTTTTCATTTAATTCTTTTAAACCCACAAATATTTCCATTGTCTTTACTAAGGTAGAATTTACAGATTAAATTTGCGGGAGTGTTGTGAACGTGAAATAATGCTAAGCTGTCCATAGAAAATGGATTTGGTTCTGAACAGGTCTCCTTCCACCTGTTCAAGCCCTTGTGGTTGGAGACGTATGCAGTTCTTCAGCTCTTCTTTACACTAATGGCTCTGTTCATCCCTCCCTGCCTGGGGTGTGCACAACTGAATTCGCTTCTTTATCTGAGCAAAAGCTTGCCGAAACACAGAGTCATGGGAGAAAGTGGCTGATCAGGAACCCTTTTGTCACAGCACCATTTTCTCTTGCCATGTTTTTACACATCGATGATCAAAATTAATGAAGTTTCAGAAGGGCATAACAATTACAAAAAAGATTACAAAGGATTTCTAATAAATTGTATTGGTCATAAAACATGTTGTAGGAAATTATAATTAATAAGAAGTGAAATGTAACACCACATTCAAATAGAAAGCAGGATCCCCTTGGAAATAACACATGGAGCTAATACAAAAATCAATGTTCACCATGCTGGTTGCTTGCAAAATTACACAATTAATCCTGTGTAAACTAACCTATCTGCAACATACACTACAGGGTTGCTGACGGCTGCTGGATTGCACAGTGTATTAAAGAGCTGGAGCTTTAATGAGGTCCCATGAGACTCTAAAGATTTAAATCATTTTTTCCTTCCAAAAAGAATATTTTTATTCTATTTAGTGAACAGAACATTGTTCTGCATGTCTCATAAATGCATGGTCATGTCCACTAGTTGATCAGTCACCAAGAAGACAATCTAGGATGAGTAATTAAAATATATTTCTGAGCTGATCTAGTATATTGGAAGGTTTAGAGATTCACCTTGTCCTCATCTATTGGCATCCTGTACTACTGGGTTCTCAGAGGCTAATGAGCCATTAGAAAATTGCTTAATTCACATATCACATATACCACGGGAAAATATACAATCCTTTGTGCATTTGCTGTTTGATAGTCAGTGTCAATCCACAAGAAAAACATAAACACGAATAAACTAACCTCTTAGGTATAATCATAAAACAAAACCAAACAAAACAAAAATCTATTTCTTTTACCTTAGCAAATTTGAATAGAAGTATCTATATCCTTGTGCAAGGATCTCACTGAATGCTTAACCATCTAAGCAGACAATTGTGCACAGTTGAGAAGAATATATAATTTTCTGCTGATGGAGAAATGTCTTTAAGACATTTTATCAGTGCTTGGACTGACTATTATCTTATCCAAAAGCATGCCACCTAGATAGAAGCTAAATGATTCTGCAAATACTCTCCTGTGTTTTCCTTACACAGCTAATTGAATTGAAATTGCCTGAAAGACAAAGCACATTATTGTTAAAAGTATATATTCCAGTGGCACGATTACATTTGCTCGTAAGTTCCTCTGTGACCTGATTCTTTAGTCACAAACTCAGTCTAGGAATGCATCAAATCCTAAGATTGATGGATGGATGGATGGAAGGACGGACGGATGGACGGACGGACGGATGAAAGGATGGATGGATGGATGGATGGATGGATGGATGGATGGATGGATGGATGGACGGACGGACGGACAGATGGATGGATGGGCAGTGAGTGGGAATTTGAATAGAGAGATGAATCTGAGTGTTAAGCTCAGTCATAACAGAGAATGAAGAGGACCACGGTCATCATATCTTCTAAGGCTCCCTTAAGAGTTACTAATTGGATTCCTCTGCTATGACTCTAATCTAAGAATCTCACACATATTGGAGTGCAGCCACTGTAACAAAATAACTAATGGACCAGATGCTGAAATCAGTGAATTCAAGGTTTTAAGGGAACAAAGAAAACGGAGGGAGAGATGATAGGTGGGAAAACTGTAGGGAGGGACAAAGATAAAGATGCACAAAGGGCACGAATGTTTTAGAGTGCAGCTAGCTGGAAAGGGGGGCTTGCTTCTGTGATACATCAGCACTAATAGAGAGAGTCAATGGTCCACATTCTGTTTGCCAATTGTAGTCATTTTCCAGCACTGTTAGATTTCTGTCCCATGCTTTTGAAAACATTCACCACACACATAACATGCACTGTCTGTCGGAACAAGACGAAACTTTTAGTCATGATTTTTGTGTGACAAAAGCAAAATATTTTAGAAAAGCAATAATAATTTGAGCTTGTGTGTTTATCTTTGTCTATTCCCTCCAGCAGAAAGGTTAGAAGCTGGGTCTGGATGTGCAGAACATCACTAGATGTTTGTACACAGGAACAATGTTATCTTTGACTTCACCTTCAGGTCTACCTTCAGTGAGTAACCATTCCCTGTGTTCTGTGCTTCTTGTATGACTTTTCTACTAAAAAGACTTGGAAAATGGAAAGAAACAAAGAAAATAAAGCATGACTTACAAATCCCTTCCCTTGTTTAAATAGACATCCTACATGGGGTTTATTAATACAAAAATCAGATGTTTATTGGGCAGAGAAGAAATGCATAGCCAAGGAGTCAAAAAGCAGTTACTCTCTATTCTCCTTTTAAACCTTGGTAATGCTAATGCTTACAACTGCTATGATTATACACAGTGTAAACATTAATTTTACCTAGAAAGACTCCTAGTGAAATTATTTACCTAAAATTATATGCATGAATTAACCTGCCTGCCAGCATTCTCGCTTTTGCCAAAGTTTTTCCCTGTTCCCAAGAAGAAAATATTTTGACAAAGTCTAAGACACACTTCTTCTGCAGCTTTCAAAATTCTCCCCTTCGAAGTCTCCTCAGAGAAGAGTTTTTAATTTATTGAACTGCCTGCTAAGTATTGTAGAAGACAACATACTATAGAGAGTAAAAGAAAACCTTAGCAAATAGTAGAGAAAGAGACTGCAGAATCCTTGCAGAATGGTCTTGCAGGCTAGCTAGTATGTTTGATTCAGTGTGCTCTGGGTTCAATAAGAGACCTTGCCTCAAAATACAGGGTAAAAAATCAATTGAGAAAGACATTTGTCAGGCTTTAGTCTACACACACACACACACACACACATCCCACATCACACACAATTCACATACAAACTACGCACACTGCACACACACACACACACACACACACACAGAGAGAGAGAGAGAGAGAGAGAGAGAGAGAGAGAGAGAGAGATACAAAAGTCTCCCGTTTTTGACAAGCAAAGTTATTTTATTTATCTAGATAGATAGATAGATAGATAGATAGATAGATAGATAGATAGATAGATAGATAGATAGATAAAATGTAGTCTTTCCTTTCTCAAAATTCCCTGTCTGGAAGTTAGAGATTTTAATGTAATATTATAAAAATTGCTTACTTATATTTGTGTTTAGGGAGGTAAGGGTGTATGTAATTGTGTGTATGTATGAATTGTGTTGTTTGTTTTATCTTTAATATTTGTTATGAGCTATTTCCTAAGAAAGAAGATACACTCCAAGAATTAATTGAGGTTTATTAGATAGTTCTCTGATTTATATTCATTTTCAAGCTTCAAAGGTACTAGTTTTAGAACTCTAGAAATGAAGCCAATTATGGTCAATACACAATATCCACCACAGTACACACGTTTCCCTTTTTAATCATCTACCTATTGTTGCAGACTGCATGCTCTCTAAGGGTGGGGATGGCTTCAAGCTGTTCATGGCTGGCATGAATTTGGCAGAGATCTTTGTCCCTTTTCAGTACTCAGAACATCTATACTTATGGAATGACCTCATTCCCACGAAATTCTTCAAGTTTTATTTGCCAATAATACCAGAAATTTCAGCAAATGCAAATTTAGCAAATGCTTTGTCTTAGTCACTGTTCTAATTGTTTTAAAAATAGTTCATGTATGAATTGGGGCAGTGTTTTAAAGTTAGTCTTATTATTTATACCTTTTACAATAATAGTAGTGTTCACAGGAACACAACTACTGTAAAAACTGACCATACTATGAGTAGGAAACTGTTCTCAAGAAATGGTATAACCACCTACACAAGTTAATTTATCTCTGAGTCAACATTTAGAACACATTGGTCTTTTAATGTGCATTTCTAGCGCAGCTGTGTGCTCCTGTAAAATTTCACTTAGGTATTATATTTGAGATGAGATATTGACAATGGTGATGACAACCATTTACCCAATATTCCACTTGCCTCTGTACATGTCAGAATTTGAAAAAAGTTTTGAGGAGTGCTATGGTTGAAAGTAGTACTGACCATCCAAATGTTCAATTTATGGTTTATATGAACATGTTATCTTACACAACAGGTGTGACTCTGGAAGTGAAATGCAATGACTGGGGAATCTTAAAATGACACTGACTCTGAGCATGTGCATAGGTCCACTCTTAATTTTGTTAACAGGAGTACGAGACCATGCAAGGTTAATATGGGTACAGAGCAGAAAGATAGAAAGACATTGAAAGGTGCTATTTGCCTGGCATTGAAATGAAGGAAGATGTCACAGCCAAGGCTAGCAAGCAGCCTCTATGTGCTAAAATAGGCATAGGAACAGACCTCACAGAGGAAACACAGGAACACAAGCGTCAACCGTACAGACACCTTGACACTTGGCCATCTGACCTTTACAGTGGTAAGAGAACAAATTATGCAGGCTTTAAGATATTCAGTCTGTAGTAATTGCCTGCTGAAACCACAGAAACAAATACAAGACATGTAGTAAGGATGTGAGTATAGCACTTCACATTTAAAGTTTTGGGAGAATTCCTATACATCTTTTAAGTTCATACAAAATTCGTACTGCCTTCATTCTAATCACTTTGCAAGAAGATGAAGTACTAAGTCTAAATTAAAAGTATGTTGTCTTTTACAAAAACATAAGTTCTAAAACTCAGATTTATGTTACAAAGGCCATTATAGTTTTACTGAGTGCATAAAATATTTTCACAAATTAAGTCAATAAAAAGGTAGAGTGGTTAATTTATCATATAATTAAGCTATCACATTATATTCATAGTAATCTTAATATTAAGCATATAACTTATCTCTTCCATAAGATGCTTGTCTGTAGAGTATCAAAGGAGAACATGATGAGCACACTGGTAGGATTACCTACCATCCTACACACTATGACATACAAGTCCCTGTGTACATGCTAACTACTGGAATGCTAAGGGTCAGTCTACTGACACTGCTGAATACGAAACTGACTTGATATTTGTCTACCATTTCACATTGACTGTGTGCTGTGCAGAGCTCTATCTTACAGAAAACAGTCCATCTTGGAGAAAAGCCTAAAAAACACAGTATGTTTTAAAACAAAGTGAATCCTGCAGGGAAGTCCTTCAAAAATCAGCAAGTCAACAAACCAAAATCTTCAGGAAGTCTCTGAAATCGACCAGAAACGCTTAGTCCCTCCCTCCTTTTCAACCTTTATGAGAAGTAAGAACTGTTTAGAAACATGATCAGGTAAGTTGAGCTCCTTAAAAAAAGGCAGAGACCAGCTCAGCTGTCTCAAAGACATACTCTTAGACCTGATGCTCTGCCTTTAAGTCTTGCAGTGTGTTCCAGATTTCAAGAGCTTGTTACCTGTTTTGAGGCTGGCTTTTGTTGATGCCATCGTAGTGTTTTCTGCTCCTGTAAACCACGCCTCTCCCATATCCTTATAAGCAATAATAATAAAACTCATTGTTCCACCAATTTAGACTTTTGTGGCACCTTCACTTTGGTGTGTAATGTGTTTGCTATCTAGGGCAAGTAGGTGGTTGTTCACATCTTCCCCAGAATAGTTTCATATACTCTCTTGGCATTATAAATGGTAAACATGAAGTATCTATTAGGTCTAAGGAGTCAGTCTTTGAATAAATTTAGGAAACTTTTCATAGAAGTTCTGTGTTCTAATTGGCAGGGTACCTACTCTGGAGTTGACATGAAAGAATGTATTAATCCTCTCCTATAATGCTTCCATAACTGATTTAAAATGTACTAACCAGTGCAAACATTACTTTGCAATGATCTCAGTTTTTATTAACGTATTAAAATGCAAAAAGATAATTAAAATAAGATTTAGAATTGCAGTATATTTATACTTTTTCCTTTGTTGCCTAGTCTTTCACTTCCTGGGTGTGGCGGTATAGAGCCATACATGCAAATATATGTGGTGTGCACCTGAGCATGGAGCATGAGCGTCAAGGAGCTGGAGGAGGATACTGGGTCTCCTTTGTCAGTGCCTACCATGTTCCTGTGAGACAAGGATTCTAACTGAATCTGGAGACAGGCTGGCAGTTAGGAGGCCCCAGTGATCTTGTCTGAATGCCCCATAGCACTGGAGTTACAGGCTTGGAAATCCAAGCAAGAGTTTTTGTTTCTTTACATTTTTGTTTCCACACGTTCGGGAGATCCAAGCTCAGGTGTTTACGCTTGCACAGCAAGAGTTTTTATCCACTGATTTATATGCCCAACCCCAGAACTCAAGATCTTGATTTAATGGAATATAAAAGTTCTCTAAAATTTTCTTTCTACATCTTGTATTTCTTTTACCCATAACAAAAGATCTAATATAATTTAGATTATGACATGTTCATTTCATATTTTCAATAAAGATTAATAGTGTTATCTGAGCTTTACTAAATTTACATAATAAGCACCATCCACAGAAAGTAATCTGAAACTTGTTTCTTATGTGAAATTCTTTGACTATATTTGCAATCTATATTTAGACAAATCAGATTACATCTTTGATGTTTACATCTTTTATATGTTAATTATAAATTAATATGTTATATACTAAATATTCAATCTTTATATATAGCTGTTTATTCAAAGTTTTCTTCTGTTTTTGAATTCTTGGTTCAGGTTGTTTTGGGGTGTTTTTTTTTTTTTTTTTTTTTTGCCCTTACTGGGGCATCACAGGGCACAAATACTTCAACTAAACTTTCTCTTTTTTTTTTTTTTTTTTTTTTTTGAGGAGGAGGAGGAGTCAGGACTGAAACTCAAGCAGGTTAGGAAGCAGGAGCTGATGCAGGGGCCATGGAGGGATGTTTCTTACTGGCTTGTCTCCCTTGGCTTGCTCAGCTTGCTTCCTTATAGAACCCAAGACTACCAGCCCAGGGATGGTACCACCACCAAGGGGCCCTCCCTCCTTGATCACTTATTGAGAAAATACCTCACAGCTGGATCTCATGGAGGCACTTCTCCAAATGAAGCTCCTTTCTCTGTAATAACTCCAGCCTGTGTCAAGTTGACACACAAAACCAGCCAGTATACTTGTCTTCATCATGTAGGCCTTCCTCTGAGTTTAACTAGCTCTTAAAACTGTTTTTTTTCCCCAATTTTCACTCACTTCACCAGCACATGTGCATTTTCAAGTCCTCATGTCTTCATACATGTGTCAGCATGTATGATCTTTGTTATAGCCCAATAAATGGTAAAATAGTTGCTTGCTATTTTTTTTAATTAGAGTATTGGGATAAGATTTTCATATAACTCATGTTTTAAAAAATAAAACCCAGGCTCAGTTGGTAAAGAACATATATAAAACCTAAGTTTTTGGGCCAGGATCCACTCAGTAGGTGGGACACACAATGAAACAAGTTCAAGGCCAGCCTGTGATATATGAGATTCTGTTTCAAGCAAGCAAGCAAACAGACATCAATTCAGAAAGCAAATAATATTTATACAAACAAACTGTTATAAAAACATTCCTAATAATAGTCTCTTGTTACTTGTCAGTTCTAGAGATTAAGGGTTTTGTCTTCCTTCAGTCTTGTCTTTAGTAGAATATCACATTAATGAATTCATACATTTAAACTTTTATTTAGCATGCTTATGGAAGTTCTTTTAATAGCTATGTATGTTTGTAGGTTATTACTTTCGATTGTCTAATAGTATCTCACAGATGGATGAATCATATTTTGCTTCTCAGTAGCTTTAATTTGTATTGCCTTGATTACATACAATAGTGAGTAGTCTCATATGTTGTTCACCATTAATATTTGTTTTATCTGAAAGTGCTCTTCCTTTCACCTATTTGTCCAGTGTATTGTGTTTTCATTTATCAGTTTGAAGAGAAAGTACTTCTTCAGGTAATGCCTTTGTTCTTTGTGAAAATTTCTACATAAGTCATGAATGCCATCACTTTAAATTTAACACTCAATGCCTAAATTTTTATTTTCCATAAACTACATATTTGACAACACTTAACATCACCAATATAGCAAGCCTACCATAGGAATTTGATTTGACATCAACACAACTTATTTTTAGTAAATCAACTTTTAAGTCTCCCAGTGGAAAAGGATCTGTAGATACACTTTTTCTATTGAGAGAAGGCATGATGCACATGAGTATACTGGAAAGACTAAGTAATCTAATGTTCCTTTGATATGATCTTTGTCCCATTATTTTTGTATCAACACATATCATGCTTGTAACCAATATATTAAAAATGTCTTCTATCTTCTGCATCTAACTCACAGCTTCTCTAAGAATTAGAATATATTCTCCTTGTGCAAAATACACTTCACCAACCACTTCAATTTTTCCTTAAAAGTTTATTCCCATCCACAGCAGAGATTCGCTGAATATTATCCAGCACAACACAGGGCCCTCTGTAAGGTCACTTATAGACTATGCAAGTCAACAGTTGGGATACTAAAGCTCTATTCTTGCACACATCTTCCTTTGCTCCACATTTCTTATAAAGGTTTCCTGTATCCAGGGGCTGGATATACAATCAGATATTGTATGATATACAATCATACAATGATATACAATCATTACTGAGAGTGCCTCATTTTAATATAAGCACACTAAATGAAATAGCAACAGCTTTGCTTACAAATATTTCTTTATGACATTCTAGCTCTAATCTTAGCCTTTCTCATCTCCACTGTAGAATACCAATTGAGCCTCATCATTAACAATCTGCTCTTTGTGAAATATGTCTCTTGTACATTTGCTGTTGTTTAAACATAAAATACATTTATTTGCCAGACTTCTTAAATTTCTTTGATGTTTTTACAGAACATTTCATCTATGTTGCCACCAACAAAAAATGTGTCCCACTAACATCTATGCTAAATTTACACACTACTGACCATTGGCTTGTACAGTCATTCCTTTATAGTTTCTAGCCTTCTGTCAACTTTATAGGGCAAGTCATGCCCCCTACACACACACACACACTGCCTCTCTCTTTCTCTCTCTCTTTCTTTCTTTGTCTCTTTCTGTCTCTCTGATTCTTTCTCTCTGTGTCTGTCTGTGTCTCTGTCTGTCTGTCTGTCTGTCTCTCTTTGTGTGTATGTGTGTGTGTGTGTGTGTGTGTGTGTGTGTGTGTGTGTGTATGTGTGCCTTTCTGCCCCTCTGGCTCTTGTCCTGGTTGCTTTATTTTCTTTTTGGCTAAGCATAAAAGGCAAAGAGATTCTTTTCAGAGAATCCTTTTCATTCCTCTCCTCCAAGTTTTCTCTTTCATGAGCCTTTGTTTCTTTCCTGGAATGATTTTTTTTTAATGTCTTTATTTATTTATTGTCTGACGTTCTTAGTAAAAGCAACTGTAGGAGGACAGGAGATTTATCTTCCTCACAATGCTTTTCATAGTGTCTGGGATTTAGTCTTAGATCCATAAATATTTGATGAATGAAAAAGTAAATGAATGAATGGATAGATGGATGGATGAAACCTAAGCTACATACATACAGATATACACTATTTGAGGGGACTAATTCTTTTCTATACAGCTTCTATTGGAGAACACAGCTATATTACTGTAGGTAAATTTTTTTCAGTGTGTGACAATGCTATTTCCCAGCAGGAATCTGCTTAAACCAAATTAGTCAAGAGTTGCACAGAAGGCAATGCCCTCCTGCTGGATGCACACAGGGCTAAAGAAGTGTGGAAATCAAGCTTCTAAAATTCCCTTTACATGCAGATTTTCAAACTGCTAATCAGTACAAGCAGTTCATAGAAGATTGAGCACACACACAAATATACATAAAAGGTTGCTAAAATCCAAATACAATAATTCCAGGTGATTTAATATCATATGCCACTCTGGCAAAAAATACTGACAAAGAAGAATGTGGTTTGGTCTCTTTTTGTGCTGCTGCATTTCAGGCTAGCTTCAGACCTTTGGTTAGACATTCCTATAAATCAATACATAGCAAGAACACTGGGTGTAGAATTTGTAAAATCCAACAAAAAGTGGTAACATTTACTTTCCTTTTCTAAATAAAAAAAATGAATAGGTGTTTTGGTCAATTACATCCATGCTTACAAAAAATAAGTTGGCAAAATGCATTGCTTAAGCCATGGACAGATGGCATTAGCAGAAAATTTGAAAGATATATGAAAAAACAAGCTATTATAAAATTTTATAATATTTATAAAATTTTCTTTATTTTTCCTGTTTCTGTCTATGTGTATGCACATGTATATGCACACATAGGTACTAGTGCCTGTAAAGGCCAGAAGAGGATATCAGGTCATGTAGAGCTGGAGTTAGAGGTTGTTGTGAGCCTCCTGACCTGAGTCCTGAGCACTAAACTCCAGTCTCCTGAAAGAGCAGCAAGTGCTCTTCCCTACAGAGCCATCTCTCCAGCTTCTCTCTTATGTTTATACAGAGAAAAGTTTGGACAAAGATGAATGCATCTGTGATTTCAAAGCTGTGGTTTGGCCTTTGTTGTTTCAAAACTGACTCTCATAAGCATCATTAAAGATCAATTCATTTACTTCTCCTGATCATAGTAAGAATAATACACAGACATAGGGATTTCACTTTTGTTCAAGTTATCCTCAATGAGGAAATGGAGATCTAAGTTGAAATTATGAGAATACACACACACACACACACACACACACAATTTACAACTGTATCACTTATCTTTAGATGTACAATTTCAGGGTTTTGATTTCAGTTTTTTTCTTGGTTACTTTCTACATAATAGGGATCAAATACAGGGTCTTCTACATGTGTGGCAAGGTTCTACAACTGACCTTCATTCCCCGATACTTGCCATCAGAGACAATGGCTTATACTTTAACCCAGGTTTGAAATTAAGCAAATAGATATACCAGGCTGACGTCTAATTGTCAGTATTCCCATTGAAGCTTCCATAATACTGACTTACAGGCATGTCATTTGTATTCCTGACAATTTCTCTCTAAATGAGTGGAAACTCTAAATATCACTAAGACTGTTTTCTCTAAAATATTAAATTTGTCCCTTTGAGACATCAAAGGTTTTTTTTTTGTTTCTGTTTTTGAAACGAGTTCTTATTTATAGCCCAAACTAGCTTGATCTAGTTTCCCCTAGATATGCACTGAGATTACAAACTCTGTAAACCATCAGACATTAAATATATCTGATTAATTTCATTTCTCTGAGTTTCAATATTATTCCGCACAGAATTTTACCTACATTTACTGAATAGGTTTCAGGCCTATATTCTTTTTTTTTTTTTAAGCCAGTCCTAAAAGTATCTAGTGTCACTTAGAATATTCATTTCATCAATTTCCAAATGATGAAAAATGGACTAATTTATGGAAACAATAAATAAAATATTGGTGAGAATTGTAGAAGTGATCAAAAGAAAGCCAACAGACAGACAGACAGACAGGCAGACAGAGAAATAGCAGAAGACCAACTCGGAAGTCATAAAATGACAAGTAAATGAATCACTTCATAGACCACTATACACCCCTTTCAAACATCAAGTGATAAGCTTATGACAGAGATGCTTCAGTGCACAGAATCAGCCTACAATTAATCACTTAGTGTGTGGCCAAGAAAAATATGTCATTTTGCTCCTAGTAAGCATAGACCGTGTGCCTGACAATTTTGAAGAGATTTTTCACTTTGTTGATGATATCTTAAGAAAGCACAGCCTATGAGATGGTACCCAGCACTGGAGAATTAGAGACTGTGTGTGTGTGATAACACACACACACACACACACACACACACACACACACATATACACACACACAGAGAGAGATATAGAGAGAAAGAGACAGAGAGATAGAGAGAGACGGAGATAGAGAGAGAGATACACTATGTGGTCAGAGGCTCAGCGTCGTAACTGCCCTGTCTTTAAATAATTGTGCTACTGACTCCACATAATTCATTTTCAAGGAGTCATTCCAGAAGGCCGAGATAGAATATTTCATTTACATCTAACACTTGATTTCAAAACCTAAAACACAAAACTCCTTTCTTCTGGGGCTAGAATAAGTACCATTTTGTACTAAAAGGTATAAATAAAAATTCCACACAATTCATAGAAATACATTACTCATTCAAAACACTTCCAAAAGCAAAGGACTCTATTATTAATAAATACTGTAGGCAATATATCCACATTTTCTAAGTAAAGAAAATGAAAGAACCCAATTATAAACTTTATTAAAATAAAGTATATAAAAGATCCAATCCTATTGTTTGCTTGCATGATCAATACAAAATATTTACAATCCAATATACAATATAAAGATAGTTTAGAAAAATATCCATAATAGTTACACTTGAAATTTGTAGAAAAATTTATGCACTCAGAAGCAGAGGTTAGGAGGATCTTAGCATAGTGTGGAACATACAGACACCATATTGTTTTGTTTTTCACATCATGGGACTAATGATTCTCAGGAATCCCCAGAGCAGACTGCTGCCCATCCTTGTCTGAGCTTCCAGCCCTGAGAGCCAGGCCTTGGAAGGTACCAGAGTCCCTCCTTTTTGGTATTTCTAAATGTGAAGGAGAAATTAACCTAGGTGAAAAATGAGGCTGAAGCTATGGGGTTTTGTTGTTTGTTTTTCTGTTAATGAATGATTTCCGCATCATCTCAAAACTGAACTGGACTTCAGTAGGTTGTTGGAACCAACAATCTAGGATGGAATGAATAACCTGTCAATGGAGCAAACAATCATGAGCTTGCCTTAGGAGAAGCCTTCTTCTATCTGGTTGTTTTCTCTAACCTGACTGCAAACTAGAGAGGCTCTAGCACTATGTAACAGGCAACTTTATGTAAGGCAACTAGCAGATAAATTATATTTATGTCACATTTTACCACTTCATAAGGTTTTATCAAAAGAGATAAGATTACATTGTGATAAATACTGCTAAACTTAGCTGTTGGTTAAAAAAGGCAGATCACAAATTAATTGCTTCTTTGCTCTTAAAATGTGACCCTCTTCTCTGATCCTTTTGAATACCACACAGGTAAGTTTTCCATTTCGGATGCCTGCATTAGGTTATCTGACTGTTCTGATCTCACTTTCACTCTCTACACTGCCTGCTAAGTGAGTCCATACCCCAGATCTTGAACTTTTTATCTTCAGGTAGGTGCTGGACTCAGAAAAAAAGGCAACAATTCTAATATTGACATTTCCTGGACACATATTAAGGGGTGACTATAAGTCTCTTGGGATGAACAGGTGGATATAAATCATTCTGGAATTCATGCATCAGCACAGTGGTTTTCCTGTATTAGGAGCATCATAGATTTTCATCTAGTCATTAAATGTGGGAGCAAATTAAGAAAAGCATGTGAAAATGGACTCCTAGGGATTCACTTAGTTGTTCTTTCTGTTGCTGACATAAACTCTCTTGATAAAAGAATCTTAAGAGGGGAAAGGTTTATTCTGTCTCATAAGAAACAGTTCATTATGGTGGAAAACCATGTCAGCAGGAACTGTAGCAGCTGGTACATCACATCCATGGTCAGGAGAAAGAAAGATGCACTTTGGTACTCATTTCCCTTTCTCCAGTTATATACTCTGGAACTCTGACAAGATAGTGGTGCTGCCCAGTGTGGGTATCTCAATTAATATAATCAAGATACATGCTCCCCCCAAAGACCAGAGGCCTGTCTCCTAGATCATTCTAGATTCTGTCCCATTCACCATTAACTCTAAACTCTAAGCATCTCTTGATTGTTTTGGCCCTTCTTGTTTTGTTATGGTTCTACCTGTAGTATCTACCTTAGAATGTGCTTTGTGTGGGACATCAGTGAGTTCACCTCAGGAATGCCAGTGCCTGCAAACCCTTGCTCCATCTTATAGACTACAAAGAGCTGCAGGTTTCAGGTGGGAGTTAATCTGTAATCATCAGGATTCAAATATTACAAACCTCCTGAGTATTAAAGATAGAGAAGACAAAAGCTCAAGTCTGTAGCAGACGGCAGAATCTAATTAGAAAGTGGTGAGTTTTGTTGCTTCCACCCTATTAATAATGTTTATAGTAGCTTTGCATCGCTGGCTACCGACCTGACTATTGTACTTTAACTAGTAAAATACAACCTTCATTTAGATAAATATATCTATATCTATACCTATACCATCAATCAATCTGTCTGTCTGTCTATCTGTATATATGTATATACACACAAACATATTTAATAAGCAGATAAATTTTTAGTGAACTATAGGAAGTGGTACTAAATGCTACACAAAAAGTTTGAGGTAGCATGTTTTAGAGAATGAGTGCCCAATGGCCAGTTGCTTCAGAATAAATGAAAACACACAAAGCCCCTGTGAGAACCTAGAAACTTGGGAGGGAGACTGGGGGCTGTTGTGCAGGAGGGTCTCTAAGGATACAGGATGCAGAGAAGAATAATGAAGCCTAGTGCCACTTTACTTGGAAAGCAAGTGTGACAGTTACTTGGCCAGCAAAACTGTGGGGAACCAGGGGAGATTTCCAGGAAATACGTGACATCCTCATCAAATTGACAAGCAAGAAAAGAGATTTGAACGGTGGTATTTAGGCTGTGGTACAGAAAGGCTATGCAGGGCAGAAATCTGGTGAGACTTGCAGTGCTCTAGCAATTGGAAGAGCAAACAAGGAATTTTCCAGAACAGTTGAGGAGGCAGCTAAATCTCTGTGTCAAGGAGAAAATAGAAGCAAGTTTTGTGGTTATTTCAAAGGACAGAAAATGGCAAGTTGCTAAAGCAAAACAAGAAGGAAGTCATCTGTGCTATAGCAAAATTACTGCACTTTGTCAAAAGGGATTCTGGAAGAATGGGAGATCATGTGTTCTATGCCAACAGCCAGAGAGGAACTGTCTCATGAAACTCACTGTGGTGCACTACTCTCTGTCCGTCAGGCAGTTCTCATCACAAGTGTCATTTCATCATCTGAAAACGAAACCCATTCAAGAAACATACTTCTGTAAGCTTATATTACTTGTAGATTTCTCATGAGCCAGACTCCAGATCCTATAAGGGAAGGGACAAATTAAAAGTGTCACCATGGAGTACTGGAATAATGCAGATGAAAAGTTAAACGTTCACTGCAGGTAGTTGTAAGAACTGTGACCGTGCTACACACATCAGCCCGGTTTTTATTATACCTGTGCTTCTGCAATCTATAGTTAAGAGATTTCTACAGTCAAATTCCTCGTTATCAACCTTTCACAGCAAACTGCCTACTTCCCTTTCTATTATGGCTTATATGGCCATGAAAGTAAAAGGGAAAGTATGCTCTACTTTCTCCCCAATAGAGTCCAGCAACCCTGGCCAACCTAAGCAGTAGGTCTCTCAGTTCCTGATATGTGGAGTTCACTGTAAATGGTCCTTCTGTTAAGTGATTTCATGGTTTTCACAAGTCCAAGAGATTTCTAAAAGAACTGAATAAAAGAGGGGATGAATCTAAACAAATCTGGGAGAATCAGAGCATTTTGCCCAACTCAAGAGTATTAGTCTACAGTATGCATAACAATGCTGCTCTCTCTAGGCAAAAGCTATAGGCATCTTATAGGGCCAGGTGAAGCACAGCTAGAAAGTCTGTGCTAAGCACACAGCTTTTGTCATTAATATACTTTGTGGAATATGAAAATACACTCTAATATTCTACAAGTGATTTTGCACTTACAAGACAATCAGAGTCTATCGTGTTCTTGTGTTTATGGCAGATAAGTCAGAGCTCTAGCATGACCTTTAAGGCATGAAGCCCCAAGGTCAAATGAAATAACAACAAATCCCACCCCCTTCTCTCACACACACAAACATATCAAAACAGGATAGCTTCAATTTTGCCAAAATTCAAAAACTATTGGCATGTTATATTCTCAAATCTGATGATCTTAAGCTCCACAAACATGAATGATTGGGAATAGAGAGATGGATCTGGTGAGCAACTCAAAACTACTTCTGTATTCTACAGGCATTGTTATCCATGTGTGAGTACACACACACACACACACACACAAAATAGAATCTTAAAAACAGAAAGTTGGGTATTGCAAGGAATATTATACTGCTCTAGAACACAGTGTTGCCCTAGCAGATTTTTTTATTTTTTTAATGTAATTGACCATGTGGTGAATAACAAATATAAATATGTCAAAGGAGATAATGTTTGTTGCTTTACTGTTGCTATGACAAAGTGGCTAAGATTATAAACTTATAAGAGACACAGTTTATTTGGCTTAAAATTTCAGAAGTTCAACCCCATACCCTGTCACAATGAGTCTCTAAAGAATGAGTACTAGGTGTCAATGTAAAATCGCTTTCTTGATGGTCAGCAGGCAAAGAAGAGAGTAAAAGGGGAGGCCAAGTGCTCCTTTTCCTTTGAAATCTACCTAATGAAAGACCCAAGGGTCTCCAACTAGTACCCACTTTCTAAAGGTTTGGCCACCTTACTGTTGTAGTAGTTGGTTCTATAAATATATTCATGAACATTATTTTTCTATTTTTCCCTATCTTGTCTACTATAATCTGACATTGAGCAGCTAGATAAGCACTTTCCCTGAATCTTGTCTTTTATTTTCAAATCTAGCCTTTAGAAAAATAGGTGATCAATGCAGGGGATTACCAGGACAGAGAAGTGGGAGGGGTTTGGGTGGAGGGACGAGGGCTTATGGGACTTATGGGGAGGGGGAAACTGGGAAAGGGGAAATCATTTGGGATATAAACAAAGAATGTAGAAAAAAAAAGGTGATATTGTAAGCTGTGTTCTTAGGGCCGTAAGCTGTCATAAAAAGAATATTGACACAGAAAAAGCTGCAAGAAAAGCAACCAGGGCCATGTGGGTCTATGTAGCCATTCTTGTCACAACATCATACAGAATGAAGCCATGTTGGATTACCATCCCATCCAGTCAACCCCTAACCAGCACTATAGGAATTCAGGTGTTGTCCTATAGTCACTCAACTGAGTTCTACCTACATCCCTGACAAAATGTGTCATGATGTTTCATGGTTTCATTGTTTCAGTTTATGAGATAGTTTGGCATGTATCAACAGACATGGAAAAATGTTCTTTCACATCTTACATAACTGGTTAAATGGCCATATTGAGAATTACCTTTTAATAATTCTACTTGTGAATTTTATTACAGCAATCCTTGGTTATCAGCTTGATTATATCTGGAACTAACAAAAGCCCAAGTGTCTGGGTATACCTGATGGAACTTTTTTTAAACAAAGTAAATAATTTTAAATTGTAAAAGCCCACTTTTAATCCATATCTTTTGAGGTGGGAAAATGAGCCTTTAATCTATATGTTTTTGAATGGGAAGATTTTTCATTAATCTGGAAGACATTTTCCGGAAGCAAAGGACATGGAAGTAGAAATTCTGCTTTCTTTGCCTGCTTACTCTTGCTATCACTGGGAAGTGTATTATTCCACTGACATTAAAGCATACTTCTTTGGTATTCTGGTATAGACTGAACACTAGCTGAGACATCCAGCCTTGTGGACTGAGCAATTTCACGATTCTTGGATTTTGCATTGGTAGACAGGCATTATGACATTAATGAACCAGTTGGACCACCACATCATGAAAGACATTTGAATAAATCATATATATATATATATGATTTTGTGTATATGTGTGTGAATATAAATATAAAAAATATTCTAAGGTTTTTTTTTTTTACTTGTGAACCCTGTATAATACAACTATAATAAACTCCTAGTTTTCTTCTCAGGGACAAACTGCTGGTTTATTTCCCATTAGATACCCTGAGAATCACATATGAGAAGTATATATCTGATAGCCAGATCTATGCTATTTTGTAACATTCCTCCATTTTTGCTGAACTGTTTCAAGTACACTAACTACAGTCATTTGCATTTCCAGAAGTAAGGTAGCTTGTTTGCCTAGATTTTTGTCTCCCCTGTACCATCTTAATAATGACCATCCAGAAATGGTCTCTATTGATCACCTTAACCACCCACTCATTGCTAACTCTATCAATGGTCAACTGTGAACCAAAAAAAAAAAAGGAAAAATTTCAGTATGGTCAACACCCATATTCCTTTGAAAACCACCAGAAAGAATGCACAGTCTCTACTCTAACTTGAGGGCCTGACCTCTTCTCAGGCCTGCAATCATTCTGTGGTCTGTTTGTCTACTTGTCTGTACTACTGTACTTTTTAATACATTGCTCTTTAGAAAGACAGCCAGTCTCAGTGTTCTCCTTGTACTCTAAACCCCAAACTTTTTACTATCCCCTGAATTTAAATTATCTCAAGTCCTATGGTGAATTATTTATGTGCAGTTCAGCAAAGCAAAAGATGTGAACAGAGTAACTCTGACTTCAGAAGTCAATCATATGCGGATAGTGTTTGTACAGCATGTTCTTCCTGTGCCAAACCAATTTTAAAACATATGCCACAGTTCACTTGCAATGGACAATGGAATGCCCTGCCTGTAAACAATAGCACCTGTTTTGGATACTTATTAATGTACTGCCTCTAAAATGAACTCTTTGGAAATGCTTTCTTATCCTGTTGGAGATTTAGTCTTATTTAAGTAGTAAGAGTGCTGGGAAAGAGTTGTTCTATCTGACTCTCAGAAAAATGAGCTGCACTCCAAAAGGTAATGTACCACAATGGATTTCTTCTCTTTTGAACTGTTTAGTAACTTCAGGATCATTATCCACATGATTTTTGAGTTATCACAGTCTTTACTTTAAAGGTCTTTCTTGATGGAAAGACAGTGGGTGTAACTTCTTTCCTCTGTGAACAAGCCTGTAAGACTGACCTGTCAACCACTAAATATGGCACACATTGTCACCAACTAAAGCCAAACAGATGATTGTGTTTGTCTAAATTGTTCTACAATAAAGTCAATACTGACTGGGGATGGATTTTCATAATAAAATTCTGTGCCATACAGTAATGAGTTTTTTCTCAGAAAATTAGTCTTCCATTCTGATTCCAGGATGGTTAAATAATACATAGGTAAATGCTGATGGCTTTGGGTAGACATTCATACACTCACTGATTTATTTTGTATTTTTATTTTTATTTGCTATAGTAAAATAACTGTTTTTATAGTGAGCATTATTTTGGAAATATGTGAGAAGTAATTATATCATTCAATGTGACTTTGTATTTTAGGACGTTTATCGAGATTTAAATATATTTTGATTGGGATTTAATACCATGCGTTAGTTATAGTTTATAGTAGCTTACACATTTAAGAAATTAGTCTATATGATTCAAGACCTTCAAAATTATTTTTAAATATTTTTGGACTGGAAGCAGATACATAATTATTTCAGTTTGTCAACTGTAAGCTTAGTTATGAGTTGTAAATACTGCACAGCCATCTCCTCTCATGCATAAACATATCTGCAACCACCCATGAGTCCAATTCATTCTTGGTATCAGTGCCAAGGAATGAAAAAGACAGTAGAATTCAACCTTCAAAGATAATAAACCACAATACAGATGCAGATGGGTAAAAAGCCCAGAAGTTAATGATCCATTCCTTTTATAAACCACAAAAACAAAGGTGCATCCCAACTTGTTTCTCAAAGAGGACAGGGCCTGGCTTTCTCCAGAGACAAGCAAAATATCCAAGCACAGTACTTCCATGAGGTTAGGCAATGACAGGCCACAGTTTCCTATCCTTTCTTACCAGCTCTGTATTTGAAAGGACAAAAGCTGCAGAATATATCCTTAATTGAGGTAGTAAATGCTAGGCTGTAGCAGATTGTTTTACTGTTAAATACAGTAATGGGTTTTTAATGGCTGCTGTCCAAAATTACACTGGAGAAAAATGGTTTATTAGTAATAATAATAGCTGACACCTTTATCTTCAAAACACTTTACAAATATTAGCTCATTAATCCTCCAACTGCCACTGAAGGGGACGGTCAATGTTCCTCTCCTCAGTTTATAAGTGGTGAAACAGGAAAACAGAAGATAGCTTTCAAAAGGTTTTGTATACAGATGTCAATTTCCAATTGAAACAAATAATATTAATTTTAAAATGTGAATGGAAGGGATTCTCTGATGACAGCCCCACCTACCACATATTTTTCTTTATTAAAGGAACAGGGTTTAAGGTCAAATCCAATTTATTTGACCTTGATTCACTAAAGCACATACTAGGTTGCACCTGAACGCCTTAGTCCTTTAATACTACTTCAAGCCCATCAACTGTGGGCAAAATCTATTCAGACAGAACCGCAGACAGAAACTTGCATGCATAAGACAATTAGGCTGCTGAGACCCTTTGAGATCTATCTCTTCTGAGCATTTCCAGAGTGTCATAAAGCAAAATGGGATTAAGGTCAATTTTTAAAAGTTAGTTTGTTTTCTATTTTTATCCATTCATTTTGATCTCCACAGAAAACAGTATATCACTGAAAAATAACAAATAACTCCAAGTAGTCAATTAATTATTCATGCAGGTATAGGCTGTAGGGAGCACATGCTAGAGTTATTATTAATGTTTTCTTGTTTATTGCCGTGTCAATGCTCTGAAATTCTCATTATACAATCTATGAAGCATTTTTAGCACCGTCATGTTTGAAGCTAGTATATAAAATCTTGATAGTAGGTGCATTGTATAGAGAGAGTTAAAAAATTCTTGTATTCACAACACAATGATAAACATGCTTTTTGAAAAACTAAGTGCTGTACTCTAAAGAAGCAGGCAAGGGTTAAAGGAATGCTTAACAGAGTACACAATAGAAAGAGATGGGATCTCCTGTCTACAGAAAACAGGGAACAACCATATTCTTAATGTTAACCTGTACACAAAAAGGAGCCTGTTGTAATCAATTAGCATTTAAGAATACTATATATGCATGCTAAAATAAAAACAAATTTGCATTTACTTCTGAATACTCCAATTAGAAGACAAGTTCCCAACTTTCCAAAGTATAGTTTATCAACTGGGAAAAGAGTAACATTACTTCCCAAATAACCCTTACATAGATTAACAGGTGCCAATAAAGGCAGTGTTATCATTAAGGTCCCAATCATTTTAAACAATAGTAAGATGAGTGAGATCAGCTGCTATCTTGAACTCCCTTTTTCTTAATTCAGAATAGCGGAAATGCTAAACACATAATACCATTGGTTATATATAATACCCAGATGTGAGAGAAATCTATGCATATTTATATTGTGAATCATCTACGCATTTCTTCAAGAATGCAGAAATGGTAAGCAAAATATCTGGAGAGAGTAAGTGCTGGCTTCTACATACAGTGCTATGCAGGAACTACCATGGCAACAAATGCTAATAAAGTACACTTTCAGAGGGAACACAATTGCTCCCATGATGTTAATTGTCAACGTGAAAAAAATCTAGAACCACATGGGAGACAATCCTTATCAGCAGCATGTATGTGTATGTGTATGTGTATGTGTATGTGTATGTGTATGTGTGTGTGAGTGTGTGTGAGTGTGTGTGTGTGTGTGTGTGTGTGTGTGTGTGTGCGTGTCTTTTGCACTGTTCCAGATTAATGGAGGTAGGAAGACCCATCCATTCACCCTTCTATGCATTGGGGTCTGGACTCCATTTTAAAAAAGATAAAAGCTAGTTTGTCAGGGAATTTAATTGTAGTAGAGTTAACTAAGATAGTTGCCCATACCCCAAACCCCTGCAAATTTTCCTCTCAGTAGCCATTCTTCAATATGACTCTATTGCATGCAGGATTTTAGAACCTCTTGTAGGATATGTTATTTGTTGCATAACACTTTAGAACGACTTCTTTTTAGCTACTTTTCTCATGTTTACCTTGAACAAATAGATGCATAGCAAGTAAGTTTCAATAGACAACAAGGGATATTGGTAGGGATAGAAAAAAAGGAATAGACAAAAAAGGATATTTATATTATGAATCATCTATGCATTTCTTCAGGAATGCAGAAATGGTAAGCAAAATAGCTGGAGAGAGCAAGTGCTGGTTTATACATACAGTGCTATGCAGGAACTACCATGGCAACAAATGCTATAGTGTAAATCAGAATTGACACTTTAGGACAACATTGATACACACTATATGTTTGGAGAATGAAGTGTCAGGAAAGAGATGCTGAGATGGTACAGTGGGCTAGGTACAGCAGAAAGTAGGAGTTGGGAGCTTGGGAGGGGGAATTAGGCATTTCACTTTGACATCTGTCACTGCCACTTGTTAACAATATTGGGTCATTTTTAACAAGGCCCTTCCATGTACTATGTGGCTTAAAATGGGGTGTTATGACGTTAGAACTTTCCTCAAGATACTGAAATGTAGATTGCAAAACATCAAGTAAACATTTAAAGATGTTAGATGGAATTCTTTAGGTATCTTCTGCCTCAGCTTTACTTCTACAACTAGCATGAAATGATTATTCCATATGTACTTGATTTCAGGGTGACCTTGAACCCATAAATTGTGGAAGCACCATAAAAATCCACTCCCCATTTTTGCCAGGACAGAATTCAACCTTGGGAATGCAAATGGTGACATTTGTAGTATTTTACTAGATTTATTAGAGCCTCCAGTCATTCACATAGTATCTCTGGATTTGAAGGGAAGAAATAATCACCATTGTATTTATGCTTTCTCCTATGTTTTGAATAAGGAACCAAGTAAAGAACTATGAAGGCAAAGAGGAAGCATTTAGTTGGGTTACTAATTAGGTTATCTGAGCTTTCTTTCCTTTTTACTACATTGACTGGCTGGATAATCCTTTGAGTTAATCCTTTGACATATAAAACAGGGTACTATCCTCCACACTCCTGTGAATCATGTCGTTCTAAAAGCCAAGAAGGAAATAAGAACATCCTCTAAAATAAAAATTCAGTGCTTGCATAACACAAGATATTACATTCTAAGTGGCCATTTTATAAGTAATTTTCTGAATTAATGGAAAAGTACTTTGAGTGGTAGAGTCCCCAGAAAAGGTCAGTATTTATTTTCTTTCAAGCTTATTTATAATAAGATGATTTATTTCTTTTGGATCCATTAAGATGTAAGGGAACTCATACTGAATTAATATCATCCAGTTTTGATCCTTTAGCACAGTTCTTCAGTACAGTAGTACATTCTGTTCACAATCAACTATGACTGCATCATCAAAAATTATTACATTCTTCTTACCTACTTATATTCTATAATCATTGAGAATGCCTCCTCCCTTAGCTTCAGGAACACAATTCACCCATCCACATGCCCTTGACCTGTTTATTCATTCTTTCCTTGTGTATTCAACTTTGCCAAAAACAGATATGCCCTGCAAAGATCCAGATGTCTAGGTGACACCAGTGTTCCATTGCCACTGTCACTAGACCCTCCACTTCTCATACAGAGCAACCACTGTTCCCAATGCCACATCAAAGCTTTCCTGGGGGAAGGAGTTCTGCCCTGTGAGCAAACCTGATTCCATAGAAGCTGTCTTTGGCATCCTCTGCACTTTTGTATCAACTCTAGTCTTGGAAAGCAGAGAGAATCCAGGAGGATGAACAGTTGGTTCTAAAGGTCAGGGGCCACAGTTGAAGCACATATGTAGTTATAATCACGCCCATCTGGGGTGATACAAAATAAAGGAGGAAAGAATAGCAAAAGAAACTAGCTAAAGATGGCCTGGAATGAAAATTTAGTGAGGTTTGTTTGTGGCAATTCAAGTTGTATCTTTCATCATTCATTTTCCATAAGTTGGAAGTATCCAATGGATACTGAATTTTGTTGCACACCTATCAAAACCCTCTATTGTGGGCCCTCATCCATCCTGTTCTATTCTGAGATAGCTGGCCTTTTCAGTGAAGGTCCCTTTAGCTTCTGATTCTGGGTCAAGTTTGCTACTCTGTAGGAGTAGCACTTGTTAAACCAGGGAGATGACATTCTATTTTGACATTAGTGACCACTTTCTCAAAATGCACAGGTTCAACCTAGCTCTTCTAGTGACTTTGGTTTTCACTTTAAGATGAAGGCCAGTAACATCCTCAAGGTTATTTAATACACTGGTGGTGTACTGGCTGGTTTTGTGTGTCAACTTGACACAGGCTGGAGTTATCATAGAGAAAGGAGCATCAGTTGGGGAAGTGCCTCCATGAGATCCAGCTGTGGGGCATTTTCTCAATTAGTGATCAAGTGGGGAGGGCTTCTTGTGGGTGGTGCCACCTTTGGGCTGGTGCTCTTGGGTTCTGTAAGAGAGCAGGCTGAGTAAGCCAGGGGAAACAAGCCAGTAAGGAACATCTCTCCATGGCCTCTGCATCAGTTCCTGCTAACCTGCTTGAGTTCCAGTCCTGACTTCCTTTTGTGATGAACAGCAATGCAGAAGTATAAGCTGAATAAATCCTTTCCTCTCCAACTTGCTTCTTGGTCATGATGTTTGTGCAGGAATAGAAACCATGACTAAGACAGGTGGTTTCCTTTAACCCTATTTTAAAAAGATGCTAACCCCTATTTAAAAGTCCTTTGATTGGCTCTTTGGAAACTAAAACCATGAGAGAGAGAGGGGGGAAGTGGAGGGAGGGAAAGGAGAGAGAGAGAGAGAGAGAGAGAGAGAGAGAGAGAGAGAGAGAGAGAGAGAGAGAGAGAGAGATATTGAATTAGGTATGACCAAGATATGAAAAAAAAATCTATGAGTCTTTCAATAGCCCAGAGTATGCCATTCAGCTATTCAATTCAGATTAAGGAAATTTTCTATCTCCCAAAGCCACAGGTCAAGTTACATGATTTGTTTTTTAAAAAATCAGCCATATATAGAACTCTAAGAACTTTACATATTATATAAAAATTTTAATTAGATTTTTTTCAGGGAGCAGCCAGAAAAAAATACATTTTCATATTATATTCAATCCAAAGGGCAGAAGTTTGAATTTTAAATTCCTTTTATTTGGCACTGCACAAGAAAGTTTTTAAGCTGAAATTCACCTGTAAGATAATTGCATCCAATGCTAGTTATTCTTCCTGCTTCTTTTGAAATCATAAGGTAAAACATACCTGTGTTCAGACCTCAAAATTATCTAGTTTCTTGATCTTTAAGCCTGCTATAAATCTATGAACCTTGTGTGTCCTCTTAAATTCAGCATGGAAATATTGGAATATTATTGGAAATTCATTCCAATAATCCACAAAATCACAATAATGGCTTCTTTTCTACCTTCCTTGTAAAGAGATATGGTCAAAAAATGTAATTATACTCGTCAGGGACTGGACAAGGCTGTTATGTTTTCCAACCAAACCTCATGACAACAAGGCAACTGTGAGTTAATACTCAGGTTTGTAGGATCTTAGGGAAGATATATGCAAACCTAAAGCAATTGTGCCAGGACAGTGGAATCTCACTGCAAACTCCACAGACTCTGATCGATGGGAGTCGGGTAGTAATTTTAACAGCTTTCTCATTTCAGCCACAAGGAAGAATTACTACTCAGGGCTCACATATGTGCATCTAATTAATATAGGTAAAATTCAATAGCACCATGGGTTACAGATCACACTTGTTCACACACAAAGGAATAAACAGGCACCTATTTATCTGTTCATTCACAAACTAAGAATGGTATATAAAAATGATGATGAATTAAAAAGCTGGAAATTAGTGAGCAGCTTGTAAGTGCAAATGAGCTCTAGGTAGAGAGTGTCTTGTGCAATGTTCATGACAGCAGGCATAGGCTAGGTGTGTCAGCCAGTTTTATAAGTGGAATCAATCTGAACTCAAAATGATTTAGCTACATCACTTGTGAGTTGCCCACATCAATTCTGAACTCTAGTAACCTGACTACAAACTCATTGCATTTAACCATCACAACAATATGCCTTCTACCATGTCAGGGAATGTAAGAGTTTATGAGGTGCATAAAATGGAACACATGCGCTCACAGAATTTACAATCTGAGAATGGAATTGTGGTGCAAACTAAAATTCATAGGCTGTTGAGGAAAATGATATGATTGTCATTCTTAGAGTAAGGAAAAAGACAAACGTGGGGTGGAGAGCCAGTGGCTGTGTCGATTTCCTATTTCTGTAATTACTAAGATGCAAACAAACATTGCATTGATACATTTTCCAAATCCAATGCATTTATTGTTATTGACACAGTCTGCCTGCCTTATCTGAGTTGGATGTTCCTGTCTACCTCGTTTACCCGATTGTCAGTTCAACTAATGGACAAGGAATTCACAACACAGTGTCACAGCCTAGAGGAATCATCTCACCTTAAAGCACTCTGCCTCAAACTCATGCTTGATTGTTAGTTATTTTCATAAATACACCTACATAGAGTCTTGCTGATTTGACTTTAGAAACAAATTGTATGTAAATAAAACAAACATTGTTTAGGAAAAAATTCTGAAATATGAGAACAGCACACTTTTTATATTTTTATTATCTAAACACGACAGAAAGGTAAGCAGGACCATTTTTGAATCTGCAATACATAAAATCTCAATTAGTTATGGTCTATTTATGCACTCACTAAAAACATTTGTTAACAAAACAGAATTTTCTACTTTACTGGATAAATATACCAGAAGAAATTGCAGAATAATGTTGGGTTGCCAAGCAACCACAGCTCCACTCTCTCCCTCATGTGGGATCAATCGGACTCATTCATCAAGCTTCCTAACATATTGCTGGAGAATTCCAACCAATTTGATTTTCTTGGGAAAATTATAGTGACTTTGGGTAACACAATAACACTTTCATTCTCAGAAGATAAACTTAGATGTTCTTTTGATCAAAGGGATGTGCTAATTCATTATTCTCTACATGGTGCTAATGAGAAAGCTATAATTAACTAACCACACTATTAAAACACACATACCATAAACTGCAGCAATTAGTAATGTTTAAAGTGTTAACCAGCCCCCAAATTAGAAAATGCAGACTCTTTCCTCTAATAAATATATTCAGAAAAGAGAAAGCACCATATCTAATTAAATTGAGAATTGTTTCCAGTCCCTCCCAAGGGGAAGGAAAGACACGTGATCTCCAAAATGTAAGAGATTTCACTTGAATAGCAGAGAAAATGGCTCAGTGCCAAGTCTACTTGTAGGTAGGCTCCAAGTGCTGGCGAATCATGTAATCTTGTCTTTCAAAGAATGCTTAGCACAATATTTTTTCCAGGAATGAATAGCAAGAATATCATGCTTTCACTCATTAGCTGTGTTAACTTAGCATATTGTATGTAAATCACCAGAATAATTGCATTCTCCTCAGACTGAATTAGTTAGGATGAAGCTGTAATCAAAATGTTCATAATTGAAAATACAGTATTCTCACAGTCGGTTTGAAAAAAAAGAGCATGGAACACTGATTGAATCAGAAAATATAGTTCATCATTGCAAGCAACCTCAGTAAAGAGACAAGTTCATCCTCTTGATTATACCTTGACACGTTAATTAGTGCCCCAAATTCAGGGCTCAACACCTTCCAATCTGTCACGTTTTCTGCTGCTGCCCTTTGTCTGCTGTAATAAGCCTTTTCCAAGTGCAAGGCTGCTTAGATCTTTAAAGTAAAATAGAGAATGGTGAAAAGTGAAATCTGTGTCTCCAGAGCAGATGACGTTAAATCACAGTGTTGGCTGTCATCAATCAAAGGACAAAATAATTCCCAATAAATAGAACATTTAGTGCCAGAGCTTCTGGGAAACAATATGTAAATGATCACATGAATTTCAGACAAGCTGTCACACTAATTCCTCAAGGTCCCTTTTAAGCCTGACATGCCAACTGTGGATGTGGGTGCCTCAATGCTTACTCTGACGTACCACTCTACCCCCTGAACTGCATCTCACTGCATATTGTAGACTATCATCCCTTCCTGTCTGACATCAGTTGCTTTTACTTAATTTTTCCATTATCAGTTAAAACTAATAGAACAACTGTTCTCAGCTTACTTCTTCAGAAAAATTAATCAGGTTAGATTATTTCAGCAAAACAACTTTAGGTCTAATGTATCTCCTATCTTCAATATTTCTAAGTAAATATAAAGGCAGGATTCTATACACGTAATGCTTTTCTCACTGAGATATGCTTCAAAAAATATTTGAGATAGTATCTGTATGTCCTAATTGTCATATATATATATGTGTGTGTGTGTGTGTGTGTGTGTATCTATATGAACATATTCTTTAAAATTGATTTAAAACTAGTTGCATAATTTGGATGGGGTATTAACATAAAGATACCTTCACATTGTGCACAGTGTCTATTCCTGTTGCACAATGCCAGATAAATAGAATGTATACAACTATGAGGCACTTGAAAGGAAAGGCTCCTGTGAGGGTGAACACAAGTACAGCCTGGAAAAATGTGTTAATCTTCATAGTCTTATGCTTCTGTGGTTAGATACAGGCATTTTCTGAAAGATTCTAGTCAGCTGCCACAGCCTGTATACCCACAGCTACCTAGCAGTGGCACCTCATACATTAGATGACAGTGACTCAGGAGCATCCACGATGACAGGAGGGCACACTTTGCTATTAGGAGATGTGAATGTATTGAAGCACTAAAGACCATGAGAGTGAAGATTCAGGTATATATTAGACTCTATAGCCAAGTTAAATTTAGAAAGCAATAGGTCGGTGTTTTCACAAAAAGACTGACAGTGAGAGAAGCCCAACTGTACCATCAGCAAGCAGGTGAGAGATGGAGCTCAGATTCTACAAATAAAATTATGGGGGGTGGGGTGGAAAAAATACCCTGGATTCTCTTGTGATCCATGGTTTCCCTGGGCTGTTTTCTCGGCTCTGTCCAGCACTGGACTCGAGTTAATCTGTTAAAAACTGCTCAGGTTTTCTTTCTCAGTCTACTGCAAACCAGATTTACGAGTTGAACAGATTGTTAATAAATTCAACAAATGTCAATTTCTAAAATCAGAAAACACAGAATTTTGCCCTCAATAAAAGTGCTGAGAAGGGTCAATCTACCATATCTAATTAATTTGAGCTTTAAATGTAACAGCAATACCATCAACAACAACTAACTTCTGAATGATTATTTTTCATCAGAGAAGGCAGATAAACTGCTTGGATAATCTAATTTCAGTCATCCAACTCGAAAATGGGATATATTGATACCTATTGGCAAGAGGGAAACTGAGGCACAGAGTAAATGACTACTCTAAGCCACACATTCCATTGTAGATAGGGGCTGGAATTCCCAGCCAGGTGGGCACTCAGCAATCTACCTTGATGTACCTTCAAGAGTTACCTAGCTCAGCACCCACGCGCACGCGCAAATCTCCTCCTATTTCCAGCAGCGGGAGCTAGCTGTGCTGCACACGCCTTCCGCTGGTTGCCACCAGCAAGCTCTTCTCAGTTCTGGCCTGCGGGGCGGTATTGATCGCCTTTCTCCCCAGGCAGAGTCAGAAAAGCTCCTTCCCCGCCCAGCCGCTCAGTGCCACGCACACCTGCTTGTGCTTGGTGGCTACTCGCACTCCCCCACCCACCCTCTCAGCCCGACCGCAGACCACCCACCCAGCTCCCTCTCGCTTTGAGTTCCAATACCTGAATCGTGGTGCCGCTGCTCCTGTGCCTCCCACCCCAGGTTTTTCACAAGAATTCCTCAGCCCTGCCCCTTGCTGAGAAAGTGAGGTTCTTCTTAGTCAAGGGACCTAGGGATGGAGACTGCCAGGTTTCCCCAGCTTCTCGGCTCCAATCCCCTTTCTCCAAATTAATCACTTGCTCCCTGCTCCCTCCCTACGCACACTTTCACTCAAGGGAGAAAAAAAATAGGAAGAGACAGAGAAAGAGGACAGGAGAGGCACAAAGAGGAAAAAGGGACTGTCCGTGACTGGCATCCCCAGCTCCCAGGACTCGGCTACAAGGGAGCCATGGCAACCGGGGACCCCGGCCTGCCTTCTAGCCCCAACGGTGTTCTGTTGAGATGGAGTGCTGTGCTTCTATCTTTCCCCTAACCCGGCAGTTCACAGATCGTTCATTCCAGGCATTTAGGGAACACCACTGCAACCAAGATGTATCTATAGAGATACATCTAGGGACTTTGGGGCTGGGGTGAGAAAGTCTGGACCCCAAGACCTAGATGGGGACAGTGGAGAGAAACATAGTACTTGCCCCCACTCCCTCCACAGCCTATGGAAAGCATGCCTCCTCCTCTCCCGAGGGTAAGGAGGCGGGCGGTGGCTATGTTAGAAGAAAGGTAAGTCAGCCTACCGAAGGTTGGCAGCTTGAAGGTGCGGGGGTCCTTGAAGCTGGTTTACTCCATCCACTGACCTGGAGCTGTCAAAAAATCCAGCCTGAGCCACCTGCGGTGGTGCTACGAAAGGTGGCGCCTCTTCTCAGGTTAGGGAAGGGACATTGAGCCACTCCCATTTTGGGCAAGGATGGAGCCCAGGGACGTGCACCATTTCCCTTTCATAAAGAGTTGCTCTTTTCCCAGAAGCAAGCCCTTGATTTCCGTCTACCTTGCTCAAAGAGTTGACTAAAGGGCAGATGGAAAGAGCCCCATCCCTTGTAAGGCACGCGCAAATAGACTTACCTGAGCCGCCTCTGACACCCGATCTGTCTGGCACCTTCTCTTGGGAAAACTTCTCCTGAAGCTGGATCAGTGGGGCAAAGGGGACCAAGGAGGTCCAACGCCTCTGGGAGGATCCAGGGGAGTTTCTAGTTGGGCGCTCCCCGCTGATCCACACCCTGGTCTGCCCGCAGAGATCCTGTCTGTCCCCTCCTGCTGTTGGCACAGGTCTCCAGAAGGCTGGACCTGTTCGAGCTTGCACCGGTATCCACGCCCTCCTGCCGGAGACTGGCTAGCTGCTCTTCTCCGCTGTCCCCCGGATCTGCTCCGCCACCCCTCACCCACACGGCTTCTTTTTCCCTCCCTTTTACACACTCTCCCGTGGGACAAGAGGCAGTTACAGGCTTAAGACTTTGGTCTTATGAAAGGCAAAGGACAAAGAGAAAACTTTGCTTGTCATTTTTTAACATCTCTTAAGCCAAAAGAGGCAGGATCGCTGTCGGGTTCGCCTTGCCTGCGAGAAACCGAGAAACCGAAAAGAAACCCCTCCCCTTTGCTCCCTCTTCCACCCTCCTCTGTTCATTTCCCACACACAGGCTTCCAGTCTGTTTTACCCTTTGCTGTATGGCCGAGGGGTGTGGTGCCTTGTACCACTTTTAAAAAAATGTCTTGCTGTTTTTGCTTCTTCATTTAGGAGGGTGATTGGACTCGCAATTTAATTTACAAAAGAACCATCTCCATTAGCTGTCAAATCAGTGCAGGCATAAATTTAAAAAGCTCTTCTACTGTTATCTATGTACGATGTGTGCCCCCGCCCCCCCCCCCCCCCGCCACCATCTGTACTTCTCCAGATTGGACAGTGACATTTTCTTATTTACTCTCTGTTAATACAGTGCTATAGAATAAAAGCTTTCCTGGCTTATTCCCAGAGCCAAAGCCCATTCCTGATGTTTTATGTATCACTTCTTACCAACAAACCTGATGTTTGTTTTAGGGATGCACTAGAGAGAAGTTACAAACTTTGGTAATCTAACTGATGAGCACACTCCTTCATTTTTTCTTCCCCACATTGATTATGCTTTTGAAATCCTTCATACAATGCTTTAAAAAAAATAATTCCTGTTGCATGTAAGTGCTCCTTGAGAGTAATGGAATTACTGACTTCTTTTACTCCACGGAGGTTTGATCTTACAGTCTTGTTTTGTTCTCATCTAGCGCACTAAACAATGAGGACATTTATGGCTCTGTGCTATCTTCAGAGTTGGATGTCACAACTGGGATCAACAAGAAGGAAGCAGACTCAATATTCTGCCTCAGAAGCATTTGCATCAAATATTTTGAAATGAACAAGTAGGCCTTTCCATGTTAGTAATTTCTAACCTCGAGGGCTCAGTGCTCTTAGTTCGTGTGTGGGCACAATTCCCACTGACTGTGCTGGCATATTACAAGTGCAAGTGAGGGCAGGATGTGTCCTAGGTTTAAATTGTGCTACTGGAGCGATTCCTCTGCCGGAGGCATTATTATTCATGCGGCATGTTTTCTAAAGTAGAAACAAAGAAAACTGAAATAAATTCCAACAAGGAAAATACTGAGCCTGTAGGAAACCATTTCCAAGATTTAGGAGCCCCAGGAGAGATACAAAGCCAAGTTGGTCTCAAATTTACCACTTTCTGGGGTGGCATTTCCTGGGCAAAAGAAACAGAAAACTCTATTTTGGCCAGAGAAACACAGAACCTTTAAAGACTCAACTTTCTCTTCATTGGCATCTGTTTCATGGACACATTAAAATCAATAGATGAATGGGAAGACTATAGGAAAAAATGCAGCTAGGGAGGTATATAGGTAGTTAGGTACGTAGATAGATAGATAGATAGATAGATAGATAGATAGATAGATAGATAGATAGATAGACAGATAGATAGATAGATAGAAAAATAAGCACACAACTTTGAAGAAAGGGCAAAGAAAAGAGAGATACAGATATTTTCCAGTTTTCTCTGTGTTAATAAACACTTGAGAAACTCAATGAAGAAGACCACATCTTTTTTTGAAGTTAAATGTCCTAAATTATATCAGGTAATGCTAAGGCACAATAGCCTGAATAAAAATAAAGTGTCAGTCTTTCATAAGACGTTTCTTTATGAACACACACACACACACACACACACACAGTTCTGAGCCTCTGATATTGAAGAAACCTGCATATAGATTGGAAATATTAATAATTGCCTGTGGCTAACTAGAAACAGTAATTAAGTCAGCATATAGCAGCTCACTTTTACAAGGCAACCAAATTTTCAGTAAGAAAAGATGAAGGAAAATGCTTAAAAGTGGGGAAAGAAGGAATGAGGAAGGGCTGGAGGCAGGGAAGGAGAAGGGGGAGGAGGGAGGGGAGAGGGTGAAGAGGGGGAAGAGAGGGAGGGAGGAGGGGGGAAGGAAGGAGGAAGAGGGGAGAGAGAAAATGATAAACCAAAAAAAGAATACCTAATTCAGATGTCTGCTCAGTAGAAGTTGGTACCTTTAAATATCTATATCCAAGAAGTATCTCACAACCATGATCTCCATGCATGAGCCCGTATTTGTATACAGTAGCAAATGCAGGCAACACAGTTATGCTTGCTGGCCAAAGCAACAGCTTCCAGCAAGTCTGGAACCAGAAGACAGCCTTCAGCCAGAATGAAAGGCTGTGAAAGATACCTTCTGCTGCTGTTTTGGGCCTCTCTCCTGGCTCCCTCTCTACTGTCTGACACTTCTCTCGGCAGCACACACTGCTGATCTATAAGAGTTCTTTGGGAAACACGACCTGCTCACCAGTCAAAAATATCTGATCACATTGACTTCAGAGGGTGAGAATTTTCACTTTTATGATGAATGAAGGCCCTGCCAGTTGAAAACCCTACCACTGGACCACAAAGGAGGCAGGATGGGCTCTCATAAATAGAAGCAGAAGGTGAGCGAGATAGGCCAGTGGACTGGAAAAACATAAAAGGCATCAAAAGCTGCGGAAATTTTCTTCTTTTCCTGTTGATTTACTGCCTACCCTCTGACTGAGCATCATTTGGTACCATTCCCAGGGCTGGGGCTATTGCAAGAGTATTGCTTTTTGGCAAAGCCAGTTGCTAGTGATAATGGCAACATTCCTAGAAAAATTGTTTAGTGGAAGAGCTGTGGTGTTGGAAATGGTATTGTGGTCTAGCAGTTCCCAATAGTCACAGATCAACTGGGATTTTCTGGCCAACTGCTGTAATAAAAGGAAGGCAGGATGTTCCTCTGAGGAAAAGATCCTTAAAGGCAACCTTGGAAACAAAGCAGTCTCCTTCAGTTTAGAAACCAACAAAGCCAAAGACCAGAACAGTGACTCGGCAGAACCACAGAAAGCCTGGATTCTCTTTGCCTGTCCTTTCATTCAAGAACAAAACAACTTGCATTAAAAATCAAAGGACAATCACTGTGGAACAAATAGAGGAAATGGCCCCCGTCTCATGCCCTGGATCGTTAATATATGTGGTTTGGCTCTAGGAGCACATAGAATCAGATATGTTTAATGCATTATTAAAGGGCTATGTCCTCATATGGCCGTTAATAACATTATGCTCTTGAACTAAGTCAGTGGCAAGTGCTCTCAAATCTCAGCTTTAGACATCCATTGACTACCTCTGCAGATGAGTGAGATCCTCCAATCAGAAGTGTCTGACATGGCTAGGCTACTGTCCTATTGGTGGTTTGCTCCAAAGTCCTACATTATCAGAATTGATCTCAAAGACTCACAAACTATATTAGAAGGAAAATTCTTGGTTGTTGGGGAGAAGTTCTGTTATTTCTAAAGAATGGAAAATGTATCTACATTTCTCCATTTCTGATGTAATATGAGGACATTTTAATCTGGTAAAATATTGATGTCTAGTTTTCTATGTGTATAAATAGTGGCCTGGGATATATTGATAAAAATCTTCCAATTTCTGATGCCATACCATTTTAGAACACAGCAAAGTGCATTGAGGATAACATTATATGTATCAGTTCTGTTGTACCAAAGCAAGACAAAGGGCTGATCTCAGCGGAGGCAAAATAACGATTTTTGTCATTATATTTTATATAGTATTACTGATTTTGAAAATCAGAGAAAACATAGATACTAAGTATATTTGATGAACCTAAAGTTTGCAGAAGGCACTGACTATTTCCCAGTATGTTGCTAGTTTATTCTTGGTTGAGTTTGGCTCTATGTCTAAATTCTTGCTAAAGAGACATGAAGAGAAACAGACAACTTCTGGATCACGCACCTAGTGATAACACCCACTTACTCTTTTGGTTCTAGTTAGTGGTCAAAGCCTTAAGCTGAAGATGCCAAATGAACCCTCATTCTCCAAAATCCACAAAAGACTATGAATAGGTATCTACTTACTGACAGGAAAATAAGCATCTATTTTCTTCAAGTCAGTCAGTCTTTCAGAGTACCTTTAATGTAACAATATAAACTTTAAGTAACGACACTATAATTTCTATCATCAGACCAATTTTAGAAGTAAATCGAGAAAGGGCTAAGGTAAATATTTGTTACTTTTACTTTTCCAGTACATTTAATTTAACCAACCCTAGAAAAACATGTTTTCTAGAAACAATGTTTCTTGTAAACATTCCCATGTTTACAAGACTGAGCTAAGTCTGTCTCCAACTTTCCCTTTCCACTCATCTTCCCAGTGTCCAAATCAGGTTTCATTCAGTAGTATTACCAGCCCTTTGTGTCTATTGGAGGACAGCAAAGAACAGCAAAAGGGCCAACACGAGGCCATGAGATGCTGGTGCAGTTTGGCTATTATATGTCTCCCACATGTTTGTGTGTCAAAGTGATTGCATCAAAAGTGCCACAATTGGGTGCTGGTGGAATTTTTGAAAGGCAGACATTACCTGGAGACCTTCAAATCATAGAAAGAATGCTATTTAAAAGCATCATGCCTCTCTAATCTCTTCATTTTACTCTTTGTTCCCTGTTTTGTAGTATAACCATGGTTTGGTTGTTTGTTTTTGTTTTTGTTTTTCTGTTTTGTTTTGTTTTTTCTTCTGTGTATATTGTTTTGTGCTACCATAAGCTAAGTAAGTGATTGGATGAACCAAATATGGACAAAAGTCTACTAAAATTTATAATAAAATAAACACTACAATAGTGACAGAAATAAGACTAACAGAAATTTACCTTGGACTCATGATTACACCAGCAGGAAAAAACTAAAGATTACTGATCAAGTTGGACGTAAGCCAGATATAGTGATTTGAATATGGTTGGCCCACGGAGTGGCACCATTAGGAGGTGTGGGTTTGCTTTTTGGAATAGATATAGCCTTTTTGGAGGAAGTGTGTTACTGTGTGGGTAGCTTTGAGATCCTCCTCATAGCTGACTGGGAGGTCTTGTGGTGTTCTTTAGATCAAGATGTGAAACCGTAGGTTCCTACTGCACCATAGTTGCCTGACTCTGCAATGCTTCCTGCCATGATGATAATGAACTGAACCTCTTAAACCATCTCCAATTAAATGTCCTTTATAAGACTTGCCTTGATTATGGTGTCTCTTCACAGCATAAATAAATAAATAAATAAATAAATAAATAAATAAATAAATAAAATTAAAAAACAAGGTAAGACATCAGAGAAAGTAGCAGTTTATAATCATCAGTCCATTTAAAATTTACTTGGTCTTAGTGAACAAAAAAGAAAGACAGATAACTGATGATCTGATTTAAAGATATAGATCTCTAAACAAACAGACAGCTTACTATTTGCTTAAAGCCGAAACTGGAATAAAATACGGTTTTATGGCAAATGAAATCAACACTACATCAGAAATATCATGAGCCATGTTCAAGCTGGATTCATTTTAGAAATCTAATGTGGTTCAATATAAGAAGCTTAAAAATGTGATCTAGCACATCATAAAGATGTGCTACCGAAAGATTAAAAAAAAGATAAATCTATCAACATTTCTACCAATTCAGAGAACAAAGTTGGCAAAATTCAAAATCTTTTAATGATTTAAAACGTCTCCATGTAATGTGTATCCTAGGAATATACTTCAAAATACTAAAAGCTGTGTGTGAAAAATCAGCTGGTGAGTTGGACCAGTGGGAAAAGATGTTTGCTACTAAACAATCGAGTTCTCTTCCTAGGATCCACATGGGGAGAGAACTCACACAGGTTATTCTCTGATTTTCCCACATGTACCATGACACATGGATGTGCAAGTGTGTGTACACACACACAATAAATAATGTGTGAAAAATATAACTAATATCACATTGGACTGGTAAGTATTGAATGTGTTTCTTGTAAGACCAGGACTAAGACAAGGACTAAAACTTTCAGAAGGTTTTACACATTTGAAAGTATTAACAAGAGTAAGAGAATGAGGACAGGATTCACCAAAATGGGAGGGAATTAAATTACCCATGCATTCAGAGCATGTGGTTTTCCACAGAGAAAAACCTCAACATTCTATCAAAAAGCTGTGAGACTTGATCTTAGTAAAGCTTTAGCCTACAAAGATCAATGTTATAGAATATCATAAACATGTGCCAGTAAGGAACTTCCTGGAAGAAAAAAAGAACAATCCCATTCATAACAGCTACAAAATATCTTAGAAATACATATAACCAAGGAAGGGAAAGGTCAATCCAAAACCTCAGTGGCTGCTAGAAGAAATTATAGAGAACACAGGAAAATTAAAAAAAAAACAAAAACAACATATGTTCATAGATCTGAAGGATCAACACTGCTAAACTGAGCAAGATTCTTATACACGTTACCTTTGTCACTTCTGTCATTAAATATCTGGCAGAAGGCACCTTAACAACATAAGGACATATTTTGTCTCATGGTTTAAGTAATGTTACAGTCCACCACAGCAAGAAGGTTTGCTGGCAAAAATGTAAGTTGGCTGGTCATTTTGCAAGCATAGCCAGGAAACAGAGATGAATGTGGGTACTCAAATCGCTTACTCCCCCTCTACCCCTTGGAATCCTTGACTTCAAACCAAGGATAGTGTGAATCTTCTCTTACCAGTTAAACATCTCTGGAAACCTAGTCCCTGATACATCCAGATGGCCAAAAGCAGGTCTCTGACATGATTCCAAATCCTGAAAATTATCCATCACACCATTGAAAGCCATGTATAGATTCCATTCAGTGTCTCTTCAAAATATCACTTTCCTCATGGAACTAGGAAAAAATCCATAACATTCACACAGTGCTACAAAAAGCAATCTTCAGCCAAAACAAACCAACAAAAAAGCTGGGGCATCACAATGCTCGACTACAAAACCTGCTGTGAAATGATACTGACCAAATGCCATTGCTGAATTGTATAAAGACGGATGGCTAGAGCAATGGGATAAAGAAAGTAAGAGGGCACAGAAGTTACCCTACATCAGATGGACATTTATTGATAAAGGCACCAAGAATATACTGTATAAATTGTCTATTCAATAAGTGGTATTAGCAAAATTAGATGTAGAGCAATAATTCTAGCTATGTCAAAACTAAGTCAGAATAAAAAAATACAACTCTGAAATTCTGAATCTACATAAGAAAACAAAAGGGAGACACTTCAGACTGTTGGTATATAGCGAAACTTTTTAGATAGGACCCCAAAGACACAGGCATGAACAAACAGGAAAACAGATAAATGAGTATTATTATGCCAAATAAGGCAATAATAAAAAGAACTGAGACAACTTGAAGAATGGAAAAAAATTCCAAATTATTAATCTCACAGAGGATTAACATCTCAACATTTCATATGCCTTCTAAACCTTAAACACAAAACAAATAATACAAATTTAACTTGAGCTGAATCATGAAGCTAAAGAGATAGGGAAGAGGAAGGAGGAGGGTTAATGAAAAAGCCAGGTGGACACCTGCTATTTTGTAAACCTATTCAAAAATTAATTTTAAAGAAAGCTTGTATGGAGGTACTCAGTGTGGATAAATAATACCTCACCCCCGCACGCCCCCAACAGGCCAAAGTGTATTGATTTAAAACTCTGGCACTATGTATGGAATACCTTCTTATTAGTGGTTGGCTATAGAGGCCTCAAAGGCCCCAGAGACATTAAAGTTCTAGTCAATGTACTTGGATGCTCACAGAACAACATCATAATATTTTATTACTAAAGTCACCATACACTCAGAATGCAGGACATGGAGAAGTCAAACAGGATCTAACTCCTAAGTTTCCTCCTGACTTGCATTCATAAGGATGAAAAGTGTTAGCAAAGCTATTGGAGAAAAAGAAAATCAACATTCTCCAGTACAGTTGTGGAATGCATGAGTGACAATAATGACCTACCCAATAAAATATGATTATGAGATAGTTAGATAATTACTATGGGATATTCCAACCCCTTTATTATTGTATCTTTGAGTATCAGAATGCATCTGGCATTGTTTTCTAATTGTGGATACAATATGGTCAGTAATATCTGGCTTGTGCTAAAAAAATAACCTTCTTGCTACTGTAGATACTTGCAATGTTTCTTCAACTATGGGACAAAGATAAACTCTCACATATTTAAAGTTCCTCTGTGTCACATATACAGTAATAGCAATAGTAGGAGTTATCAACACAAGTAGTATGCTCAATTTAACATGGAAAGGATGCCTTATACTGTAAACCTAGTGGAACACCATTGGCTGTGGAGGTAGGGGAGGGGAAGCCAAACAAGATTCTTCTACCAATGTTTTGCTCAATAAACATGGGATCCAAACACCTTCTAAAAACTATCTTCACATTAGTAGGTTAATGCTACTCAGGGCTTTCAGCAGAGAAGTTTCTTTGTTCCCAGTGGAGGAGATCGATTAACATAGCGGCTCTCATCTGGTCACAGTGCAGAGAATAAGTGACTGTGGAGTCCATGACTCTAAATGAACATCTGTGTCATGTCCCCCAATGTGGACATCATGGAAGAAGTGAGAGATATAACATGAAGAGCCAGAGTGTAGTGAGAAGTGGTGCAAAGTAGTGTCTTTTGGACATGATGTGGCTATTGCACCATTGAATTTAAAGCATCCGTGGTTGACTCAGCAGATCAGCCCAAGGCTGGAATGATTACCATGTATCATTCAAGGGTAAGGGGATCATGAGACTCCATATATGCTGAGGGAGTGTGGGTTACTGGATGTGGGAGAAGCATATATTATTTTCTTCAGGGTTTTTGTTACTGATAAATTGCTCTTGCTGAAATAAAGTAGCAAGCAGAGAAAATAAGGCATCAAGGTTCAAGGGAGTTATTAGAAAGAAGGGTTTTATCCGGGGCATGGTGGCTTTCATGGGTGGAAAGAAAGAGGAGAATTAGGTGGTAAAAACTTGATATATAGCAGTAAAGTTGTCAAAGAATAAAATAAAGGGCCAAGAATCTAAATACACACACTAAGAGAAAACACATAACAACAAATTCAGCCAGCACATATATGAAAAGAAAATGCTGAGTATTAGTGATCAGCATCTTCTTGACACATTATCTTGCTAAGATTAGTGGAGATACTGTCAAATGTTGCTGGGGAAAACAGAATGAAGAGTACCTGTGTATTTTGGTGGAATTGCAGATTAGTGTATCTACTGTGGTAAACAGTTTGGAAATCTTAATACAACAGCATAACTATTGCATGGTCCATCATTTCTACTTCTGAACTTACATGAAAATAAAATTAGGACACCAAAAGCTTCCATAAACCAATTTGTTTGTCACAGCATTCTTCAGTATTAAGGATGGACTCACCCTAGATGTCCACCAACAGATAGAGGGATGAAGAAAGCATGGCACACTGTACATGGGCACATGTGCACACACACACATAAGCACAGACACACTCACACAGACACAATGGAGTATATTGAGAAATAAAGGAAAAACGAATCTTGCCATTTTCAGGAATATGGATAGACACAAATGTCATGTTAAGCAAAATAAATTACACAAATACACAAACACAGAGGGAAGAAGGGAGAGAGAGAGAGAGAGAGAGAGAGAGAGAGAGAGAGAGAGAGAGACAGACAGACACAAGACGCAGAGACAGAGAGAGTCAGAGAGAGAGACAGAGAGAGAGACAGAGAGACAGAGACAGAGACACACAGAGAGAGACAGAGAGAGAGACACAGAGAGAGATTGAAACAATGAAATTCAATAACGACCACCAAAACATAGCTAGGAGAAATTACTCATCTGTGTTACTCTATATCATATTAATTACCAATTATAATAGTTTCCACACATCAAATGAGGTACAAGAAGAAAGGAGGAGTGGCCCCTTGTTCTGGAAAGACTCAGTGAAGCAGTATTCAGCAAATCCAGAATGGGGAAGTGGGAAGGGGTGGGAGGGAGGACAGGGGAAGAGAAAGGGGCTTATGGGACTTTCGGGGAGGGGGGGCTAGAAAAGGGGAAATCATTTGAAATGTAAATAAATTATATCGGATAAAAAAATTTAAAAAAAAGAGTAATAAGGATCAAGTCTCAATGTAAATACTTAAATTTAAGACAAACCTAGAATTCATCTGGACTTTGAAAAAAAGTAATGGTGCTGCTTTATTCTTAATTAGCTTATATTTAACACTTTAAAAATCAATGAGTCAGTTACATCTGTTCATGCAATATTTAGGGTCCAGAATTCACCCTTTTTCTTTCAAAGTAAGCATGTTCATTGCGGGAATACAGAGATTATACAGGTCCATTTTATGTATCTCTGAACTCAGGTCAACAGGCTTGCAGGGCAAACTCTTCACATCCTGATGCTCTCTTTCAGTTTTGATGCTTTCTGTAGCCCAGCGAGCAGGGCCTTCAACTCCTCTGGTTGTCCTGCGTCCATCCATATTTGGATAACACACCTGCACCTCACTACTCACATCTTTCAACTTTAAATTGCTGTAAGCACTATGTACTATGCTCATTTTCTTTCTGGCTATTTTCACATATTTTTTTACTTTTTTTTGAATTTTGAGTACTGAGCTAATCTTTCTGAAACGTTGCTGAGACCCTTACTGGTTTTAAACACACCTATACACATGCATGCTTCTGCTGGTTTCTTTTCTCTTATCTTTTCCAGGATTCTGCTTATATACATTTTATTTATTTATTATAAATGGAGGCTTTGGCTAATTTTTCTCTACTAATTTCCAACTTATTTTTACAGAGCTAAACAAAGAATTTTCACCAGAAGAACTTCGGATGGCTGAGAAACATCTTAAAAAATGTTCAACATCATTAGTCATTAGGGAAATACAAATCAAAATAACCCTGAGACTTCACCTCACACCAGTCAGAATGGCTAAGATTAAAATCTCAGGAGACAGCAGGTGTTGGCGCGGATGTGGAGAAAGAGGAACACTCTTCCACTGCTGGTGGGGTTGCAAGTTGGTACAACTACTCTGGAAATCAGTCTGGTGGTTCCTCAGAAAACTGGGCACGTCACTTCTGGAGGACCCTGCTATACCACTCCTGGGCGTATACCCAGAGGATTCCCCAGCATGCAATAAGGATACATGCTCCACTATGTTCATAGCAGCCCTATTTATAATTGCCAGAAGCTGGAAAGAACCCAGATGTCCCTCAACAGAGGAATGGATACCAAAAATGTGATATATATATATACACAATGGAGTACTATTCAGCCATTAGAAACAATGAATTCATGAAATTCTTAGACAAATGGATGGAGCCAGAGAACATCTTACTAAGTGGGGTAACCCAGTCTCAAAAGGTCAATCATGGTATGCACTCACTGATAAGTGGATATTAGCCTAGAAACTTGGAATACCCAAGACATAATCCACATATCAAATGATGTCCAAGAAGAACAGAGGAGTGGCCTTTGGTATTGGAAAAGCTTAGTGCAGCAGTATAGGGCAATACCAGAATAGGGAAGTGGGAAGGGGTGGATGGGGGAACAGGGGGAGGGAAGAGGGTTTATGGGACTTTCGGGGAGTGGGGAGCCAGCAAAGGGGAAATCATTTGAAATGTAAATAAAAAATATATCGAATTAAAAAAGAAAAGAAAATCTTCAAGTGTATCTATCTGCTGTTGAGGTAACAGGAAATTTTCATTTTATATGATTTATTTCTATTTAGAGTACTCTTTTAATTATTTATTTAAAGGATTCGATTTGATTTAATTTTCCTAGTTTAAGGTGTGCTTGAATAATGCTGTCTTGTGATTTTTAGGTTTAGTTATAGATAGGCTTTAAATCCATTTTTTTTTCTGAATCCAATCTCTTGATCATGACTGCTCTTTGCTTATTGAATTCAGAATACATTATTCTGTTTCTAGCATACATTAAGCCATTTTTGAATTATTGCGGGTAACCTAGAGATTCTAGCCTCAAACTCCCAAGTCCTAAATAATGTGAATCCAGGGCTATGCTGCCACATGCTCTTCTTACATCACAAACTGCTGGTGTGTGATACACTAAATTAACACAAAGAACTCTATTTTCAGCCATGACTATGTTGTGTTTGTTTTCTTTGAAAGGATAATCAAGATTTTGGATTTGATTTTATGTTGGTTTGAAGCATTCAGGACTACATGGAAAAATGCAGGACTCCCATAAAAAAAGCCAGATGCAGTAGTGTGTGCCTGTCATTCCAGCACTCCTACAGTAAGGTGTGATGCGAGGACAGGATATGATCCTGAAGTCAGCAGAAAAGTTTGCTTGGAACAGCAAACAAGAGAGACCCTGCCTCAAACAAACATAGAAAGTGAGGATCAACTTTGACAGCTGTGATCTGACATCAATACATGTTCTGTGGCACCTACATACCGCAGTCTCACACACACACACACACACACACACACACACACACAGTAAAAAATATTATATTTGTGTGAAGAACCATAGGAAAAACCTAGATTTGTTTCCATTCATAACCCTTTGTCTCAAGAAACTATTCAAATATGTAAGCAAAGTAAACCCTTTTGTTTTTACATTAGAACAAACCAAAATTATTCCCACCAGAACTGCATTGCAAGACACAGTAAAAGTGATTTTTACAGCTGAAGGAAATGTGGCCATATGGAAACTCAATTTCTTTTAGAGGAGAACAGACTATTGGCAACAGTAAATATGCTGATAAATATAAAAGGCTATTTTTCTTTTGGTTTACTTATTATATATGACTGTCGAAGCAAAAAAGACTTAGCTCTTGCTTTCAATAAAACTAAAATAATTTCCAAATATCACATGAAATATTGCTCAGTATATAAAGATTTATTGAAACCACCCCTATCTCCTAAATAAATATTCATCATCTTCACAATGTTAATTTTATCTAGTGTTTTATTATTAGCACAACTACAGAAGCCTGCAGATATTTTATAGAAAAACCAGCTCAATTAAATACAAGCAAAAAATATCTTCTTTTCAGATCTAAATTTTGCATCACTTCTCTAGGGAGAAAGAGATCATTAAATTATGATTTAGTCACTGGGCTCTTTGCTGATGAGAATATAAAGCACTTGAGCATTTGCATTTGAAAACAAAATGGACTGAGTATAGCTAGAGCACTTCAAAATAAACGGACTTGCATTTTGTCTAAACATAAGCAAATTGCTTCAGGAATACAGAGTAAGTTTCAACTGAGTACCATGTGGGATTTTTTTTTTTTTTACTCCACTATTATTCTTGGAAAATCATTTGTGGTAGAAAGAAACAGCTAGCTCTGATTAACTACCTTACCATGAAATTAACCACAATCTTGTATTTCAGATATACTTTATTTCCTTTATCTAAAATGTGTTTGGAGGGTAAGTTGAATTTTTTCCTCAAAATGGCACTGAAAAATCAAAGCTAACATTATTTGGTTGAAGATTTCTGGACAACCAAATATAATTACTGTGAATAGCGACAGGAAATATTTGTCTTATGGCATTGTATCTGATATAGTATTGTTACCATTCATTCAATTAAACATCAGAATGTCTTTAGTTTTTAGAAGACTATATGAAAAATTGTAGAATAAAAATAGTTCTCATTTAGAGAATACCTTTATGCTATCTTCTATATAACTTGAGAAATAGACTTATAAATGCAACAGAGAAATTACAAGTTTTCATCAAATGCTATTCAATTTAACTAAAGGGCAACTTGCTATTTTTCTTTTACTCCAATACTGCCTAGAAACCTAGTTCTGCTTTAATTAGTGTGGGTCCTATGCAATCAAATATAGCAGAAATAAAAAAAAAATGTCTTCCCCAAATATGTTGTGGAGCATAAATAGCAAGACATTAAAATACTTTAAAATCCTTTTGAAATAGTTTTGAATTGCTAATGTGATACTTGCAAAGCTTAACTTAGATCATCTTCAGATGGTTCGAATATGAAGTTTGGGTGATTATAAATACTTAAATATAAAGAAATCACCAGTTGTGCTAGATTTAGAAGGTATTAGTGGGCAATTGACTTCTCTGAAAGATTGTAAGTAAATCCTGGAGTATATTCCACACTTGACAGACTACACACATCCATTATAAAGTCCCAAGAAGAAAGGATTCCCATGCCAACCTTCAAACCCTCGACAGGAATTTATTCCAGCCATAACTCCACACCAATGACAGAGCAAACTAGCATAGAATAGGTACTCCACCAAAGGGATTGTTTATGGAAGGGTCAGAAAAGGTTTCCTGTAAAACACTGTTAGAAGCCCCAGTGTTCTGTTCTGCTTTACATTTAGGCCAATAAACTCATAGCCTTTAAGTTATGGGGTTTTCTCACTGTCCTGTGATCAAAGCTGTAAGGGAAAACAGTCCCCCTTTAGAATTATCACACAGAGAGAAAGCACCATCTTAGCCCAGGAATAATGACTGCGGTTCTGTTCACATGCATTAGCAAGTGACATGGCCTCCTTGGGAATTGGTGGTTAAATGGAATTCCAGTCGTGGGGAACATCACCAATTGTATACTTACTACTGTCAGTTGGCATAGTTGTGTGTATTTGTCAAAGATAGATGGCTTTGTTTTTGCTCTTGATTCCCAGGAGATGGATCTTTAGTAAAAGGATATGTTAAAACAAAACCAACCAACTAAACAAACAAACAAACAAACAAAATCACAAAACAAAAGCCCCAAACTGTGTTATTCATTAGAGCAATACTGATACATATTTAATTGATAAAAAAATAATCCTATAACAAGAGGCAACAGTGGCTCTAAAAAAAGGAATAACATGATTCAGACTAAGGAATTCCTCATCTAGAAAGTAAAGACTATGGGTTTCTGGAGAAATCACCTTGTCAGTAAAACTTGTACTACCTGGTTAGGATGCAATGGTAACACAAATGGTACTTAAAGGGGGTCTTTAAACATTTAAAAGGAAATGGGAAATACCGACCAACAGTTGACAACTGTGTAGCCTATGGAACTACGGCTCTGCCGAATCTGCTGAATGCCCAAGTGAAGACTGAGGTGAGATTTAGTAATTATTCTAGTGCTTTCATAAATAGGAAATAATGGCCTGAAACACCATCTGGATTGTCATCCAATTCAAATGTCTACACATGTGTTCATGCACAGACATATAAAAACACGATGTGCTTTTACTAAACATATTCATTAACATACCGCAAAGTTTTCTGTGTGACTAAAGCAATTAGAGTTATTAAAGTCACAGAGGCCATCTCTTGGATACATCCAAGAAGTAGCATTTCCTCTCACATCTGGAATTGGAGTAATTCCCTGCCTCTTAACCACCCAATCCTAACTAAGAGGTAGCCCACAAAGATTATCAGTTTATCCCATTATAGGGAACCTTTTCATCTCAAATGCAGCTCAGATAACAGTGTGTGGAGGCCCACTCAGGCCCTAAATCAAAGTGCAGCCTCCTACTATGAGTCCAATGGCACACTTCAGGGGGGAAAGAGCCTTCCAACTGCAAGTGTGTACAACTTCCCTTAGGTAAAATGCTTTCCCTAAGGCTATTTTCCCTCTTTGACACATCAATTTAGCAGTCTGGATCTTCTAAATAACCATTTTATTCTGGCCTTCATAAATACAGGCTTGGCACTGTGGCTGACCAAGTTACAAATACAACTTATTTTATTCTGAGGGGCAAATTATTAAGGGTTTATGGATGGCTCTTTAGCCTTCATAGTCATGATACATAATCAGAACCACAAATCTGTCTTAGGGATATCAGAGAAGATGTTTCCATTTCAATTATTTCTTCTAGATGTTTCCATTTCAATTATTTCTTCTATCACTGGAGAAAACAGTGATGTATTCACACCTAAGCAGAAGTCAGTAAAGGAATCAATTCTTTTTTTTAAAAGGATAATAATTAAACATATAAAAATGAAATATAATAAGATAAAACAAAACTGCCATATCAGGGTTGAACAAGACAAACAAGTAGAAGGAAAAGAGCCCAAGACAAGGCACAAAACTCAGGGACATACTCTTTCACACACTCTGGAATTCAATAAAAACACCAAACTGGTAAATATCATATATATTTACAGATTTTAATAAAAAAATATAGATGCTGTCTCACTATACCAGGAAATAAAAATGACAAAGTGAATTTATTTTCCCTGAAATGATGTAGCTCATAGATTTCAGAACTTTTGTCATAATCAAAGAAGTTCTTTTCAATAATGTCTATTTGAAGAATGTCTCTCATGTGCCAAAACTCGGTGCAAAACAAGGCACTCTTCTCCCATATATCCCAGTGCAGTTCATAATGGGAAGTTACATAATTGGCCTTCTTAGTGATCTGGCAGAGAATGCATAAAGGAATAAGAGACCATTATATGATTTTTAAAGTTATTCTAAAAAGAATTATGTTGTGTTACTTTGTTACTCAAAAATCTAAGTCACAGCATTATAAACAGAAAGGCAGCTATGTGTGTTGGCTTGCTATTAAATGCCATCAAGGTCCCAGCTAATAAGGAGCCCCGCCTAAAAACATGAAACCAGAGAGACTACTCGCTCTAGTTTTTCTTTAACATCATCACCTCAGATATCCCAGAGTGGTTCTTAATTTTGTATAACTTTTCAGTAGCAAGAGTCTTTTCAGTTTCTACAAATAATATTCATGGTAGTACTGGTTAATGGCTGACCTTTATTGGGGTTTGTTAGATATTTGGTATAGTGCTACATTCTTCTGTCATGCTATGAATGCAAAAGCCAATACTTGGGAGATAAAAAAGCTTTGCCTATTGTAGGTATGCACAACTCCCCTGCCATGAACTCATCTATCTTCTCAGAACATCTATTAAGTGTACATAAACAAATGAATAAGGAAAGGGTTAAGGTATCAATTTGTATGCAGAAAGGAGTATTACAAGCAGGAGAACAAGGCATGATGACTCAAGTTTATAATCTCCATACTAGAAAGTTAGAGGCATGAGGATCACCTGTAAGTTCCAAGCTAACCTAAGGTACATAGTGAATTCTAGACCAGGCTATGGCACAAAGCCAGACTATGCTGATTATTGGCCTTTGTTTTGATTTAGCTTTTATTCATCCTGTCAACTTGACACACGCTAGGAGCATCTGGAAAACAGACTATCGGTTGAAAAAATGCCTTCACCACATAGGCCAGCAGGCAAGTCTATGAGGCATTTTCTTGATTGATGAAAGAGTACCCTGGTCACTATGGGCAGTGCCATTTCTGGGCAGGTGGTAGCAGGTTGTATAAGAAAGCAAGCTAAGTGAACCAGAGAGGAAAATATCAAACATCTATTCCCCCTCTGCTACATTTCCTGCCTTCAGGTTTCTGCTGGACTTCCTACCCTGACTTCTCTCTGTCTTCCCTCATAGATGAAGTGTGAACAGAGTTCAAAGCTGGAATAAAGCCTTCTCTCTCCTCATTGTGTTTGGTCATGGTTTTATCATAGCAATAGAAAGTGAATTCAAACATTATCTAAACAATACAAATTAACTATACATATACCATAAAAGTTCAGTTGGGGGAACCCATGAGTTGTACTGGTTCTACTTATAAGATAAGAGATGAGGGGTTACTAACAGGAGCAGAAATGACAAGAAGACAGCTCTTTCACCAAAGCCCATTCCAACATCCAGGAGGGGTGAGAGCTCACAGAACTGGGAACATGAAACATAGTGCTCAAGTCTGCAGACAACTCAAGAGTGTGAAGTGTGTCCCTTCACAACACTCCGTATATATAAGACTGGCAGCTTAGCTGGTTTCTCCTTCTAGGCAGCTGGTTTGACAGCTGGTCTGGTCTGAGAGTCTTCTTTGCAGCTTGGCTCTGCTGCATCTTGGAGGAACTCTTGACTTCTTTACTTTCTCTGACAGGAGGGGGGCAGGCTAATCTGGGCAGTTTCAGTGACCTTCTAAAGCTATTTTGAGTTGTCTACCTTCCTGCTTAAGATGGAATGTTTTAAACTTAGAGCAAGGTGTTTTACAATAAAAGTGGAGTAAGTAGGAGAGAGGAATGGCGAAGAATAACTGTACAAGAGGGATGAAGAGAAGTCACTGTTGAATGAGACAAATAGTAGTAGTTCTGGGACCTAGAAATACTATTATTTTAAGGATAAAATTATTGAGAATATTAAATTATTACCAAACTACTATTGACCTCTTAATAATCCCCACAGAAGGAAATCAATTTATCTACACAAAGATCAGACTTTTGAATTTCTCTCTCTCTCTCTCTCTCTCTCTCTCTCTCTCTCTCTCTCTCTCTCTTTGTGTGTGTGGCGTTTGTGTGTACATGGGGCATATATGCATGTGTTTGTTGTGTGTGTGGTGTGTATTTTTGAGCAAGATATTGAATGTCTTTGTCCATTGCTCTCCTCTGTATCTCATTAACATTAAACTGAAAGCTAAATGTTCAGGCTATACTTTCTGGTCAGAGAACTCTAGAGAGGTAGCTCACTGATACACGTATCCCATTCTGGGATCACAGACACACACAGCCATGACTGGTCTTTTATAAAATTGCTGACAATTCTAACTCAGGTACAAAGCCCCAAACAGCTAATCCCCATCCATTTAATGAAAAAAAATGTTTCTAACATACTGTTCTACACTTTCCAGATTGCAATAGCTATTTACTGTTGCATCTACAAATCCAAGCGGTCTTCCTGGTAGATTTGATATCAACATGCCTTATCTCAAGTTAGCTATTTCTTTCCTCTTCTCACTTATATAGAACTTTGCACACTGAGAGTCTGGGAAACCATGATGAAAAGATGACCAGTGTAATCAATATTCCATTCACTTGTTCCCAGGCACAAAGCAAGAGTGTAATTATAAGGATTCTTTGTGTCTGATAGAATGGTGTGCCTGACTTCTGGCCAACAGGACATAGAAGAAAGAAGTATTTGATGTTCAAGACTAACTCTATGACAGTTCTTCCAGGAATATCAATCCCTGTCCATGTGCTTAGAATCAAAGGAAAAATAGCACAGTAGCAAGAGATAACATGGAAAGCTCCAGAGAGCTTGAAGGGATAGTTGGGCTAGAAATATAGGTCAACTGGTAGCAATGTTTATTGTACAAGCATGGGAACATGGGTTTGTTCACCAAACCCACATTAAAAAGTGGAATATGGTAAATAGATGTACCTACAAACTTAATGCTGGAGAAGCAGAGAGAAGGAAATCTCTGGGATTCACTCACCAAACAGCAGCCTAGCCTACTTGGGGGACTCCAGACAAGCTGAGACCTGGTGTAGAAAAAACAAATGAGAACTGAAAAGGAAGAGCATCCCAAGCTCTCCTGGATCTTCCACATGTGTATCCAAAACCACAAGCTCTCACTGATACCTGTATTTATACATGTTCTTGTATTTATACATTTATACATGTTATACATACATACATACATACAGAGAGAGAGAGAGAGAGAGAGAGAGAGAGAGAGAGAGAGAGAAGATATCCAACTTTGAATGATCACAACAAACATAATAAAACTATAAAATTCTATTGCATAAAGCTGCTGAGCTTTATGTAAATACAAGCTACTAAGACTTTTGTTTATAATAGTTTTCCTGGAGCTTTCACATGTATATACAAAAACAAAGGCTCTTAGTGATACTTTTATTTATACATGTTCTTATACATGTTTATGTGCATGTACTTATACTTGCATTTATACATTTATACATGTTATACATACATAACACACAAACACACACATATACACACAGAAAGGTGTGGAGAGAGAGAGAGAGAAGATACCCAACTTTGAATGATCACAACAAACATATTATAAAACTATAAAATTCTGTTGCATAAAGGCACTGAACTTCATTTAAATACAAGCCACTAGGACTTTTGTTTATAATAGCTATCATTAAATATCTTGACTAATAAAATACCCAAGGTATGTGTGCTTCCCCAGATAAAATGACAACTTTATATCTCAGCATTTCCAGCGTAACTATCAGGTCATTAAGAGAAAATAATCATTTCCTTTTGAGAGTCTGAGCCGTCTCAATATGCATCTGCTTGCACTGATCAGTAATTATTCCGGTATTCTAGGGTTCTATTTTTCCCATTTCTATGAAAGCCACCATACTGCTTTGTTAGGATTCTCAATACAAAACATTACACTCCTGGGAGATTAAACAACAGAAATTCATCATTTCACAGACCTAGAGGCTCACATCTGCAATCAAGGTATGTGCCAGGTGAGTTAGCCCTGAGGCCTTTTTTCTTGGTTTGAATATATATATATATATATCCTTTCTGTGTCTTCATAATGATCTCCCTTCTGTGCTTTCATATAAGAGTGTTTCTTTATAAAAATATCTTATTAAGACCCAACCTGACAGCCACAGCTTAACTTCTGTGCTTTCTTTAAGATTCTACTTTCTATTTCCAAAGACAGTAGCAGTTGGCAATACTGTAAGTCACTGTTCCAATATGATAACGGAACATACAAGTTTGGAAGATTCAGTCATAGCAGGAACAAAGAAGCAGTCACTATTTTCTTTTCTGTCCCTTCACCCCCTTCAACCTATTTGCTGCCACCTACTCTGCAGGCCCAAGTTTTGGAAAAAGGAAGCACACCGATTTTAGTTACTGACTTCTGGACTTTTCTCGTGTCAACTTTCCTCCACCTTCAAATTATGCTACTAACTACTCAAGAATATCTACACACTTTTTTTAAGCTGCTCAATAGAATAAAGATCATAATTTTATACATGCTGTGTCCAAAACTCAAATACTGCTATTTATTCTGGGGCTTTAATCACCTGTTTTGTTGTTTTTAAGACATGGTCCTCATAAGATAAAATGGCCCCTGACTCATCGTCCCGAGTCCGAAGATTACAGTGCCACCATATGTAACTTGTGCTTTCAATTTTATACTCTAATACTTCATTGCACTCAAATGTGACAATGACCTGAACATTGAAATATAGTTTTTTGCTCTCAGTACCTTACAGGGTAGGGGATGTAAGGTAATAGGATTTCAAAAAGTCAAGATTAGCTACATAGCAGTTAATGCCAGCTGGGTTTTCATAGCAAAACCTCATCTCAAAACAATAACTATAACAACAGATGAACAATAACTATTCCCCTAACCACACAACTGTTTTTGCATGCTTCATCAACTTTCTTTAATCCTGGCTTCTGAACACAAGTGCTGCCATCTTGAATGTCCTCAAACTAGCACAGTCATTAACTCTACAATGCAGAATCTACAAATGCTACTGTCTTTGGAAATAGGGTCTTAACGGAAGCACAGAAGTGCTTTTTATAAACTATGGCTGTCAGGTTAAGTCCTAATCAGGTATTTTTATAAAGAAGAACTCTTATATGAAGGCATAGAAGGAAGATCATTAAGAAGACACAGAAAGGATACAATGCCTCTGGTTCTCTCGGGAATTCCATTAGGTTTTCCCTAAGAACCTCGGACATACTTCATTTATACTCATTTTATTCATCACGTTGTTAAAATAATAATGACTACATAATAATCATTATAAATCACTTCAACTAAACTTCATACTCTTTACTAATCTCCACAACTTCCTTCTCTGGCTACAGGTGAGATAAATGGAACTTTGGGAACTAGATTGTCTCATTCAGGGTCACACACCTGAAAAGTAAAAGAACAGACTTGAACTTGAATTTGCCTTCTCTGATTCAAGTATTTTAGAATATATTGTACACATTCATGCAGAAACTTTTCATCTAGGACCATGTCACCCATGAGCTTTGCTGAACATAGTCATGCTATGTTGCAAATAGGAGCGTGCCATTCTATCAGCTGCCAACACATGTGTATGCAATCCAGGGTCATTTTAGGAGAGAGGAGGAAGCTCTTCACTCCACTTGAGGTTAGCCATTTATTAGCTTTTCAGCATATGTAAGGTCTATTATATTAAGTGGATGCCTCACAAAGTCCATGCAAATTAAGGTAAAAAATGATGATTGTTGCCAATGTTGTATCATAAGCAAACAATACAATTCTTATATTATGCTATAGACTACCATCTATTTAAAATGATACAATAATAAGTTTTCACTATAGTTTCACTCATAATTTCTTCCCTCCTACCTATAGGGTCAGGATTGTGTGATTTTCAAATACATTTTGAATTATTTTTGCAAGCAAACAAATTAAAGAACTTTATGTTATCAGTTATATGAATGACCTACTTTTGATTTACTGATTTCAATATGAATATGTACTGAATTTAAAATTGGTTTTATCTAAAAGCTCGTTTGTGGAACATTGGATGATCTTATTCAAAAATTCATAAACATTTATTTCAATTCAAGTGAGGCTCCAAGTGAACTACTAACATAGTCATCTAGATACCAGTCACACTTACTACAATATATTCAGACTATATTTGTGTGTGTGTGTGTGTGTGTGTTATGCTACTAATTGGCTGTATTGTACTTCCACCTCTGAAGAAAGAGCAGAGTTGTTAAATCAATATTACTATTAAAGCTGCATCATTAATTAGTAATATATTTTCAGACTTCAGAAGGCAAACATGCATGAATCAGCACCTACATACCTAAGGGGTCGACTTCATGAAAGAGCAATTTGGTGATCAATGAAGTTATAAAAACAATAACAACAAAGATCACAGCAATGGTCCAAATTGATTTCCTTGAAATAACATAACAGCATTTGCATATATCCTATCCAGACCTTCCTTTATCTTTGGTGTTAGCAGTATTCTTACAAGAGCTTAAAGTTCCATTCACAGAACTTCTTTCCCCAGTTGTATCCTGGGCAGTCTACAAAAGGAAAATTACCCTCTGGAAACCATGTGAGAATCTTCCCACTTCCAATGAACTGTCTTGGCTTGACAGAAATGCATCTGGGCAGAGATGTATGCAGTTGTGTTCCTCAGGACGAAGAAGTGCTTACACTGCATTTAGAAGGCATGTTGATAAAAGGCAAATAAGATCTAAATTTAGCTGAACTGCAGTGAAGTGGATAAAGAGTGATTATCGCTATTTGTTCTGATGAGGTTAGTAGCTTGGATCGTGACCTCTTGAGAAAAATAAGATGGAGTGTTGTAATGGATTTTTCTTAATCTAATGTAGAAATGACATTGAATGATGGTTCTTAATTAGCATCCTCTTCTTCACCTGCATTTGGTGAGACACCCCCCAACGTTTGCCTATATCGTCTGTGAAATGCAATGCTAAGCCTGGAAAGGCATGCTCCTCTTTTCACTTCATAATGAGGGAATAAGTGCGACAAATTTAAATTGGTTTTGTGGAAATGAAGAAAGGGAGGCTGGTTTCCATTGTGCACACGCGACACAGGTTGGGATTACAAGGTCCTAGGAATTATAGAAAACAGACCCAGCACAAACCATGTAGCTCCTTTATAAAAACAAAAGTGGTTCTGAGCTTATTAGCTATGTCTGATAGGATATAAAAAGAAAGCACAGGAAAAAAGCAAGGGAGTAGAAGTTGACTGTTTTCAAAGGTTTTGTGCAGCAAAAGTATGGACCTGCCTATGCATATTAGTTCATCTTAGGTTTAATGATGCAAGGGATGAGTGCCAGATTTATTTTCTTCTTACTGCTTAATGAAGTAGCCCAGTATCCAACATTTCTGTGTGGAATAAGAAAGATAAAAAATATATAATTCTGAAAGTCCTTCTTCAATTAACCTATTGTCTGGTTCTTGACCTCTGACTTACACAGTCTCTTGTTCTGAAGCATTTTAAACTTCTTTGAATGTTTCCTTTGGTTAAATGGCTATTAAAGACCCCAGAAAAGCATAGGTGGTTTGGTGGTGGCAGACAGGAGGGGGAGAGAGGTATGAGGCTTGCTGTTGCGACCCATGCTTTGAGATAACATCATATCAGGAATTGAATTCAATGTTCAGAATCCATTCTGCATTCTTATCTTTAAAAACAACCTATAGCTGGTAATTCAGAAAAGCTGGATGGATAAATGGAAAACCAGATTCTGTTTTCCTCCAGAGAACAGGCTGGTAAATCCCTGCTGGATCGTGAAAATTAACCATTTCCCCAAAACCAACCTTTTCTTTTTGCCCTAGGATAACCTGATCAAATTTTCTGGCTTCATTTTCTCTATTGGACTAGCAGTAATGTGAAAGCGAAGAAGCCCTGTCAGATCTAAAGCCAATTTCAAAGACAAGCCAGCTCCTTAGGGAAATGGCTGCACGTGAAGGCAAGATTGTGTTAATAGTTAAATCCCATCCTCAAATGCCACTAACTGTCTTAAGAGAAAGTGATCTTATAAGGAGAGTGGGGAAAGGTGAGCAAACAACCTAAGGGGGAATAAATCAGGAAAAAGAAAATGAAAAAATATAAATAAAAATAAACCATAAAATGGAGAAGGAAGAGAACTTTGGGAATAAGGAAATGTGAAAAACAAAACTTATGCATGATTTAGATTGGTTAACAAGTATTGTATACAAACAATCAAAACATTCTTTGTTTTGATTTCTATGTTGAAATGCTGATTCAAGATAATATTCCAAAAATACTTCTCAAGCTATTCTAGTTGAATATATAATCCTGTGTTTTTGTAAATAATGATGTATTGATAATACAAGGATTACTCAAAAGATAGGTAATAATTTAGGTGTTTACTTTGTGATATGTCATTTGTAATATTGACTTTTGAATGCGGTTATTCTGAGAAAATTTAGCTAATATTTGTGATGTTGTATGAGGATTTTAGTATGAATTATTAGAGATTACTGCTATTATTAATTGAAGCACCATATCTACTGTTACATACTATAGCTTCAAGTATTAGCTATTGGAAAAGAAATTGGGGGCTGGAGAGATGGCTCAGCAGTTAAGAGTACTGACTGCTCTTCTGAAGGTCCTGAGTTTAAATCCTAGCAACCATATGGTGGCTCACAGTCATCTGTAATGAGATCTGATGCCTTCTTCTGATGTGTCTAAAGGCAGGTACAGTGTACTTACATATAATAAATAAATCTTTAGAAAAAAAGGAAAAAGAAATTGTAGACATTATATCAATGTAAATGATTTATTTATCTGCTATAACTAAGGTTGACTGAGAGAATCATGTAAGAACTCCAATCAAAATAAAGGTGCAATGAAATGGATTAATAACAAATCAGCTTTAGAGCATTGATGGGTAAAAATCCAATATAAACTCTAGCAAAAATATAAAGATGTCATATAGAAATTTTTGTTTAGAAGCATTGCCTTTAGAAAGTCTCCCAACTGCTTCTCTGAGCTTCATTTATTCTGAAAATGTAAAATAATCAAATCAAAATAAAATAAAAATATCAAAGGAAAAATGGAGGATTATCTTCCGTTGTTTAGTGAGCCACACTATGCAGTATATGCAAGAGATAAATCACGATTTCATATCTAAAACCCTCGTCTATCCTTATGCTTAGAACAGAATCATTAAAGTTTGCAATTAGTCTTTCTTTCCTCTGTGGTGGTGGTGGTGGTGGTGGTGGTGGTGGTGGTGGTGGTGTGTGTGTGTGTGTGTATCCATACCTATAAAAATACTCTTTTCTTGTACTGAGAGTGAAATATCTGAAACATAAAGCCACTATTGAAGGGATTCTGGCCAGCATAATTCTAACAAGCATTGCCTTTTCTCCCCATTTCTCTTGCCTTGCTAAAACTGTTATATTACATTTCTAAACTATCTACCAAGTTCTATTCCCTTATTTGGTCCCTTCCTTCTATAGTGGATGGTTAGCAAGGTCCAGCTCTCAAAAGCCTGCTTTGGTTCGCCTAATTAACATGCTCAATCAAAATACACCACTGCCTTCTAGCCTATTCTAACACAGATTTTCTGTTTTATCTCTTCTTAAAAGTTACACCTGTATGATTGTATGACAGTTTGCAAACTCCACCAGCCACAGAGGAGTGTTTCCCTTTTTGTATATGCTCCACAGCATGTGCTATCCTTTGAAAGTTTGATCTTAGCCATTCTGATGGGTATAAGATGCAATCTCAGGGTCATTTTGATTTGCATTTCCCTGATGATTAAGGGTGTTGAAAATGTCTTTAAGTGCTTCTTCACCATTGGAGATTCCTCTTTTGATAGTTTTCTGTTTAGCTCTATTTTTTTAATTTCGCTATTTGGTGGTTTGGTTTCTAACATTGAGTTCTTTATATATTTTGAATATTCAGCCTCTGTTGAATGTAGGATTAATGAAGATATTTTTCTGACCTTTAGACTGTTGTTTTGTCTTATTGACAATGTCCTTTGCCTTACAGATGCTGTGGGCATCTCTAGGACGTGCCAGGGACTTGAGATACTGGAGGTGCCCAGGAGTCAATGTGGGTGACCTATACTGATATGCATAGCAGTGGGGATATGGATACTGAAGCAGGACCCACAGTGGAGGGATAAGGACCCCAAGCCAACCACAAAACTTTAGACCCCAAGTTTGTTGTGTCTAAAAGAAATGCAGGGACAAAAATGGAGCAGAGAATGAGGGAATGACCAACCATTACTGGCCCACTTTGAGACCCATGCCATGGGCAAGCACCAGTCCCTATTAATGATACTGTTATGCTTGCAGACAGGAGACCAGTATAATTGTCTTCTGGAAATCTCTACCTAACAGGTGAGTCAAACAGATGCAGAAACTCACATCCAAACATTTGACAAAGCTCAGGGACCTAGAAGAGTTGAGGGAAGGATTGGGAGTCCTTGAAAGCAATAGGAACCCCACAGGCAGACCAACAGAGTCAATTAATGTGGTCCCTAGTAGGTTCTCAGAGATTGAACAACCAACCAAAGAACATACGCAGACTGGACTGAGCCCACCCCCCCTCACACCCCCTCACCCCCTACCTCACTCCTCTCCCTCCCCCCCCCCCCCCCCGCACATATATACCCAAAGTGTAGCTCAGTCTTCATGTGGAGCCCCCAAAGGCGAGAAACGGGGAGCTGTCCCTAAATTGTTTCCTGTCTTTGGAACCTGTTCCCCTAACTGGCCTGCCTTTTCTGACCCTAGTGGGCAAGGATGTGCCTAACTCTGCAAAACCTTGATATGCTGGGAGAGGGTAGGAATGTGGGAGGAGACCTCCTCAGAGGGGAAGGGGAGGAGAGAACAGGAGCGGGGGGGGGGGGGGGGGGGGGGAACAGTGGAAGGAAGGAAGGACAGGGAAGAGATTGGAATGTTAAATGAATAAAAAATAAATTAATTAATGAAAAAAATAAAAGTCACACCTGAAAGGTCATTTCCTGTTGTTTTTCTGCCTGAGTCAGAAAGCAGCCATGGTAAGCTTTTTTTTTTTTTTCCTGGTCTAATAAACAATTTCTCTGTGCAAACAGGTGTTTGGGTGTGGTTTGTGCCTAATCCAGAGTCTGAAAGGGAATGCCCACTGTAGGGAGTCTCCTAACAATTATAACAATAGCAAGGCTAGCAGCTGTGGATGCTTCACTGCATTTCGGGCCTCTTAATTAGCTGGAACAGTAGTAATGATTCTGAATTTTCCTACGATCTCAGAAACATTTGCATTTGTACTTCATTAAGGTTATGCAAACCCAGGCATAATTAAGAAATTATCCAGATTGTTCACAAAAAAGAAATGGTGTGTGTGTGTGTGTGTGTGTGTGTTGTGTTTATGAGTGTAGTGTATGTCAGAGAGGGAGAGGGAGAGAGAGAGAGAGAGAGAGAGAGAGAGAGAGAGAGAGAGAGAGAGAAAGAGAGAGAGAGACTGATACAAAGGCCAGAAGGCAGATATATAGAATGAGAAAACTAATCTGGAATATCAACTATATTCTTTTGCAGTTAACTTTCCAGGGAATTATTCACATGTTGGCTGTATGCTGCCACGATCCTCCCATGATTACATGTGGTTAACAAAAAAATAAACTTGGTTTTGGTCATGAATCAGGGAACCTTTAGATGCTAAATATGTGTTTCATCACTGAAATATCCACTCCATTCCTCACATTCATATCTGGCTCATGGATAGAAGGATTTAATAATGTGTGCTGCCTCTAAGGCGTTATTGTGTCTATATCTAAGTAATAAAGATTGTATACAATCTCCTTTACCCCCCTAAAGATCTGTTTACTTGGCTTTATTAATTTTTTACACATAGTTCTTCAGTGGATATTAGTATCCTTAAGTCTAGTATCCTGCCAACCCTAGACTAAGGATTAGTTGAGCAATAATTATCACAATCATAATGGCTCATAAACACTCAAATATTCACTGAGAACTGATGTTACACAAGGTCATTTCTAAATGATTTACTTCTTTGTTTGTTTGTTTGTTTTCTGAGATAAGGTTTCTCTGTGGAGCCTTAACTGTCTTGGAATTCACTTTGTAGACCAGGCTGGTTGGCCATCAACTCAGAAATCAGTTTGCCTGTGCCTCTGAGTGATGGGATTAAAGGCCTGGTAAACCAAGGTCCAGTTTCATTTCTTTAAAAAAAAAATCCCATTTACTAATTAAAACAATTTTAAAAACTTGGTGTGTTGCTAGTCACTTTTTTATTTATAAAGCTTTTCATCAGATGATTCTTTTTACATAAATCATTCACATAAACAGAAGTAAAACCAACAGCAGCAGCAGCAAAAACTTATACTGACACTTTGAGTCCAGCAGCAAGAAGTCACAATTTCATGGGCTGTTAGAGAACATTTTGAGGGTGATAAGAGAAGTCAAGGATTTATTGTCAAGACAAAATTCTTTTAAAATGTATTCTTTTGTCACTTAGAGACTACCAGTATGTAAGAACAGTGTTCACACATACTCTGTTTGGAGATACTGTAAAAACATAATAACATGTATGCACACTAACACAACCACTGTTGGTTGGTTTTTTTTTTTCAGTCCTAGACTGCTTTTGACTCTCATTCATTAACCATGCTGTGTAACACTTTGCACAAAGCTCAAATCCAGGTGGATCAAGGACCTCAACACATAACAAGATATACTGAATCTAATAGAAGAGAATTGGAAAGAGCCTCAAACTCATTGGTGTTGGGGTTTTGTCTAAGCTCCACCCCACACCTACCTGGCAATAGCCAGGTATGCCCTGCCCCAGAGATCTGGCCCACTATAAGAGGGGCTACTTGCTTCTCCTCTCCCTCTTTGCTCTCCGCTCTCCCATAGTCTCTCACCTCTCTTTCCCTGGGGCTCTTCCCCCCTCCACGTGGTCATGGCTGGCCTCCACTCTCTCACTCTCTCTATTCTCTCTCTCTCTTTCTCTCTCTCTACCTCTCTCTCTACCTCTCTCTACCACTAACTCCCATCCCCTACTCTGAATAAACTCTATTCTATACCATGTCTGTGTGTGTGTGGTCCCTCAGGGGCAGAGGTGCCCAGGCAAGAGCCCGCCTGGACACCTTCCCCCACACTGCCTAGCCACATTCACCTAACCCCCTATACTCCCCCCTTTTAAGCCCTTTCATCTTGGTGCTGAAAGTCCTTTCAATTGGCACAGGGGGATATTTCCTGAACAGAAAACCAAAGGCTCACACTTTAAGTTCACAATAGATAATTAGGACCTTATGAAACTGAAAAGCTTCTGAAAGGCAAAAGACACCATCAATAGGACGAACCAGCAACCTACAGATTGGGAAAAAAAATCTTCACTAACTGTACATCCTATAGAGGGCTAATACACAAAATATATTAAGAACTCAAGAAGTTAACCTCCAAACAACCAAATAATTCAATTTCAAAAATGGGGTACAGAGCTAAACAGAGATCTTGGATGGTCAAGAAGCACTTAAATAAATGTCCAAGATCCTTGGTCATCAGGAAAATGCAAATTAAAATGACCCTGAGATTCCACCTTACACAAATCAAAATGGCTAAGATCAAAAAACTCCAGGTGATAGCCGATGCTGGTGAGGATATGGAGAATGAGGAACACTCTTCTATTGCTGGAGAGATGGCCAACTGCTATAAGCACCCTGGAAATCACTCTGAACTTTTCTCAGAAAATTGGAAATAGTTCTACCTGAAGTTCCAACAATACCAATCTTGGACATATACCCAAAAGATGCCCAACCAAAAGCACACATGCTTCACTATGTTCATAGCTAGTCACATTTTATAAAGGAGGGTGAAGATAAACACATGAATAATTTTTCCAATTCTAGTTGCACACATGAGAACTCTCCACTAAATCTGATTTGCTTCAAATGATGCTCTTCACACAATCTATATGCCCATATACATTTTAGTTAACAGTTGACCCACTAGCCATTCTTATAACCAGGAAAATAAACAGTTTTCCAGAAAGGAGAGTAAAATATTCTAAAACTGGAGTGCTTATAGGTTAATGTTTTATCTAGGTCTTGATCCACATAAATATTTGCAATCTTCAACTTGAATGTAGTGGAAAACCAGACTGTTCTGATTTAGGTATTATAAAGGAAGAAATTTGAAATTTGAATATCCACAGTGATGATTAGAAATTAGGTATTTTCTTACTGCTAGATGCTTCAGTAGTTGAGAGTACTTGCTACTTTTGCAGAAGACCAGAGATAGGTTCCCCAAACCTGCATGATCTCACTACTGCCTGCAACTCCAATTCCAAGGAATCTGACAACATCTTTGGCCTCCACAGTTGCTGTATGCATGTGGCACACTTACATAGTGTAGGCAGTATAATCTAATATATAAAATAAAGAGAATAAATACTTTACAAATTAGTTCTGTACTAATTCAAACAGTACTATAATTTGTATGCCCGTGTAAAGGCATCAATTAAGCACCTAGAAAGTAAATGTATAATGATAGAACAGTAAGAAACAATTCTAAGTTACAATTCTAGAAGAAACAACTGTAAATCAGAGGAAAATGAAAGGGACTCATAGCTAGCTAGTAAAGCATCAAACAGTCAATAATCTATGATTTCAGCCTCTCTAGTTGTTGAAAAATCTGCTATGTGAACCAAGATAAGACCAATGCTTAGATTTCTCAAACTACTTAGAGAAGCCTAAAAGAGAAGTCTCCAAGAAGACACAGCTACAAAAATGACTAAGGATAGAGTGAGCGAAGTTCATCAAACATTGCAGTGCTCTCTTATAACATTTCTATTTTGCTGAATTCAAGAAAGGAGGAAATTTAATTCATTTCATTCAGGGAAGAACTAACAACCCTGAGTTGTTAGAAATGTTTTCCCTTCCACGTTTAAGCAATTCTTGATTAGTGCTGTGCAAATTTAAAATTTCAGTACCAGAGAAAGTACAATTAAAGTAACAGGTGTATGGAGAAAAGGTTTCTTTCAGTAAAAGCCTTTTCAGAAGAATAGTAATAAATTAAATTACGGAACCCATTACTATAGCCCAGGCAATGGTTCTACAGCTCAAAATGTAATGTAGCATATTTCAAAATAAAACCAATTTTACTAATAAGTAGGGATGGAAAGCTTTAGCTCTTTTAATAGCTACCATTCCAAAACCAAAGAGCCACCCACCACATTGCAACACACTTCTTCTAACAGCAGGTAATGATGATCCACATTTGTATTTTAAAAAGATGACTTAGAGCTTCTTACCTCCCTGTACATCTGACCATTTAGCACCAGTTGTCACCTTTGCTCAACAAAACTGAACCCTGCAATAACTCAAGGCCCTTCACTTGACAAATAAGAATTAGGAAACAAAGAGACATATGTGCTGAATTTCAAGAGTGAGTTCACACTTATATGAAAAGAATACCAAAGGTATTTTCTCACAGTATCTCAGAATAGGCCTTAGAACATTTGGAAATATTGCACATTAGGGTTTAGTATAGGTAATGAGGACTTGAATGTTAAAAATTTTGTATGTTGGCTACATTAATCATAAGAATATCCCCAACTGTGTAGAATGCTGTGATATTCTCTGTACTATCTAAAGACTCAAGTATGAGGTGTGGTACTAAAACTCCCCAAAAAGATGTATGTAGGCTGACATGTTTATTGTCTGGCTTCCCAGAAATGAGCACTTGTCTCACAGCTTAATATTTTATGTTATGCTCTGCTGTCTGAAGTTATCATAGTAAGGTCAACCAAGGTATATAAAGATAAATGTGTAATGTTACCAGAAAGATTAGATGCTTCTGACTAATTCATCAAATTCATTACAAGCACAGGAAGAACATTAAGCCTCTGTGACACTCAACTTTGATTTATAAAAAATGAATCAACCTAAATAAATACAGTTTGTTTTTATACCAAAAGAACTGACCCTAGAAATAGAAAAAATTAGAGTTTAAAATTCGTCTTGGCATAGCAGGGTCCTCCAGAAGTGTCATGCCCAGTTTTCTGAGGAACCGCTAGACTGATTTCCATAGTGGTTGCACCATCTTACAGTCCCACCAGCAGCGGAGGAGTGTTCTTCTTTCTCCACATCCTTGCCAACACCTGCTGTCTCCTGAGTTTTTAACCCTAGCCATTCTGTCTGGTGTGAGGTGAAATCTCAAGGTTGTTTTGATTTGCATTTCCCTAATGATTAATGATGTTGAACATTTCTTAAGGTGCATCTCAGACATTTGAAATTCTTCAGGTGAAAATTCTTTGTTTAGCTCTGTATCCCATTTTTAATATTTGGCTCTCTGGAGTCTAACTTCTTAAGTTCTTTTTATATCTTGGATATTAGCTCTCTGTCAGATGTAGGGTTGATGAAGATCTTTTCCCAATTTGTTGGTTGCCATTTTGTCCTTTTGACAGTATCCTTTGCCTTACAGAATCCTGGGCATATACCCAGAGGATTCCCTGGCATGCAATAGGGACACATGCTCCACTATGTTCATAGCAGCCTTATTTATCAGAGCCAGAAGTTGGAAAGAACCCAGTTGTCCCTCAATGGAGGAATGGATATAGGAAATGTGGTATATTTACACAATGGAATACTACACAGCAATTAAAAACAATCAATTCATAAAATCCTTAGGCAATTGGTTGGAACTGGAAAATATCATCCTAAGTGAGGTGGTAACCCATTCACAAAAGAGCACACAGGGAATGCAGTCACTGATAAGTGAATATTAGCCCACAAGCTCTGAATACCCCAGACACAATTCACATATCATATCATTCCCAAGAAAAAGGAAGGAGAGGGCCCAGGTCCTGGAAAGGCTTGATGCAGCAATGTAGGGGATTACCAGGACAGAAAAGTGGCAGGGGGTTGATTGGGGAAGGGAAGATTGCCGGAGGGAAGAGGGCTTATGGGGCTTATGGGGGAAATCATTTGGAATGTAAGCAAAGAATATAGAGAATAAATAAATAAATAAATGCATGAATAAATAAATAAATAATTATCTTAATTTTTCTTTTTCTTTTGAAGTCTCATCTGAAAATTTTCTTTACAAAATGATAAAAATATATCTAGTTTAGAATAAAAGTCATCAAGAAAAATACAGACAAGCTTGTGTATATAAGTATGCAGTCAAGGATTATGGATGTTCAGAGCGATATGAGAAACTATGAGACATTAGAGCAGGTGGTAAAGAGGCCTGCCACCAGAAGTTTGCTTTGGGTGATGTATAGGATGAAAGAGAAAAGAGAGAGACGTCCAGATAGCTACAAAGCAACAGCAACCATCCACATATGAGTGCTGAATGGTAGTTCGATGGGTTTAAGACTGTTACTACTTGAAAAAAAAAGATACTTCAAAAGAATTGGAAGAGACAGTGGTCTTTGTCCTCTGTGGCCAATGCTTGAAATAAGGATACACATGTGAGGGTGACTTAAATTTGGGAGAGAGCCTTATAGAAACAGCTTTGTGATTTGTGCCTCTCGGTCTATCCTTGAGATTATATCTCTGGGGTGGGGGAAACCCAGTCTGTAAATTAAATTATATTTTGTAATGAAGTAAATGTTGCAATCTCAGCTATAGAATCCATGATTCTACAGTATAGTGTGTTGAAAGGATATCCAGACTGAAATGGCCTGCAGAGTGATTAAGGAAAATAGAGAATTAGGTATTTGAGTAATCGTGCATATATTTGGACTTTGAATAATTATCATGAATTGTACTAGCTATTTCTCTCTATTATCTTACTTAGTTCCAATAGAAAAGCAATTTGAAAAGAGGCACAGGACATGGAAATACTTGCCAGTGGAGACATAAGCATGTACTTTGAGTAAGTAGTGCATCACTAGAGAAAGTAGGCATCTGAGAGCTCTGTGGAATGTCAAAGACTTCAAATGAGTCTGCTTCCAGTGACCCAAAGTTCAGTTTTCTATACACTCAATGTCATTTGCTTGTTTATTTAATGCCCAGTGGCCCATATGGGAAGGAAAGACAGCAATATCTTCCTTACTTTACTACCAGGGCTATGAAATCTCTTTTTTCCCTCTTGCTAACCTCAAACCACTGAGTTCCTGTTCACTGTTCTCTAGTACACACTGTCTTCATTCAATGCATTTTACTGCACCTTTCTTGACCAGAAGAGAAGTAATAACAGTTCCTTAGGTGACATAAGCACACAAGCTTAGGTGGAGAGCAGCAGATGGATTCACACTATCTTTCTCAGCCACAGGAGCGAGTAGTCTCTGTGCCCCAAGAGGCAGCTACATGTTAAGCATCATGGTTTGCAGGTTTCCTGATACTCCCACACCGCTTTCCTCAACACATCCACCTGGTCTTTTCTACCGCAGGGCCCCTTACTCCTCTCCCTTTGTTCTTTTATTTATAGTTCTAAGGTTTATCCGCATCAACACCATCGCGTTTTATTGGCCTGGTTTGGAGGATGAGCCTAAGTCTCATAAAATATACATTTCACTTGCTTGATCGCAAAACACATCATCTCATTTATAGGAAAATTAAGAGGTATAATTCACCAGGAATGCATAAAAGAAGACATTATTATTCAACTGGGTAATCAAATATTGACAGATTTTTTTAAGTTGTGGAAATTTATGGTGGAATTTTACTTAGTCCTTTTAGAAAATAGACTCGCTCTTTGTACATGTAGATTATTTCAATCAAAATGCACACTACTTGCTTAAGGAAGAAAAAGCAATATCATTCTGAGTTTATGAAACTGAGACTTGACTCTTTATTTATTTGCTTTCTAAGACAACCCCATATAAATCTCTTTTTCTGTTAATCTTAGATATGAATCATAAAAATTTGAAGTTGATGATAATTAAAGAACATGTGATTATGCTTGCAGGTAATAATCTTTTCATTCGGATTTCATAAACTCTGCCAGAGAGCCACAGGCAAGCAAAAACATTAGTCTCTGGGCTTTCCAAAGGAGGAAAAGACATAATTACAATCTATTAGTTTACTCAATTGGTTGTCAATGTGATTCAGCAGGTATAAGTCAGACAGGCTGAAATGGCTGCCTTTATAGCTTGGCTTTACAGCCGCACATTTGGTCAGAGAAAGAGTCCCTGTGGGAGTTACACACATAAACTGAGGTAATACAATATGGAATGATGAAAGAAAAACTTTACTAGACAATCAACACCAGCAATCATGTTCTATCCATGATTCCAAGAATACTGGAACTGTTAAACTGAACAGGATGAGTAAAGTCCAAGTTCCATATCAGCCAGATTGAATGAGCATCATATATACCCGTTCAGCATAAAGATGCCATACACTGTTCTGAGGAAGAAAATAAAAATTAATCCCTGTTATCAGAGAAAGTAGATGGGAGAAGGAGGTGATGGTAATTAAATCAGTCTACACACACACACACACACACACACACACACACACACACTCGTGTGCGCAGGTAAACACAAACTATAATTGAAATATGCAATTCCAAGAGAGGCAAATGCCCCCAAAGTGTTCTAAAAAGAAAGGCATTAGTTAGAAATCATAGAGAAAAAGCCCCAGTGGGAGTAACACTATACCATTGAGCAAATACGATACAAAATGAAGAAGAAAAAAATGACTAGACAAGGAAGGGAATTGAATGAAGTCCAGGTGGAAAAGGAGACAGGTAAAGCTCTGCATGAGAGTTTTGGCGCACTATAGGAGCTAACAAACAGCTTGCTAGAGCACAGCCATAAACTATGGCATCATACTTGAAAATCCAGAGAAAAAAGTGCCTTATGAACCAGGATGTGGCATTTGTTTTCTTCTATGTGAGCATTGTTTTACTAGGATCGGGAGGGAGGCACAATCAGACTTTCATTATGGTATAATGGTCACCTTGGTTTCAAAGCACACAACAGATTACAGGAGAAAATCAAGGACATGCACTGCGATTTCTACAACCTGTAATAAAACCAGCAAGCAAGTCATCCACCTCACGATCAAAGTTAATAGTACCAAAAATCATAAACATCACAAAGAAAATGGACTTAGAAACAGATGAGTTGTCAGGTTGTCACCCTGTTTCTCTGCAAGGATTGTGACCTTGATTTATTTCAGTAACCTAAAGCACTTGGGATCCCAGATCTGTATCAAGTGCTTTTCCTCTGCTAAAATGACATTAGTCCATTCCACCATCATATCAGTCTGCATTCTTTGTGGCCGTATGAATGGCCATTTCACTCACTCTTTTTCAAAATAATAGTCTATTTACTGTGAGATATTCATGTAAACAACATATCTTGATATTATCCACTCTCTACTACCCCACCTCTCACCTCCATAAACTGCTCCCTCTAAATGTCTAGTCCATTTCTAAAAATTATTTATAACTCACTTAGTCGATTAAATCAATAAAGATTAGTGGTCCATGTGTGCCTGGGTATAGGGCCATCCACTGAGTCATAGAATAACCTACCATTGACCACAAGCCCTACGATAAGTGACGTTCCTTTCCCAAGCAGCCAGGAACTGCCAATAGCTCCAAGGCTATGGTTTGTATCTTGGAAACTCCTGCCCAGTCCGTGATGCTATTTTCTTCTTTTCAACGTAATATTTTTATTGATTTTGGAGTTAAACATGGGCCGTAGCCATCAGCATGACCCTCAGTGGCAACACAGACTATGAGCCTCAACATGGATTCAGATGGCTACTCAGGCCACTCAAATCAACATGCCCCCTATCTCCCCCCCCCCCCCAGGCTGGAAAGCCAGAAGATATCACAAAGGGCGCCATCAGTGATACAGACCACATATATTCACATGGATCTCCAACATTATCATAGCCTAGGGGAGGAACATGGGCCTCCAACACCAGCATGGCCTCAGGCAGCATCCATAGATGTCCTTCCAGGACATTCCGTCCAGAAAGTAAACTCTTCATCTTGGGCCTCTGACTTGACCCAGAGTAGGGAGATCCCATGGCATGTGTTTAGGGGCTGAGTCCGTGTCTGAGTAAGCTCCAGGCTGCCACATACCACCCGGCTGATCCTGCAGGGCAATGACCTGTTCCACTATGGACTTGAGCCTTCTCTCACACCTGTCACCACCATCACATCTCCAGGTCTGCCTCTCTTCACATTGCATGCATTGCTGCATTTCCCCATTTTTCTGGACCATTTCTCCATCACATATTTGCTCATTTTGGTGGCACTCACTTAGCTTCCCCTACGCTTGCCTTGCAAGGTGGTGGGCAGCCAGGCTGGCTTCTGTAGCTCCCACCCTGCAGTGGGAAGCATCCATTATAGATTTCTTAACTAGTTAAATTTTCCTCAGGTCCTAGACTGACTTTGGGTTCATGAGTGTAATAGCATGTCGTGTCCAGGACATACCATTTCACAGTGCTCCTCTGCATCCTCCAGCTCTTCCCTTGTTTTTGGCTCTTCCTCTGCAATGTTACCTGAGACGTATGTGTGCAGTTGCATGTTGACTAGTATAGATGTCCTGTCTATGGCTGAGCACTCGCAATTGCTTATTCTCAGACCTTTGAACATTTATGAATATTTGCATTGACCATGCATGGTAAAATGAAGCTTTTCTGACCAAGGTTAAGAGCCGCACAAATCTACGAGTGTGAATACTTAGAAGGTAGTTTCGTAACAAGCACATTTAGCAAACTAACAATGACAGGATCCCTCAGAGCTTATGTCCTCCCTAGCCACCTTTTTGTTTTTGTTGTTAAAATCTGGCTTACAGTCATTGGCAGGGAAATGGACATATATACAATAGACCATTTTTTTTATACTCTTATCTCTATTTAACCAAATCCCAAAGTTTTATTCTGGATTCCATAGTAAGATCCTGATAATTTTCCTTTCCGGCAGATAAATGTGTGTGGTGGTTCTAATAAGATATCTGCATGACTCTTAGACATTTGACTACTTGGTCTCCATGTGGTAGCTGTGGATGTATGGCCTTGCTAGAGAAAGTTTGCCACCTCCAAAGAGCCTCATGCCATTTGGAGCTAGCTCTCTGCTTCTCATTTGTTTTTCAAGATGTCAATTCTCATCTTCTGCTATTGCTCTCTCTCTCTCCTCCGTGGTCATGGGTCATGGACTAGTTGCTCTTTAACAAGAAACTCAAAATAAACATTTTTCTATATATTTACTTGATCATGTTTTATCACAGCAATAGAAAAGCTATTAAGACAAAGAAAGAGACCCTAGAAAAGAAAATCCCCTACATATTGGCACAGTTGGTGTTCCAGTTTGTGCCAGACCAGCAGAGGCCCTAAGCTAGTCTCAGAAGAAACCATCTGGACACTAGGAGAAGGCCTCCCAACAAATTCTGCAGAGACTGTGAATGCAGAGACAGTCTCTGCAGAGACTAAATGCTAAATGACTAAATTCTCAGAAAATTGCAATCATGTCTAAAGCTATACATTTATCTCAGGAGCACTCCTGCTATACATGAGTCACGAATTAAACCCTCAAAGCACAGCCTGTATTTAAGAAATCTCATCCTGTTGAAGTTTAACTTAGAGACTATAAATTTTAAAAGGCCAGAAATATTAAGATAGTGGCTGCCCACTGACCTTTGCTTTTATGATGACTGACCATTGCTCCTTTCTTTCATTCCTTCCACATTCTAAGTTTTCTCTTAAAATTTTTGGTAGAAGCAGGGGGAGGGAAGATGCTATAGGAGGTTTCTAGGAGGGGGAAATTGGGAAAGGAGATGACATTTGAAATGTAAATAAATAAAATATCCAATAAAAAACAGAAAAATCCTTTTGATTACTCATCTCACTGGACTTGACTGTCTTATGACATCTTCTACCCAGCAAGAGCCAATGCCTATTCAGTTCAGTCAAATAGAAGCTCCTCAGCCCAGTCCCTTGCTCACATCCTGGCACAATCCAGTCATCCTCCAGGAGTGGGATGTAAGAAGGAATCAGTCAAGAGAAAACTTGCAACTCACTTCTGGGTCCCCTCTCTTGTAGCTTGTATGGCACTACTTCTCTATTTCAATAAAGTGCTGTCTGCTTTTCTTGCTCCATCCTTACTGTTCAGTCATCAGGTTCACGAGGCAGCTGACATGGGAGATTTAGGGGTAATCAACTAAAATGAAATATGTATAAAAAATCCACATGGAAACCAGTGGGAACTAACTTTTCAAAGCAAAAATAAAATATTAAAGCAAAGATGTTTAAATTGTTATTTATTAGCCCCTGAGTGATCTACATACCTTGGGAACCTCCTAACCTGCTACCCTGTCTTTAGTCTCTTATCTTCCCTATTTTTTTTAGTCTTCTCTGGCTGGTCTTTCAATCTACTTCCTGTTTCTGAAGAGGTGTTTGAACTGCTCAGAAGTGCTATTGTCTGGGATCCACCTTGCTGGATCTCCTGATTATTTAGGTTCATTTCAATGACCCCATCACATAAAGCCACAACTAATATTTCTCCCATCCCACAGGGCCTATTTTCCTATATCTCTGTCATGATGTCCATATCAGTATCTCTATTATCTTCAAACCACCTAACTTTGATTGAAACTGTGAGTTCCTTTACTTGTTGATTTCTTTCATATTTGTCACTTCTCTCTGTTTTATGCAGTTTTCCAGCATGATAATAAAATACATGAACCAAACTGCTTCATGAAGAAATATGATTACATTGACTCATAATTGTGGACGTGCACAGCAATGGATCCTATTGGTCAAGGGACCTGTCTTAGTTAGGGTTTGTACTGCTGTGAAGAGACACTATGTCTATGGCAACCCTTATTAAGGAAAGCATTTAATTTGGGCTGGATTACAGTTCAGAGGCATAGTCCATTATTGTCACAGTGGGAAGCATGGCATCATGCAGTCACATATAGTGCTGGACAGCTAGCTGGGAGTTTTAAATCCAGATTGGCAGGCAATAGACACAGAGAGTGACACTGGACCTCGCTTGAGTATCTGATCTCCAGGCCTGCCTCAAGAGATATACTTCCTCCATCAAAGTCACACCTATTCCAACAAAGTCATGCCAATTCCAGCAAAGCCACACCTCCTAAGACTGCCGCTTCCTGGGCCTATAGGTTCAGTTTTATTCAAACCACTACAGGACTCCTTGCTGAAAAAGTATTAAAGCAACACAAAATATCACCGATCAAAACAAGCGAGCATGCCAGTGTGTGTGTGTGTGTGTGTGTGTGTGTGTGTGTCTTCCCATGTTCTCACTTCTTTAAAACCACTAGAATTTAGCTGTATGGAGGTTCCCTACAAATGAACTTATCTAATCTTTTTAAGCATTTGCAAATCTCCCACGTCTAAGCACCATGATTGAATCAAGACTTTGACTTTATAAAACCTCACCATGAGGATTAATTCTCAATAGATGAAGACTTGGATATTTCAGTCATATCTAAACAGTAATATTCATTAATGTACTTCCTTCAGATTTTGCTTTGCAGATCCTCAATGTTTAGAGGAGTGACTCCTTAAGAGCCTTAGAAAAAAATGCCTAGAATAGGGCCATCAATCAGGGCTAGTGCTCAAGGGTCTTAGTGAAGTAATTCATAATCTACTCACAGCTCCCCAGGCTCACTCACCTCTAATGACCTCAGTGTTTTCTTCCTTCCAGCACCTCAGACACTCTGAGCATTGCATCCTCTCTACATTTCTGCTTCTGTCAGTTTGCAATGTCCTCCCTGGCAGCTTTCAAGGTTTTATCATGTGGTCTTGGGTGCTATAGAAATGAGAAGGATAATGTCAGCAAGGGGGAGCGACTAGATGACTGCATATGGAACAGAACAATTGTCCTGGTTTTTTGACTTTCTCCAATCTTGTCTCTGTTTTTGCATTCTTTGTATATGTGTAATGATTGATTCAGGCACATAGGGTAACTCTAGATTTAAAATGAGATTTCATATATAATACATATACATATATACATACACACATATATGTATATATACATATATAAATGCATATATACATACATATAAATGTATATTATACATACATATAAATGTATATATACTGATACATATAAATGTGTATGTGTGTATATATATATATATATACATATATATATATATATAATTTATGTATCCCAAGCTACTTTATCCTCTACATGGCTAGAGATTACTTTGAAACTTTGATCATTTTATCTCCAACTGTGAAATACTGGGATTACAGCTGCATGCCAAAGGCAATTTGTTCAATGCTGCAGATATAGAGTCCAGTTCTGTGCATTCTGGTGAGTATTTCATTAAAAAATTTGTACTTCTAGCTTGTGTCCTATTTTGAAGTAACTGCATGTGTGCATGTGTGTGTACATGTGTGCCTGTGCGTACGCGTGTACATGTGTACATGTGCATGCTTGTGCTTGTATATTTGCATGTGTGTGTGTGTGCGCATGTGTATGTGTGTGTGTGTGTGCTGATTTAATTATCTTCATCTGAATGATAGCATTTTTCTCTTGAAATTCCATTCTAGAGTCTTGCATTGGTTAGTCCTGTTTCTGCTGCTCTCTAGCAGCTATAAGGCTGACCTTTAGGACAGCACTTTATATGGAACTTTACACAAAAGGTTTCTACATGTTACACATGTAGCTTCTATGTACTCTTTACTTGGAACTGGATATTTGGGAACAGTCTATACACTTTTATTTCATTCCTACCACAAAAGATGAAGTCTATCATAGTTTTGTCATGCTGTATGTGCCTCTCTCAAATAACACATTAGCAAGTGGATGAAAGCAGATAATGGTCTTTCTTTTTTTTTTTATTCGATATATTTTTTCTTTACATTTCAAATGATTTCCCCTTTTCTAGCTACCCACTCCCCAAAAGTCCCGCAAGCCCCCTTCTCTCCCCCTGTCCTCCCACCCACCCCTTCCCACTTCCCCGCTCTGGTTTTGCCGAATACTGCTTCACTGAGTCTTTCCAGAACAAGGGGTCACTCTTCCTTTCTTCTTGTACCTAATTTGATGTGTGTATTATGTTTTGGGTATTCCAGTTTTCTAGGTTAATATCCTCTTATTAGTGAGTGCATACCATGATTCACCTTTTGAGTCAGGGTTACCTTGCTTAGTATGATGTTCTAAAGAACAGTTATGATTTGATTTAGCAAAACTTCTAGAGAGGCATGAGCCAATTATAATGGTTTTTACTTAGGTGTCAACTGGGCAAAACTGAAGCCAGTACATTTCTTTTAGCCATGAAGCCAACTAACAATGTATACTTTTAGAATCCTAAATTAAAAGATAATAAATCAAACTAAAAAGGAAGATCTGAGTGTTTCCTATAAATGCACTACGACGACTTTGCTCTCTGCTGTTTACATGAGCTTACAAGTCTGCTTCACAAGTTTATTGTGATAAACTTGAAGCTATGGTAAACATCATATGGAAAGCAGCTTTAAGTTGTTGACCACACTACCATTCTTACTTTGATTTACAAACAAATCAATATACAAATCTATATACCTTACAATAAAACACAAAGAAATGGATGTACTGTGCATGGAAGTAATTAATGGATACCTCATTGGCATCCACATGCACAGCTTCCTCACTTTCTAAACATTGGGGTTGGTTGTTAACACTGACCATGACTCTGTTGTTCTTATTATGAGGCTCAAACTGATACTCATATTCTTCATGCTATAAACAGAAATTCTACATGGTTATCGCATGAAAAAAAGATTTTTCATAATCAAAAGGAGAGGTTTTGCTGAAAGAGATAGGAAGAGCTGTTCACATGGTACTAGGGGTGCAAACCCAAGTCCTAATGATTTTAACTGCTGAACCATCACCCAGTAGGTGCCTTTAATCAATAAACAAGATGATAATTGAATAAAATTTACTATAATTTATTCACCAAGCATAACAATAATAATTCTCATTTGATTTCTAATTATTCAAGAAAGTTCTTTAAGAGAGGCACAGAAAGTGTTTTAAAGATTACATCTTTTTAAAATTATATTACCTTATAAAAGTGTTCTGTTTAAATCTCAGGCATTAGCCGTGATGAATGTTGGGGGTGGTGTATGACAAAAGTAGTTATTGCAAAATAAGAACCCACAGATGCCTTTAAAACCATAAAAGAAGCTAACAAGAATTAACAGGTACAGTAAATTTCAGTGAGGTAAGGGAGGTAGACTAATGAGTCCCAGGAACATATTTTATTAGGATTTATGCTCATTTTGCTTGCATCTTTCCAAAGCAAGACTTTCACACTGGAGAATAAGATGCTTAACTGAGATTACACTTTAATAGCCAAAACCACTGGAGCTTTTTCAGGAAACATTCTATAAGAGTTCCCTGAATTCAGTTCATATTTCATCATAAAATTAACCACAATCTGGACCATCTTCCATAATGGATCCAGAGATAAGAGTTATGAACATTAAATACTCATAAAAATCAAAGGAAAAATAACTGTAAGACACCACAGACTGCTGACTTCGAATGCAAATATAAATACCCTATGGATACAGGAGAATATCACAGAAGGGACAATTGTGCTCAGCAATAAGCAAGATCAGTAAAATGCACTACCCTTATGTAGCATAGCATGTAATGGGGAAAAGAGAAAATGAATAAATATATGGATTTGTTCAATACAGCAAAAAAGTGGTGCAGGGTGCTATAAGACTATATAATAAATGGGCTTAAATAAATCTGGAGAGTTATCAGGGCCTTTTAAAGGTATCTGTCAAATCAATTAATATCTGAAGACTAAAATGTAAGACTACAGACATATAGGAGTCACTGGTGCTGTGAAAGCATTTTACTGAGCAAGAGCTACTAAAGTTAGAAACACATTAATTGGAAGAGATTTTGAAGATTTTCTATTGTAGGTAAAAATGATGATACCTAAATTAAGAAAATTTTCTGGTATCAGTAATCTTATAGTGGATATAGTTATACAAAATGGTTACAGTGGCCAAGCACAAAGACATCCTTAACTGATATTTGAAGCCTTGTGATTAGAAGGGTATGTGAGAAGGCATCAGTGATGAATTTGGTGGCAGGACTCTTTAATGCCCTCCTACAAAACTAAAATGGCTTTATCATAGCAGCCATGATGCTCATCCTACTTTAATCATAAGGACATTACATCTAGCAAAGACCCTTTTCTTTCTACACTGTGCACTCTACACTGGGTAGAAAGACAGTCTCAGAAAATGTAGTACTCGGAATAAAATGTATCTGGGCATGAAACAAAATTAGGGAGTTAGTTAAGTTATAAATGGTAGGTATCAGCTACAAGTATCAGTGGAGTTCACTGAACAAGTTTTCAGGAGAAAGACACAGTGCTTTCAGAATACAGTGATTGCAATGACAAATATAAATCACCTTTATTGTATACTATACTAGAAAGTATTCTGACATACACACACAAACAAGCTCATTTCTATTATTCTCTAAAGCACACACTATTAGTTTAAGAAACAGAATGAAAATCTTAGAAGTAATAATCTTGATCCTTAGTGTTATAAGAAGTATAAAAGGCCCATGGTATTGTCCTAGTTACTGTTTTACTGCTGGAGATGCCATGACCAAGGTAATGTTGAAAATAAAGCATTTAATGGGGGCTTGCTAATAGTTTCAAAGAGCTAGTTCATGATAATCATTGGAGACAGTGGCAAGTGGGCAGGCATAGCATTGGAACAGATTCTGAGAATTTACATCTTGTTCACACTTAGAAGGAGAGAGAAAGAGACAGAGACAGCCAGGGAGTCAGAGAGAGACAGAGATATAGACAGAGAGAGACAAAGAGACAGAGGCAGAGGCAGAGGCAGAGGCAAAGACAGAAGCATAGACCGAGACAGAGACAGAGAAAGAGAAAGAGACAGAGACAGAGACAGAGACTGAGCCTGACATGAACTTTTGAAATCTCAAACCCCAATCCCTGTGGCACAACCTTCCTAAACAGTCCACCAACTGGGAAACAAGACTCAAATATATGAGCCTATGGGTATAATTTTCATTTAAACAACCTTAGCACAGAATGAGGCAAGCCTTCAAAGATTGTACTGATATTCCTAGCTCTATTAAAAGCTGTGTAAGATCCAATAGCAACCTGTGTCATTTCTTCTGGTACCGGACAGGAGTTCAGTTCTATATCTCTGTAAAGAATAGCTGCCAAAGACAGTCCATGATTGCCTGGGCAATCAATATTAGTTTTGGTGAACCTAGATCTTTAGAACAGATGGGCAGATCATTATAGTAGAATAGATGGGCAGATATTAAGGTAGATGTGCTGACTGTCATTGATATATTAAGTTACAATATTCAAAAGTGGATTTAAGAGGCACAATTTCATAATATCTCCAGAGAAGTTTGTCTATATAGATTTATTATTTCTCATTATTATTTATACTCTTATGTTATCAATGTGATACTCCTCATTATTTTCACTGTTCTAAATCATTCTAATCATATGATATAGATAATCTCATGATATAGAATGTTCTGTATCATTCTAAATATATTTGTTTTTCTCATCACTGAAATTATGGTATGTTGCAGTGCTATATAGTTCATGAAATACTGTATTTCATGAAAATTTGTGTATCTTCATAGAGAAAATGCTAAATTAAAATATGATAAATGCTGGTTCCTTACTTATAATACATCACAAATGTACATGATCAAGCATGGGGCCTGCATGATTCTGCATCATGTCCTATGCATATATGTTATGGTTGTCAGCTCAGTGATTTTGTGGGAGTCAGTATGTCTCTGACTCTTTTGCTTTCAATTTGGAACTTTTTTCCCCTTCTTGAGTTGCCTTGTTTAGACTCAATGTCAGAGCTTTTGCCTTTTCTCATTGTATCTATCTTGTTTTGCCATACTTGGTGTTATTTTTTGGAAGCTGGCTATTTTATTAAGGGGAACTGAGGTGGGGTGGGTTGAGGGGACAGAAGAGGAGATGGGAAGCTGGGAGAAGTTGAGGGAGGCAAAACTGATTGGGACATATTATATGAGAGATGAATCTGTTTTCAATTTAAATAGATTATAAAATAAAAATTTTAAAATGGAAGACACCAGCTATGAGCTTTAAATGTGCATATAAAGGGGTAGTGAGATGGTTCTGTTAACAAATTGCCAATTGAACAAAAATTAGGAAATAAATACACAGCAGCAAAAGACTCTAACCCCATCAATAAGGTTGGGTGAGAAGCAGACATAGGTAGATCTCTGCAATGCACTGCCAGCCAGCCTCGACAACCGGATGCAGACCATGAAGGAATGAAGCAGGTCTCAAAAACTAAGGTGGGGAGTAATTAAGGAAAACATTGAAAGTTGATGTCTATTCTGCTTGTGCATGCACACATACATGAACATACTTGTGCAAGCCCAGGTACAAGTACATATAACATATACACATGATTACATGTATGGATATGAGAAAATACTAAATTTGTTGAAAGGCACAGAATTTTGGAGTAAAGATGAAGCACTCCTGGAGACTGATTGTACAACATCAATATTTGTGAATATATTTACCATCACTGAACCGCATCCTCACCATGGTTAGTTTGATAAATTTTATGTTGTATATTATCAAATTCATGTTTTAGTTAAAAATTAAAACAGTGACACAAGAGACATTTGTAGAGTAAAAATTAAACATAATATCAGTAATAATAAAACCTCCCTATATATAGACTGCTTAGGAAAAGGATGAATAAGGATGATAATTTCTTCTCAAACCACATAAGCAATTTCTTTTCTTCCTTTCTGTTTGCTTGGATCCTAGGATCTATGATTCCTCACCTAGGTCATGAGATTTATAATTGATTAGTTGTTTTAGGGACAACATTGACCAATGTTATTCAGAGAAAGACATTTCATCACTACAGTAGAAGAGTTCAAAGAGGAAAGTCCTTAGAGTCTAGAAGTGTTACCAAAAAACAAAACAAAACAAAACATTTATTTTGTGCACATGTTGCTCTGTCTCTCTTAGATCCTAAATAGGAATGGGGCTCACAATTAAGTGGGTGTGCAGGAGACTTTTTTGTGGTATGGATTGCTAATATTACCAAGATCATGTTTTTGCCACTGTGGCTTGATTTTGCAGAAGTAACCTATCAAGTGACTTTTTACCTGTGCTCAGCCTTTTATATACAGAAATGATTGAATCATAAATAAACAACAAAGCTAAATGCAACCTTGTTGGTCAGACAAGATCTCTTACTGCAGAACCAAGCCATTTGAATTATTACCTGTGTTTACAATATAGTTTACAACTTTGCTAAATCTGTTTTCCTCCCCATGAAGAGCTCTTCAGCTGTGTTCTATTGTTCTTTTGGTGAGTGTAGTCTGACATCTAAAACAGCTGCCACGAGATTTACAAGGTTGTAAGGTTGTGTTCTATTTATTATGATGCCTCTTTCTTTTTCATTGATGGTTTCTTTCCCTTTTGCACATGCCTATGCATACATACCAACTATACAACTATATGAGCACACATGTATATGCACCAGATGAGAAGATGTCTGTCAGAGATTTGTTCAAAACTCTAGGGAAGGGTCTTCCTTCATCACAAATATAATATCTGTGTGCTCTCAGTTTTGGCTTTGTAAAATACCAAGCCTTACAGTCTATAGCACCTCCTTAGCTCCATGAATACATAACCTGACCTTTATTCCAGGTGGGGAGGCTTAAGATGAGGAAGGCTAAGAAAGAGAGACCTACAGGGAGCAGTAACTGAGGATGCTGACAGAAAGAAAACATTATCCTATTGATGGTTTAGGGAACTTCCAGGAAAGGGGCATAGACAGGATTAAAGGAGACAGGTGGACAGGCGGGATCCAGAGTTTGTGAGCAATAGAAAGCCAATGCCACTCTTAAGGAATAGGGAGAAAAGGTTACTTGAGGCCAAAGTGAAACTGTGGGGCAGAGGTTGCCTGACAAGGGCAGTGAGTGGGGCAAAGATGTACACTCCATCAGAAAATGGGCTCAGAGGTAGAAGGCAGTGGAGGAAGAAAGAACTCTCTGCTCAGCTAGTCTGTGTCCTGATGCCTACTGTCACCCATCTGCTACATCAAGGATTCTCAGACTCAAGTATGTGTTAGCCACCTAAAAGGCTAATTGGAATAGATTACTGCCTCTCAGTGTCTGCTAAGCTTGGCAGGGGCTCCAAATTCCCCCAGAAGAAGAGAAAACTTTACAGGGTGGAAATAACATGGTGATTGTTACGCTGGCTGAGGGTCTTCACTTTGGTAACCACCACTCTACAGAAAATAAACCAACAAGAAGGACCAGAGCTGTATATACTCAAGGATTCATCATTCTCAGGCAAATGCAGAAGAGAGATGAGAGTAAGAGTAAGGGACCACTTAGAAGTAAAATGAGTGCACACATACAAACACACACACACACACACACACACAGAGAGAGAGAGAGAGAGAGAGAGAGAGAGACAGAGAGAGAGAGAGAGAGAGAGAGAGAGAGAATGAGAGAGACAGAGAGAGAGAGAGAGGAGAGAGAGAGAGAGAGAGAGAGAGAGAGAGAGAGAGAGAGAGAGAGAGAGAGAGAGAGATGGATCAAGAAAGAAGCCCAGAAATAAAATGCATCTTGCTGGTTTAAAAACCCTTAGCTTTTGTGTATAGCATCTAGTAGAATGAGCTGGCTACATCACTTAGGTATTTGTGCTTCTCTCCAAGCCTGTTGAATGAGTTCAAGCCCTGTGACTCAACTTGTCTCCAAACTTATTGACCTGAATTCAAGCCATGTGACTCAACTGATAAAAGGAGGGAACTGACTCTTGAAAGCTGTCCTCTGCCACAGACATCAGTGGCAAGTATGCACCCTACGCATACAATAATTAACCAAATAAATAAAGTGTGTGTATATATTTATATACTCTAGCAATGAAAAACAGCAAGAATCTCAGTTATCACTGGACAGATGCTGTTGTTTGAATGAATGTGGGGAGCAAAGGCAGACCCCAGTTCCCAGAGTATGAACAGAGGCTAAGAAAGATAAGCTTCATCCCAGAGTACTAAGATAAAGGGGGAAGTTCCTAGAAGCAGTATCGTGAATCAAATTTAAAGGGTATAATACAGTCTGAAGTAGCCCACGATGCTCAAGCTCCTGCGTGGGGATTCCCTCCATTTTCCATATCTCTATGGCAAGACTAACCCTTGTGAATGGTCTAGAATGTTTAACCCTTCTAACTTGTAGCAAAATCTATTAAATGAGAACACAAACCCAACCAAAAGCAGAGAAACCATTTTACGATTTTAGTCACATGTATATGTACATGTGTATGTATATGTGGTTACACACAAGTATGTATATACATCATAATATATGTATACACACAATACATGCATATGTAAACATAATGCCTAATATACATATAGAAACACGCACATATATAAACAGGTATATATATATATACATATATGTATATATATGCACATAAGTGTTTATAAATGCATATATATAGATTTTTACTGTACTTTAATTGGTGCCACTGAAAATGAAGATGGAAAACTCTCACTATCAGTGTTGCCTGGATGTTAATAATAATGCATAATTTTAGGTCCTACTCCCCAGACAATGAAGCCAACACTCATGCATCTTCATACTGAAGAGGTTTCCAGATGATCTTTCAGCACATGGAAGTTTGAAAAAGAGTCTGAGTAAAACCATTGCTTCCAAACTTGTCCATACATTGAAGTCATCTTAAAATAATACTGGCCTGATCTTATTTCCTGAATTTCTGACTTAATTATAGGCTAGGAGGCTTTTAAAAATGGCAACATGAACTTTTACATTGTGACTCTAACCATTAAAAATTAGTTTCCTTCTTTATGCTCACAATCACAATGCTAGGAATCATCATGTGATTTTTTTTCTGTCCACTAAAACATTAGTAAATATGATGCAAATAGAGGTTTGATGAGTTAAACATCAGGGCTTTATCTCTTCGACCACATTAAGGGAGCTAAAAGTCACATTGTTGTGAAACCAAATCTTATCTGAAATATGGAAAAGGTCTCATAGAAGAAATGTAAGATGTAAATGCAAGACTACTTGGTTAGTCACCAGAAATATAAAACCCTATTAAGTCATTTAGTCAAATGACTAAAGAGATGACAATAGATGAACCATCTTGGTAAAAACAGTTAGAATTGGAAATGCAATGGTTATTATTTTAAATGTCTCTTGTTGGAAGGATGACTATGCAACAATAGAGAGCAGAAACAAGGTATGACACAGACATCTATTTAAATACTATCATATCTTACAGTTGAGTGGAAACTGGCATTAACTAAAAGGTTTTCTGTGTTTATTTTATTTTATTAGTTTGTTTTTGCTTACTTTTTTTTTTTTTTTTTTTTTTTTTTTTTTTTTTTTTGCAAATCTGAGGAGTGAATGTGGAATGTCCCAGGCACAGGGTCCTATTAAGCTATAAGTTTACCCCAACCTGATTCCTTTCAAATATAGCAAAGAACCTGCTATGTGACCTATGCTTCCCATGAACTCAACTCTTGTAGCTAATGCAGACACATCCAACCTTTCAAGTGAGTGAGACACTGTATATGTCTGTATCAGTGGACTCTGCTCTCCAAAATATTTTTAGTAATGACCATAACTGAGGGACTAAAGCGGTATCTCAGTGATAAAGCACTTGCATACTTAAGGCTCTGGGCACAGTCTCAACCAACAGACCAAAAAGAATGATGGATGACCATAACCTCAAAATTTCTGAATCACTGGTAAAGAGAATAGGCTAGACTAGGGATTTTTTTAAAAGTTTATACTTAAATCTAATAGATTCCAAATTATGAGAACTTTTTATATTGCTGTTGATGAGAAAGTTTTCAATCATCTAGTTCTGCTTTATCATAATAATGCAAAGGATATTGAAACAATGACATCTATACATACATACCTAATACTTTGGGGAACAATTTTCTGTATGCCTCACTAATGAGATAAAAAATACTTCTAATGACAGAGGCTGCTTCCTTCATATCATCCTCAAAGATCTCAAGTTCTCCTTTTCTCTGGTTATCAAATATATAGAAAATTGTCAATATCTTGTTATCTATATACATGAAGACTGTAGCCACCTGCAGCTTCAGGAACCGAGGTCACCATGAAGGAAAGCTGGCATTGAAATGGAATGGGCGGGTGAGAGAAATAAGGAGCCAAGAAACTTATTTCTGAACAAAGCTGATGTTTAATGGGGAGCTGCAAATTTAAAGCTGGGTGGGAAAATCCTCCCCCCCAAAAGTCAAAAGGTTTGGTTGGTTGGCAGGTGGCTGGCTCCTCTCAGGAAACTGAAGGTCATTGGAGAACAATAGACTTCACCATGGTCTGAGAGCTCCACCCAAGGTGGGCTAGCACTGAGGTCTTAATTTCCAGCTCATGGGCTTGAGGGAGGGCCAGAATTTTCTACTTATCATCTCTGTTTTCATATTACTTTCAAACTTCCACTGAGAATCATGACATCTATATGTTCTTGAAATTTCAACAACTGCTGGCAACACTGAGCTGGTTTTTGTTCACACATGACAAGCTAAGACATATGGACACGTACCTTTGATAGACCTTATGGTCTCCAGGTTATGAGAGGGACCCATCTCCAGTCTGCTGAACCCAAAGGATGGCGTCCTTCTCAATTTATCATAGAACCACAGGAAACAGGAAATTTTGTTTCTTCTGTTGATTATTTTCTTGATTTTCTAATAGATCACATTTGCTTATTCCATTACCTGCTTTCTTAAACTTTTGTTTGTTAGTGAACATGGCCAATTCTTCCCATTCCAACTATATACCCAAGCTGTGTGTGTGTGTGTGTGTGTGTGTGTGTGTGTGTGTGGTGTTCATGTTTCTGTCCATGCGGCAGACAGAGACTTATGTCTGAAATCTTTTTGATTGTTCCTTCACCTTATTCTTTGAAGCAGGGCCTCTCAATCAAATTTAGCAATAGGATTAATTTTGCTATCTAGCTTGCCACAGGCATCCCCTACCCCATTCAGAAGTGGTAATCATATTACAATCACATGACATTTACAAACATTCTAGAGATTCAAATATGTGTCCTCATGAGACTACAGTAAGCACTTTAACTCTTGAACCATATCCTCAACTTAAATGACAATTGTTTTGAATTAAAATTAAATGTATATAACCTTTTTTGAAATCTCAGAAAGGAACCCAGGACAAGGTCAGACAGGCAGAAGACAGCTTAATAAACATTCCCAGACAAATGATTCAACCATCTGAAAGAGAGTGGCCATTGTCGCCTGAATTTTGCACTTCCTTCTATTATGTATTTTTGCCCATTTTTATGTGTATATATGTGGAGTATGTGTTTTTAGCTTTGTGTGCATCTATGTGCACAGATTCCTGTTCACATGTGTGCACATATATGAAAACCTAAGGTTGATGTCAGAAACCATTCTCTATACCTCTGCTACTTTATCCATTGGGACACCATCATTCATTCAAACCCAGAGTTCACCCTCATGGTTATTGCTAATTGGTTTACTCTGTGTTCCACTTCCCAGGCTGGAATTACAGGAGGGATGCCATGCCCATCCAACAATTACAAAGCAGTTCTGCGGATTCAAACTCCTACTCTAAAGTTTCTGTAACAAATGTTTGAACCACTGATTTACCTCCCAGCCCTATCTCCCATTTATTTCAATCACTTTTCACAACTAAGCAAATAGTTCCAGGCTGCCATGAACTATTTTTTTTTCCCTGCAGACTAATGTAGGAAACAAAAGATCATTTCTAGACTGCTCGGCCATCCTGACACCAAAAGATCATTTCTAAAGGAGATAAAATAATTCACACTCATGATTCTGGGTGCCCCTTTGAATTTCATGTGCATGTTATGTTTTTGTAAGGAATTTCCAGGTACTAATTTAATTAATACGATTTTATAACCCTTATCTCGGTTCCCAAACTAAATCTTAATATATTCTTTCCCTGTGCTACAGGTCAAGTAATAAAGAAAATTTATTAGATATTAGCTTAGTTTGCTCATCTGTGTAACTATGCAAGAAAATTTTAATAATAAAGAAGTAACCGATATAAGAATGTGATAAATAACTTTGGTACAGTGCAATATAAACCTTAACTGCGGTGATGAATGTCTCTGCATTACAGGGGAAGCTGGGATAGTAAAAATGGGTTAAATATGTGCTTTCTGATAAATGAAGACATTTTTCCACAAATATTCTAGACAAGGCATGATATTAGTTTCATACCGAGGCAAATACTGGTCTCCACAGGATAAAATGACTTAAAGGAAGCTTTTTAAAAAGGAGAATATGCATATGAGAACATTGGATACCACCAGTGTGTTTGGTGCAAACCTTGTAGAAAAATGTTTTGTTTAGATTTTTTTAATCATTCCTTAATTTATAATTAATTGGTTTTCAAAAATTATTCCCAAATGCTAATTTTCAGGACCGACAGTGAAAGAAAGCCATTAACAACTGAAATCCCTAGGGTTGAGAATTCATTAACACATGGCACACATCTAAGTATTTTCTGAACATACTTCATGTGGATAGGAACAAATGACAGACCAGTGGAAGGGTCACAGTGTTTATGTGTAAGGTCCATGGTGGCAGTATACTAGTATCTAACAAAACACAGACAGGGAACTAAAAGATTCAGATCCTGTTAAGAGACATTTTGTCTTCTCCATGGAAACTGTATGTCTTGGGTTCTTTTTAGAACATTCCTTTTCATTAGTTTACTAACTTATGTTTTTATTATTAATGCAACTTCTTGTTTGATTTTTCCTTTGTTCTTCTATCTTCTCAAACTACTTGAACCATAAGTTTAGTCATAGTTAATATTTTTCTGTTATGCTCATCTGATTTTAACATCAGGAATATTTTTTCTGAATACTACTTTGGTTTTCTCTTTTATTACCCTGATACTTAAATGTCTAAGTCATTTGCCAGATCCAAATGGAGCTTCAGAGATATATCTTTTGCTCTGACTTATTTTCAAATTTATGCATGTCATAACCTTTCCAGTTATCATGTTTTGCTATATCTTAATTCCTCATCACTTAATTTTTCTTGATTTAATTATTTTGTCTATGGTATTTATTCTTTGAGATTATATTAGGATTATTGATTTTAACCTACAATAGATAATTCCTTTGGTGAATGATTCATATGCTTAATTTTACATTTTATTTATTATGATTTATTACATTTTATTTTGCCAGATGTAGTGGTGTACATTTTATTCCTAGCACTTTTGAGGTGAAGGTAGGGGGATAAAACATTTGAACAGTAGCTGTAACTATGCAAACCAATCATTACTATAACATAATTAATAATGATAATGCAAGTTAATTTATATTTATGAATTATATTTTAATTTATATTCTTTTTTGATATAGGAACTCATATAGCATAGTAGGCTTCAAACTCACTATGAAGCTAAGGTTAACCTTGAACTTCTGATCCTCCTTTTTCTACCATGGGAGTCTTAGGATTTTAAGTGTGAGATAATCATGTCTTATTTGCATAGTGTTGGAGATTGGTCCCAGGACTCTATAAAATCCAAGCAAGCACTCTATTAACTGAGACTCACCCCCAAGTCCCATAGTAGGCTTTTAAAGAAAATACAATTTATGATTTTTTTGTACTCTCTTGCTGCATTAAACTATTACCACAAATTTGATGTTACAAGCAGCACACATTTCTTTACAACTTCTGTAAGTGAATAATCCGTGCCAGGTTTGACTCCTCTCTTTCAGAGTCCCTCAAGGATGCAGTGAAAGTGTTGGTCAACCCCACGGACTTAACACTATGCTCATCAATGAAGGATGTAATGTAGACACTAGCAATCTACTGAACTGAAGTCCATTTTTTTCAGGTTGTTGGGTAAAAGCCACAGAGCAGCCTCCTCCCCTGGGCATCTCAAATAATGGCTGCTTGTTTCTCCAAAGCCAATGAAGAAAAGAGGCTCCTAGGAAGATGTGTATAGCAATCCTGCACAAGATAGGAATAGCATTGTCATCCCACAGCCTTTGTCATTGTATTTTGTGAGACATCATATTATACATATCCAAGGCAATGAAGACTGCAACATAAGGATCCTGGAGAGTAACCTATACTTCTCCCTCCACAAAACCATAGTTAGGAACATTTGCATTCCTTTGAATTGTCTTCAAAATAAAAAAGAATTATAAGAGAAGGAATGGCCTTGTGAAAGTGCCCATTTTGGCTGAATGGTTCAGTCAAGGATATTAGATGCCTAATGTGGCTTGTGAGAAGTTTAGGAAAGTTCCTAATTATATCATCTTTCCAGTGTGATGTAACTTCCTTAAGATACTGTTGAGAGCTTCTTTAGACTACTCCTCAGTATTATCAAAGACATTCATTAGAAGTAGCAGTCTTTGTTAAAAACGAAGCAAAACAACCAAACACCACAGAAAATTTTGCAAGCTGGGAAACCACAACTGTGCAACAAGATACATTCTGATTAAAGAAAGCGAGTAGCTAGCTTTCAGAAGGATTTCCTGCCTTGATTTCAACATTGTACACTTGTGCTAATGAAGACTTCAAGGCATCAATTCCTGATTACTCGATATTGAGATATGATGATATGTTGTAGTTAACTAGTCAAGACTGGATAGCAAATTTAATTCTGAAATAACATGCTATGTTTGCATTGTGGTTCTGCCAAGTACACAGTAGTCTTGTGATGCCTGCACCTCTTTTTAGTGAACAATGAGATTCCATTCTGAACCATGGCCTTCTTAGAGCTACAGACATTCACCAAGTTCATACTTTTCCCGTTGTGTTCTTCAAAAAAAGTTTGCAAGAATTTGTCAATTATGGAAAAAAGGAGTCTGGATGATCAAATTTATACCCTCTACTATCATCTTGTGTCTGTGAAATTGAAGTTTATTTATTTGTAAAATTCTACTGTTTTCTTTATAATAGTTTAGAGAAGATGTTATACATTCAATGATAGAATGGTCTAGGTGTGTAGTTTCAATAGGAAGATATGTACTCATAGTGGTTGTGACAATATGTATAAGACCTGTACATGACAAAATCATAGTGTAAGTATAGAGTGAATTAAGGATCTAAGAGTAAAGGAGGTGTGGAAAAGAATAGGAACAGAGTGCTATGTATGAATTCATCAAGGAGCTAACAAAAATACATATTAAAAAAACAGAAGCTAGTATCTATACAGAAGTAGTCTAAATGAGGTCTCTAGTTGTGAATCTGACCATTGGTATTCAATATTCCATATTTGGAAGATAATAATTGAGTTCATTAAATATTTATTGGAAGCCTAACTTATTTTGCTGGAAATTAAGAATGAAGGCTTCAAGTAAGACTGGTGGAAGGACTAACCTTTCATTTAATAATTATTCTGACCCTGGGTAAGTTACAGAATTATCTGTACCTCAGTTTCATCAACTTTGAATGTGAGGATAATAATATTATTCTTCAAATAGACTTGTTTAAGGGATTAAACCAGTTAATTACCACCATGAGTTTACATGATATGTCCAACACATTTAATAAGTATTATAAGCTATTTTCATAATAACTATGCAATAGAAATAGATTAAAGAGAGAGGCAAACTGTGGCCTTTGAAAATTAAATAAGATTTATGAAATGAAGACATTCTTGCACATTTGAATATAATTAGACATCATGAATTACTGCTTTGAATTTCTGTTTTATCAGCTCCTTAATAATTTACAAAATATAGAGAAAACTAGCCAATTTCCATGTGTGTCTAGATGACAGTGTTGTTTATTCTTAATGAGAACCTGGGATGGAATTAAAAAGTAAAAAAAAAAGAAGTGGTTTCACAAATTTTAGAAGTAACTGGGTAATGAATGGAGCCTTTGCTGTCTAGTATAATTAATACATTACCCCCGTTGATCCAAAAGCAATGATCCTTTTTGGTAAATAATCCCCCCCACCAGCATGTGTCAAACATTTCACATTAAATTGCTATTATTCGGATTACAGATGTCTGTAATTCGCAAGCCCTCCCTGGTGTTTTCCCAGCAGCAATATGCAGTTAAATCAGAAAAGAACATGAGGATTTGGAAGAAGTAATTTGAATGTATTAGAAGGCATTTCACAAAAGTCCTAGTTTACATTCGAGCTCAGGCTTGTGCTATGCTAATGAATTGCCTAGACTCCAAAAAGCTGATTCTCTCCTTTCCCCCTTTGCTTTGTATGTGGGAATTTATGGATGAAAAATTTTACATTGACTGATGATGAGAGAGCTTCACAATTAAACCTCTGTTAGAAGGATAGTAGCTTTCTAGAACACTTTCCAAATCTTCAGTTCCCTAGACCATCACAGGATATTTCTTTAACTGCTCCTTTGCATATTAATGGTTACAAGGGTACAGAGAATATTGACACCAAAAGCCAACCTCACAAGCAAGTATTTTTGATAAAAACTTGTTAGTTATTAATATCTTCCAACGCCATCTTTTTTTTTTTTTACTGTGCCAGTCTATTTTAGAGATAGGAACAAAGCATTGTATAATTTTTAAAACTCTAAAGGTAGGCATTTAAGAAGGATAAAGCTAGTCTTTGGCACAGCGGAGAAGACATGATCACTAACCCATGACTTCAGACAACAGAGACCTCTGCTATGGATGAGATATTCAATTCAGAGTGTTCTCACCTTACACCTCTTCCCAGTGCCTGTTACCATAAATGCCCATTAAATTGATACATCTAATCATTTTGTTATGCCCATGTCTCAGTTACTAGATAAGACATACAGCTGATTTTATATACCATTGAAAAACAGATATACAACATCATTGTCTTAAGCTATAAATTGTACATACACACACACAAATATATACAACACACACACACACACACACACACACACACACACACACATGATTTGACAGTATATTGTACATATCCAAATGAAAATAAGAGAGGAAATAAACTTGAGAAGGTAACAGAAATGTTCTTGTCCAGAATGCCTTAGCTTTAACATGGAGAAGTGATACAGACTCAATACATGCTGGATGTGATACCACTCTCTGATCCAATATCCCAGGGCCTGGGTTATGGTATTTAGTCTTGGTTCTTAGATTTTCATCCTTAAAATTTTAATAATAATAATGTATCTACCATAAAAGTACCATGAAAATTAAAGTAATGATAATTAATGAGTAGCATAGTAATGATTAATAACTATTGGGTAGTTGAAGCACTTATATATGTATATATATATATGAATATATTTCATATATATGAAAAGAACAGTAATGAAAGGAGAATATGTTTTCCCAAGGCTGGTGAAAAATAAAATATATATTATATGAGCAAAATCTTTCAAATCACAAGTTTTTTCATACCACTTCTAAAAATTAAAATACAACATTTTGTTTGTATTAACACAGATATTTTATTTGAATTATCATAGTTGGATCTATAATCTATATGTGATGGAAAATATGCTATGGAAATATCCTCAGCTGCATTGATTGGGAGGGAGCTTGCTTATGAGAATTTAATGATTCAGTTTGTGTTAGAGTCACACATTCATTCTGGTAGTGGTTGCCTGGCTTGCATGCAGGCCCTTTCCAGAGAATCATATTTGCCCCCTGCCAGGACATGCATATAGAAAGAGATTTTTTTTACAATTAGCCCTTTCAGGAGTAATTCCGTTATTAAAATCTTTCTAATGAATTTGGTTCTTTTTATCTCATGAATAATTACTTTTCCAAGTCCTTTTACAATGAAGAAAAGAAATTGTCTATCGCTGGTTTTATTTATAAAACAAAAACTAAAACCATAGGATAAAATGTACAATGTGATACATTAGGCAAAAATACTGTTATTCTCTTAAGAGTTAGATTGAGTATATTGAGGCATAACATACTACAATATCATTTAAGTGAAGACAATTTTATTTGTATAGCTAATGCTAATTGAGCTCTGTGGTGCAAATAATGAATGTTCTTAGGTGTACCTGCCTAATGACCCAGCAATTCTATGAAGAAGGTAACAGTGCAACTCTAGGGGCTGGTTTTGTCAGTTAACTTTGCAGTGCTAAATTTCACTGAATTCGGAGCATGATCGTCTACCACTGAGATACTTTTTAATTTAAAATATTGTCTCACTAATTTGCCCAGGACATCTTAGAATTTACTCTGCTGCCCAGGGAGAGTTTGGACTGGTGATCTTTCTGCCTTGGTCTCTCAAACAGCTTCACAAGGAAGCCCAGAACAGTCCTAGATTTACACATAAAACAGCGGAGGCATTGAAGGGATTAGCTATCTAACAATGTCTTATTTATTATAGTGGTTGGCTGGAGTTTGCATGCTGTTAGCCTTGTTCTAAACCTTGCTAGTCCCTCTGTTTGTTAAGCAAAAGTTATTCTGCCATCCGAGATATCAGTCTTTATATTTATTTACTGACTTTTTGTTTGAGTGAAATAAATTGAGGTGCTGTACCAGTTATTTTTCTGTTAGTGTGAAGAGACATCATGGCCAAGGCAATTTAAGGAAGGAAATGTTTAGTTAGTCTTACAGTTTCAGAGGGAAAACAGGATCAGACATTGTAGGTGAGATAGCCAGCTGAGAGATCACATCTTGAACCAAAAACCTTGGGCAGTGGCATGGTGAGTCTCTAACCTCTCAAAGCCTGCCTCCAGTGACATACTTCCTCCAGGAAGTCCATGTCTCTCAAACCTCCCAAACAGTGCCATCAATTGGGAAAATTTATTAAAACATCAAAGAGTGTGAGAGACATTAATCATTCCAACTGCCACAGATGCTGAAAGAAAAAGTAAGGTCTGCTTCTTTGTTTTGTGAAACAAACAAGCAAACAAATAAATAAATAAGAGCTTGGAACCAGGGAATCAGCAGGCTATCAAAACTGACAATTATATATTTCGTTGAATGAAAACATGGCTCAGTTTTACCCTGAAAGTTATTTTTCTCCTTGGACAGGCATTCCTTATTGATAGTAAAGTTCATTCTCCTAGAAATATATTGTCTTCCATTTTCTATTCTCTCTACCATGACATATGTCAATGTACTTCATGACAGTGAGAGTGGTTCTCAACCTGTGTGTTAGGACCCCCTCTGGCAAACCAAATAAATTTACATTATGACTCATAACAGTAGCAAAATTATAGTTATAGAGTAGTAATAAAATGATTTTATAGTTGGAGGTTACCATACAATAAGGAGTGTTAAAGTGTTTCAGTATTTGGAAGGTTGAGAACCACTGTAGACTAGAAGAGAACATTGGATTTCTTGCAGTTGGAATTACAGGTGGTGGTGTGCTCCGTGGTATAAGTTATAGGAACAGAAAACCAGTGCTGTGCAAAAGCAGCAAACACTTAACCTGAACACCATCACCATCATAGAATATTTTTTGGCAAGACAAAAAGGTGTCAAAGCAAAATGAAATTAATTAAAAAGGTTACAAAATGCTATTGAGTTTATACGGTTTTAGCCAACTATTTATTTTTGTATTTGTGTATGTTTCTTTCTATTTGTCTGTCTCTCTTCCTTTTCTCTTTCTCTCTCTCCCTCCCTCTCTTTCTAACTTTTGTCTTCCATTCTTTCTGAAAGAGAGAGAAAACTAACATGGATATGAAAGTGGGGAAAATCTGGGAGGCCCTAGGGCAGGGGGAAAGATGAACCAAATATATTGTGAGGAAAAAAATAACTTTTACAATAAGAAGAATAATGAACCAAAAATGCAGAATTGTGAATCTCATTGAAGTAGTTATATGATAAAGATTTTATTTAAACTACTTCTAAAGGTAGGAACCAATAACACGTTCAGAAAAGTTCAAACAACAAGGTTGAACTTTAGTGAGGTGGTGTCATCTTTAGGAAGCAGAACCTGGTAGAAGAAGCAGGTCTTCAGGTTATTTGGAGGTAGAGGTACCTTTAGGATGTCATACCTGTATGGTGTTACCCAGATAATTCTTCTTTAGGCTTGAAATCTCACTTTTTCCTCTCCCCTGAGATTGCAGCCACTATTGCCATTCATATCATCAGGAGACACAGAAGGAAAGGCTACTGATATGCACTATGGTTATTTCAATATTTCAGCCTCTGGATCTGTGAGCTGAAGAAGGCTCCTCACTTTATAAAGTTAGCAACATCAGACATGTCACTGGAGTAACATAAAGTTGACAAATACAGTAGTATGTAACAATAGGCGCAAACCGATACTTCAAGAGTATAGCTGTATTTGGTACTTTGTGGGTTCTTCTTTTTCTAATCCTTTATCCCCTGCCCCCCAGTTTAAACCCCTGCCACTAGATAGGAGAGAAAGAAGGATAGAGAATGAGGAGAGAGAGTTCTAGATCTAATTGCTTTTTTCTTACTTCTTTGCATATAGCTGGTCTTGCTATTTTGTGGGTTCTTTTTTCCACCATTTACCCCTGCCATGTTCAACACACATCACTAAATAGGAGAGAAAGGGGGGGGCGGCAGCAGCGGTAGCAGCGGTGGCAGCAGCAGCGGCGGTGGTGGCAGCTGGTACAGCAGAAGGGCCATCAATAGTGGAACCAAGCAGCCACATCAGAACTCTGTCTCCCGCCAGTCAGTTACAAGAGTCTCTCCGCCATCTTGAATCTCGGACACCAGAGAGATCGGACAGACTGAGGTACGCAAATACAACATCACGGGGGTCTAAGCCCGACATGCATTGGCCTGCACCCAGGCCCTGGGCTGCTCGGGGAGCCATCGGTGTGCGAACCAGGCCAGGAGGTTGTTTGCCTGGCGGCTCACACTCCGCCATTTTGACTACAGGAAGCCAGAGAGTGCTAGCAGGCAAAGTCAGCTAAGAGTCATAGCCCAAGACTAACATAGCAGGAGTCTAAGACAGACAGGCCTTGGACTGACCCCAGGCCCTGGGCTGCTCTGTGGGCCATCTGTGTGCCAAAGCAGCCAGGAGATTGTTAGCCCAGCAGACTCTCCCGGCACTTTTCAGGGAGCGCGCACATGCTGCCATCCTGGCCACCTGACAGAACCAATTAACACTCATAGCCCAAGGGGAACTTTGCTCAGACCTTGGCCTTCCAGGCTTTTGCCTAGACTCAGGGCCTCAGCAACTAGGCTAGCCTTGTGTGCCTACCTGGTTGGGAGATAGGCTGCCCAGCAGAGTGACCAGCACTCAGAAAAGGTCCCACAGCAGCATAGACCATCAGCACTCACTGAAGGAGCAAACAGGCACCGCCTGGTTTACACAGACAACCTGGGGCAAGGCACACTAGGGCTGAAAGGACACCCAAGAGGAGGGCAGCGCATTAGCAGTCTGTAACAGGGAAAACCCAGCCATCCAGTGTTGCAGAAATACCCATATAGCCTCACAGGAGGCACAAATACCAGCCAGAGACAAGACCAACTAACACCAGAAATAACAAGATGGCAAAGGGCAAACGCAGGAACGCTACTAACAGAAACCTAGGAAATATAGCAGCATCTGAACCAAACTCTCCAACATCAGCAAGTCCTGATTATGCAAACACACCAGAAAAACAAGATTTGGATTTAAAATCACTGTTCATGATGCTGCTAGAAGAACACAAAAAGGACATAAATGAATCTCTTAAAGAAATACAGGGGAACATGAATAAGCTAGAAACCCGATTAATGGAAACACAAAAATCACTTAAAGAAATTCAGGAGAATAAGGCTCAAGAGATAGAAGCCAATAAAGAAGAAACACACACACACACACACACACACACACACACAAAAAAAAAACTTAAAGAAATGCAGGAGAAAGTGAGTCAAACAGCAGAAGTCATGAAAGAAGAAACACAAAAGTCTCTTAAAGAATTACAGGAAAACACAAACAAGCAAGTGAAGGAGCTAAGCAAAACCATCCAGGATCTAAAATCAGAAGTAGAAACAACTAAGAAATCACAAAGGGAGACAACTTTGGAGATACAAAACCTTGAGAAGAAATCGGGGCCATAGATGCAAATATCAACAACAGAATACAAGAGATGGAAGAAAGAATCTCAGATGCCAAAGATACCATAGAAACCATTGACTCAACAGTCAAAGAAAATGCAAAATGCAAAAAGCTTGTATCCCAGAACATCCAGGAAATCCAGGACACAATGAGAAGACCAAACCTAAGGATTATAGGTATAGATGAGAGTGAAGATTTACAGCTGAAAGGGCCAGCAAATATCTTTAACAAAATTATGGAAGAAAACTTTCCCAACTTAAAGAGAGAGATGCCCATGAATATACAAGAAGCCTACAGAACTCCAAACAGACTGGACCTGAGCAGAAATACCTCTAGTCACATAATAATCAAAACCCCAAATGTACTAAACAAACAAAGAATATTAAAGGCAGTAAGAGAGAAAGGCCAAGTAATATATAAAGGAAGACCTATCAGAATCACACCAGACTTCTCACCAGAGACCATGAAAGCTAGAAGATCCTGGGCAAATCTCATGCAGACTCTAAGAGAATGCAAATGTCAGCCAAGACTACTATACCCAGCAAAACTCTCAATCACAATAGATGGAGAAACCAAGATATTTCATGACAAAACCAAATTTACACAATATCTTTCTACAAACCCAGCTCTACAAAGAATAAAAGGAGGAAAACTCCAATCCAAGGAGGGAAACGACACCCTGGAAAAAGTAAGATAGTTACCTTCTTTCATCAAACCCAAAAGAAGATAACCACTCAAATATAAAAATAACATCGAAAATGACAGGAAGTAATAATCACTACTCCTTAATATCTCTTAACGTCAATGGACTCAACTCCCCAATAAAAAGACATAGACTAACAGACTGGATAAGGAAACAAGACCCTACATTTTGCTGCATACAGGAAACACACCTCATTGTCAAAGGCAAAAACTACCTTAGAGTCAAAGGCTGGAAGACAATTTTACAAGCCAATGGTCTCAGGAAAGGAGCCGGAGTAGCCATTCTAATATCAGATAAAAGTGACTTTCAACCTAAAGTCATCAAAAGAGATACAGAAGGACACTTCTTGCTGGTCAAAGGAAAAATCCACCAAGAAGAACTTTCAATTCTGAACATCTATGCGCCAAAAGCAAGGGTACCCGCATTCGTAAAAGAAACTTTACTAAAGCTCAAAGCACACATCTCACCCAACACAATTATTGTGGGTGACTTCAACACCCCACTCTCCTCAATGGACCGATCAGGAAAACAGAAACTAAACAGGGACACAATAAAACTTATTGAAGCTTTGGACCAATTGGACTTAACTGATATTTATAGAGCATTTCACCCTAAAACAAAAGAATATACCTTTTTCTCAGCACCTCATGGTACCTTCTCCAAAATTGACCATATAATTGGTCACAAGACAGTCCTCAACAAATATAAAAAGATCAAATTAATTTCATGGCTCCTATCGGATCACTATGGAGTAAGAGTGGTCTTCAATGGCAACAAAAACGACAGAAAGTCCACATACACATGGAGGCTGAACAATACTCTACTCAATGACAGCTTGGCCAAAGAAGAAATAAAGAAAGAAATCAGAGACTTTTTAGAATTTAAGGAAAATGAAGGCACAACATACCCAAATCTTTGGGACACAATGAAAGCAGTGCTAAGAGGAAAACTCATAGCCCTGAGTGCCTCCAAAAAAGAAAATGGAGAGTGCATACATTAGCAGCTTAAGGACACACCTGAAAGCCCTGGTACAAAAAGAAGCCAATTCACCCAGGATGAGTAGAAGACAGGAAATCATCAAACTCAGGGCTGAAATCAGTCAAGTGGAAACAAAGAGAACCATACAAAGAATCAATGAATCCAGAAGCTGGTTTTTTGAGAAAATCAGCAAGATTGATAATCCCTTAGCCAGACTGACCAAAGGGCAGAGAGAAAGTATCCAAATTAACAAAATTAGAAATGAAAATGAGATATAACAACAGAAACTGAGGAAATTTAAAAAATCATCAGATCCTACTACAAAAGCCTATATTCAACACAACCGGAGAATCTGGACGAAATGGACAATTTCCTAGAGAGATACCAAATACCAAAATTAAATCAGGACGAAATAGATCACCTAAACAGTCCCATAATCCCTAAAGAAATAGAAGGGGTCATAGAAAGCCTTCCAACCAAAAAAAGCCCAGGACCAGATGGCTTCAATGCAGAATTCTATCAGACCTTCAAAGAAGACCTAACACCAACATGATCAAGCAGGCTTTATCCCAGGGATGCAGGGTTGGTTCAATATATGGAAATCCATCAATACAATCCACTACATAAACAAACTCAAAGAAAAAAACCACATGGTCATTTCATTGGATGCTGAAAAAGCATTTGACAAAATTCAGCATTCTTTCATGCTTAAAGTCTTGGAAAGAACAGGAATTCAAGGCCCATACCTAAACATCATTAAAGCAATATACAGCAAACCGGTAGCCAGCATCAAACTAAATGGAGAGAAACTTGAAGCAATCCCACTAAAATCAGGGACTAGACAGGGCTGCCCCCTTTCTCCTTATCTTTTCAATATTGTACTTGAGGTACTAGCTCGGGCAATTAGACAACATAAGGAGGTCAAAGGGATACAAATTGGAAAGGAAGAAGTCAAACTATCATTATTTGCAGATGATATGATAGTCTACCTAAGTGACCCAAAAAACTCCACTAGAGAACTCCTACAGCTGATAAGCAACTTCAGCAAAGTGGCAGGTTATAAAATCACCTCAAGCAAATCAGTAGCCTTCCTATACTGAAAGGATAAGCAGGCTGAGAAAGAAATTATGGAAATGACTCCCTTCACAATAGCCACAAACAGTATAAAGTACCTTGGGGTGACTCTTCCCAAACATGTGAAAGATCTGTATGACAAGCACTTCAAGACTCTGAAGAAGGAAATAGAGGAAGACCTCAAAAAATGGAAAAACCTCCCATGCTCATGGATCGGCAGAATTAATATAGTTAAAATGGCCATTTTGCCAAAAGCAATATACAGAATCCACACAATACCCATCAAAATCCCAACTCAATTCTTCACAGAGTTAGAAAGAACAATTCTCAAATTCATCTCTAATAACAAAAAACCCAGGATAGCTAAAACTATTCTCAACAACAAAAGAAATTCTGGGGGAATCAGTATCCCTGACCTCAAGCAATATTACTGTGACAGTGACAGGCAGGCAGATCAATGGAACAGGATTGAAGATCCAGAAATGAACCCACACACCTATGGCCACTTGCTCCTCGACAAAGGGGCTGAAAACATCCAATGGAAAAAAAGATAGCCTTTTCAACAAATGGTGCTGGTTCAACTGGAGGTCAGCATGCAGAAGAATGCGAATTGATCCATCCTTGTCTCCTTGTACTAAGCTCAACTCCAAATGGATCAAGGACCTCCATATAAAGCCAGACACTCTGAAGCTAATAGAAAAGAAACTGGGAAAGACCCTTGAGGACATCGGTACAGGGGGAACAGAACACCAATAGCTTATGCTCTAAGATCAAGAATTGACAAATGGGACCTCATAAAATTACAAAGTTTCTGTAAAGCAAAGGACACCATCAAAAGGACAAATCGGCAACCAACAAATTGGGAAAAGATCTTCACCAACCCTACATCAGATAGAGGGCTAATATCTAATATATACAAAGAACTCAAGAAGTTAGACCCCAGAAAACCAAATAACCCTATTAAAAATGGGGTACAGAGTTAAACAAAGAATTCTCACCTGAAGAACTTCAGATGGCAGAGAAACATCTTAAAAAATGCTCAACTTCACTAGTCATCAGGGAAATGCAAATCAAAACAACCCTGAGATTTCACCTTACACCAGTCAGAATGGCTAAGATTAAAAACTCAGGAGACAGCAGATGTTGGCGAGGATGTGGAGAAAGAGGAACACTCCTCCACTGCTGGTGGGGTTGCAAATTAACACAACCACTCTGGAAATCAGTCTGGCAGTCCCTCAGAAAACTGGGCATGTCACTTCCGAAAGATCCTACTATACCACTCCTGGGCATATACCCAGTGGATTCCCCAGCATGTAATAAGGATATATGTTCCACTATGTTCATAGCAGCCCTATTTATAATAGCCAGAAGCTAGAAAGAACACAGGTATCCCTCAACAGAGAATGGATGCAAAAAATGTGGTATATCTACACAATGGAGTACTATTCAGCCATTAGAAACAATGAATTCATGAAATTCTTAGGCAAATGGATGGAGCTGGAGAACATCATACTAAGTGAGGTAACCCAGTCTCAAAAGATCAACCATGGTATGCACTCACTAATAAGTGGATATTAGCTTGGAAAACTGGAATATGCAAAACATAATCCACACTTCAAATGAGGTACAAGCAGAACGGAGGAGTGGCCACTAGTTCTGGAAAGACTCAGTGTAGCAGTATAAGACAAAACCAGAACAGGGAAGTGGGAAGGGATGGGTGGGAGAACAGAGGGAGGGAAGGGGGCTTATGTGACTTTCGGGGAGTAGGGAACCAGAAAAGGGGAAATCATTTGAAATGTAAATAAAAAGTATATTGAATAAAATTTAAAAAAAAATAGGAGAGAAAGACAGAGGATATATATACATATATATATGTGTGTGTGTGTGTGTGTGTGTGTGTGTGTATGTATGTATGTATATATGTATGTATGCATATATATATGTATGTGTGTGTATATATATATATATATATATATATGAGAGAGGAAGAGAGAGAGAGAGAGAGAGAGAGAGAGAGAGAGAGAGAGAGAGAGAGAGAGAGAGAGAGAGAGAGAGAGAATTTCTTTGAGTACCACTACTAAAAACCAGCAATCAACACCTTTGAATGAACAACAACCACCCACCTTATTCTTGGAGTCCTTGTATTCATATACCCTCTTGAAAAGTTCCAGAATTCCAAATATCACAGTCACAGAAACTATCTGCAGCTGACAAAACCATGCCTCTGCTGGACTACTAGGCAAATCAAAGTCTGCTGCCTTGAAGCAGTCCCTATCTCCACACCTAGCATTAGAACAACACATATGCTTAGAGTATTTTTGTGGTTTGTAAAGAAACCAAAATTCCAGAGTTCTCACTATACTGAAGCTACTCCTTATGCATCTCCCTTTCCTTCCATTTATTTTCCTACTCTCTGATTTTCTTTCTTTCTTTCTGATTTTCTAGAACAACTCATTCTTAAGACCTTAGAATTGAACAAAGTGAATGTGTCTCAAAGGTCTGGAAAGGCCCTAACAATACAGAGGAGGGAGTCAAGAAAGGCACTCAGAGAGGCATGACTCACTGATAGAAGAACGAGAACATTATTGTTTAACAGTGGTCTGGTGATGCTCTAGGATTGAGGGGGGGTTAAGTTTGATTACACCAAAGAGAAGAAAATATGCTCAGATCAGGTGAGGAGACCATTGCCATGGACCATACGTTGGCAGAAGAGACAACTATAACTTAGATATTTCATATTAATCAAAGCAGTAAATCAATGAAAAACATTGGAATACAATTTTCTCAAAATGAGGATACAAATAGTAAAAACTAAAATGCTTCTCTCAAATGCTGTCAAACTGTCAAGAGGGCAAAGAATGAAACAAAATTTGTCAAGTTTGAGACAAAATAACATCAAAAGCATAACTGTAAAATCAATAAAAGTAAAACAGAAATCCAAAACAAAACCCAGCAACTGATTGGAAATAACTGAATGAAATAGAAAAGCATGAATTCATGAAAATATAAATAGATGGCCAGTTTTAGATATGAGAGATTTTTTATACATTTTACTTCCCAGCATATTAATTAGCAGCAATGAAATAAACAGTTTCTTAGCATTACAATGGAGAAAGTTGAACTATGGAGTGACAGTTAAGTAGATAAAATGTTTGTTGTGTAAGGATAAAAACATTATTTAGGATGCCTAGCTTACATTAAGACTGGTCCAGCAGCATGCATATCTAAAATCTCAATATTCATCCAAGGAGATGGGAGTGGACACAGGAGAACCTCCAAGCTCATTAGCTAGCTAGTATGACATACACAACAAGGATCAAAAGACCCGACCTCAAATAAGGTAGGTGATGAAAATAGGCACCCATGGCCATCTTCTGATCGCCATGTTCACACCTGTTCTCACAAATGTGAACACCCACACACACACACACACTTAAATTAAAAAGATATAATCTGAATCTAAAGGTCAAAATTAACAAATAGACCAATAGAAATGACAAGCTGAAGATGCACAGGAAGGACCCCTGAATTGTTTGAGAAGCATCATCTATGTGTGGTCATGAGATGCTGCTGCACAAACTCTAACCAAGGGACGTTTTTGAAGGTAGCTTGCCTATGATCTCAAAAGCGACAAGTCGTACATTAAATAGACAGAGAAGCTGCCCCTAGCCACAGACATTAAAGAGACACCAGAGAGAATATGCTTAGTGACTGTGAATGAGGTCCTCTGGCAGCCAAGGACATGGATGAATCAGTGAACTTTGAATGCAATTTAATGACCAGATGGAAGGAAAGTATCAGTTCTAATCTGTTGATTGCATTGTGTCAATGTAGGGGGTTGTCTGTGTTTAAAAACTGCTCGGTAATAGTATGAAGAAGAGTTTGAAATTTGCGTTGAGATGCTTCAGGAAGAAGTTTTCTATTAGTATAATAATGATTTTTATGTTTAATGTTCTTTCCAAAAGTTGTTTTAGTACCAGAGATCAAAACCTGTCCTGCATGGTACAGCTATTCTCTATTACAGTAAGAATAGTCACAGACCCTCTTCCATTTGTTTTTAAAAATGCTGTTTTTGTTTTTGTTTTTGCTTTTCAATAGTGTCTGAATTCCAACTGCCCTGAAACTATCTATATAAAGCAGTTTGGTCTTAAATGCACATGATCTGTCTGCCTGAATCCTCCCAATGCTGGGATCAAATAGGTGTGCTAGTGTAGATAATTATATGTATGTATACATATTTTTATGTATGTATGTATGTATGTATGTATGTATGTATGTATGTATGTATAGGTTATTTATATGAGTACATGTTCCCCAAGACCAAAGGCAATGGATCCTTGGGAGCTAGAGTTCTAGAGTTTCAGGGCAGTTCACAACCTCCCAAAGCAGTCTCGAAATTGAATTGTTGAGACACTACACTGGCCCATGCTTCAATAAACAAACAATCAAACAAATAACAAATTTACAGAATACATCATATTTTATTACAGTCCCTGATTAGAGGCTCTACAGAGACTGATTTATTTGTCAATATCTATATAGGAATGGATGTCACAGATCTTTTCCTTTTGGTCAAATTTCATGTATATTATGTCATAATTTTTTGCTCTCATAGAGAATACTTGTGTAACTATTATTTCTCTGCTCACTGTATATCTCACTGTGATCTATGTACACACTGTACTTTGAGACCTAAGGATAATATGGAAAATCAATTGTTTAGAAAATGGAATGCAAGTCCTGAGCATACAGCGTTTCTGCATTAGGTTTCAAATGTGCTGACTTAATTCTATTTTAGAGTAAAATCAGATAAAGCTAAAATTCTATTAATAATACTGAAGTTAACTGAGCCTCCAAAGTAATTAGCCACAAAAAAATTTTAATTAGTTTGATCAAATCTGCCTTTTAAGCAGTTGGGAATTTGGAGATCCAAGAAAATGTTGTCTTTAAGCTCTTTGTCTGAGAGGAACACAGGAGCAGTTCCCTGCCAGGAAAACACAATTTGTATGCAACTGTGTTCCTCCACAGTTATCTTCATCTTCTTGTGTGTTTGTGTGTTGAGGGGGGAGGGAGGTGCTGCTCAGGATTACAGTTCAGTTAAGGTAGACAGGATACTGAAATGTGAGTAATGGTATTAAGGCAAGGATATGGATTATTAACACTTTATTTTACATAAGCCTTATAAACAAAGGGTATTGCATAGCCAATCTGTGCTGGAAAGGCACAGGCTTATCGCGTTACCATGGATCAGTGTGAGTTTCCTTTTGCAAGCAGGGTTCTGGCTAGGGTCGGGAGCCAAGTTCTTTTCTAGCTGTGTCTATGTGGAGACTTCATTTCAGACACGTTGGGCTGGAGCAGCATGTAAATTGTCAGGAAAAAATATTACTAGCCTGAAGCGACCAATAGAGCCAGTTGTACAGCCAAATGTGCAGATTTGGCAAGCCAGCTGTTTTCTCTGCTCGAGAAATGATCGGGCTGTGTTCCTGCTAAAGCAAAGTCAGCTAACATCACATCCACATTTAAACTGCAATACAACCGGAGGCTTTTGAAGAAGCTTAAACAAAAGCCATTCTATCTTTTGTGTGGTCTTTTGATGCTCATTTCTTCACCTGTTCCTTATGCATACGTTCCAAATATTGAGAACAGGAAAACACAAAGCCAACTCCCATATCCTTGCATCTAACAATTTAAAAATGGAGAGAAAAAGAGAAGAATGAGCAAGTAATAAGAATAACAGGTAATTTACTATTTCTCAAATACCAGGTTGGCAAGTACAGAATCCAATGCATTTAGCTCACAACTTTTGCCCTCACCAGTGTGTAGAGAGAAGAGATGCTCTCCAAATACCTATCTCTAAAGTGTTCATGTATATGGTACAAAGAGCCAATTCATAGTTCTTTCTTTTTCTTTTTTTTTTTGATATTTTCTTTACTTAGATTTCAAATGTTATCCCGTTTCCTCATTTCCCCTCCAAAAACCCCTTATCCCATGCCCCCTCCTCCTGTTCACCAACCCATCCACTCCTGCTTCCCTGTCCTGGCATTCCCCTAAACTGGGATATCAAGCCTTCACAGGACCAAGGGTCTCTCCTCTCATTGATGTCTAATAAAGCCATCTTCTTCTACATATGTGACTGGAGCCAAGGGTAACTCTATGTGTACACTTTGGTTGGTGGTTTAGTCCCACCAACCAAATACTGGTCAGTTCATATTGTTGTTCCTCCAATGGGGCTGTAAACCCCTTCAGCTCCTTGGGTCCTTTCTCTAGTTCCTTCACTGGGGACCCTGTGCTCAGTCCAATGATTAGCTGAGAGTATCCACCTCTGTATTTGTCAGGCACTGGAGGAACCTCTCAGGAGATAGCTAAAACAGGCTCCTGTCAGCAAGCACATGTTGGCATTCCACAATAGTGTCTCGTTTTGGTAACTGTTCGGGATGGATCCGCAGCTGGAGCACTCTCTGGAGGCCTTTCCTTCAGTCTCTGACCCACACTTTGTATCTCCTCCCATGGGTGCTTCCCCCTTCTAAGAAGGACTGAAGTATCCACACTTTGGTTTTCCTTTTTTTCGAGCTTTATGTAGTCTGTAACTTGTATCGTGGGTATTCTGAGCTTCTGGGCCAATGTCCACATATCAGTGAGTGCATACCATGTGTGTTCTTTTGTGATTGGGTTACCTCACTCAGGATGACAGTTTCTAGTTCCATCGATTTGCCAAGAATTTCATAAATTCATTGGTTTTAATAGCTGAGTAGTACTTCATTGTGTAAATTTACCACATTTTTTTGTATCTATTCTTCTGTTGAGGGACATCTGGGCTCTTTCCAGCTACTGATTAATATAAATAAGGTTGCTATGACATAATGAAGCACGTGTCCTTATTACATGTTGGAGCATCTTTTGAATATATGCCCAGGAGTGGTATTGTTGGGTCCTCAGGTAGTACTATGTCTAAGTTTCTGAGGAACCACCGAACTGATTTCCAGAGTGGTTGTGCCAGCTTGCAATCCCACCAGCAATAGAGAAATGTACAAGCTTATATATTGGCAGGATTGATATAGTAAAAATGGCCATTTTACAGAAAGTAATCTACATATCCAATGCAATCCCCATTAACTCAATTCTTCATAGAGTTAGAAAGAGCAATTTCCAAGTTCATCTGGAATAACAAAAAACTCAGGATAGTAAAAACTTTTCTCAACAATAAAAGAACTTCAGCAGAATCACCATCCCTGATATCAAGCTGTACTACAGAGCAATCTTGATAAAAACTGCACAGTATTGGTACAATAACAGGCATGATGACCAATGGAATAGAATTGAAGACCCAGAAATGAACCCACATACCTATGGTCACTTGATCTTTGACAAAGGAGCTAAAATGATCCAGTGGAAAAAAGCATTTTCAACAAATGGTGCTAGTCCATCTGGCGGTTAGCACGCAGAAGAATGCAAATCGATCCATTCTTATCTCCTTGTACAAAGCTCAAGTCCAAGTGGATCAAGGACCTTCACATAAAACCAGATGCACTGAAACTAATAGAAAAGAAAGTGGGAAAGAGCCTCAAGCACATGGGTGCAGGGGAGAATTTCCTGAATGGAACACCAATTCATGGGTTAAAGCAATTACTCTTTACTTGGGAAAGAGTACCAGCTGAGGCTGGGATCCCAGGAAAGGAGAAGGGAAATTCTCCGTCCTTACTACTCCTTTGAGAAAATGACTTTAAAGTTCATCTCCCAGGCATGTCAAAAGACAATCCAAACCAAGTGCTTCTTAGGTTATCATTAATTTGTCTTTCTCCATTAATTTTGTATTGTCTCAGAAATGGTCAGATATAATGGAAACATAACCAACATTCCTGTCTCATGGGTTATATTGAGTATATTAGGGCTGGAGAGATAGTTTGTCTTGTGTTGCTATAACAAAAGACCTGAGGCCGCGTGACACATAAAAAATTGTAATATTTGGCTCATGACTGTCTTGTCATTAGGGTAAAAGTATCATAATGATATCTTAATGAGGGATTACTCTAGATAGAACAAGAACTGGCCATATGTAAAAAGGATCTATGTCCTTAAAGTATCACTTTGCAACAATTTGTTATTGAGAATCAGGTCACTCCCCTGAAACCAAAATTTATCTGAGATTAACATTAATCCATTACCCAACTATCACTCATCTTTGAAATATTTCCTGCTGAGTCTCAGCACATAATAGGTGGGACATCTTTCTGAACAGGAACTTGTGAGAGATAAATTACATCCAGAGTGTAGTATTAGGGGTAGCTGAAGGCTCTAAGCAAATGCTTATTTATTTATTTATTTATTTATTTGTTTATTTATTTATTTATTTATTATAGAATAAATAGGTACTTGTGTATGATATGTTCTTGTAAATATGTGTATGCATGTGTTTGTGTGTGTATGTGTACACTAGAGATCAGAAGTTAGCACAGGGTGTCTTTCTCAATTTTTCTGTTACTTTTAAAATAAGGTCTTTCATGAATCTTGGGCTTACTAATTCATTTAGGATGGCTGGCCATTGAGTTCTAGGAGTCCTCCTATCTCTGTCTCCCCCAGCATTGGTATTACAGATACACACAGCCATACCTAGCCTTTTGCATAGATGGTGGGAATCTGAACTCAGGTCCAGAGCCTTCTCCACGGCACTCAGATAACTGCTATAAAATTTGAAGTCAGATATGGCATATTTTGACTTAAGTGGCCTAGCACTTAAAGAAAAGCAGATAGTTATAAAAACTGTGCCCAATGAAAAATTAGATTAAGGTGGGAAATCTACCAAGGCTGCTCTGAGAATCAAACCCTTAGATGTGGTTGGAATGGTGACTGTTTCTGTGCATGAATCCTTGGCCTGTCCTCCCTGCCCTGATCTTTGTTTTCTGCCTGGAATCTTACTAATAAAACCTTGTTTTGTGAAATTATCATTGAACTGGGCTAAATGTTTCCTACACATTGCTTCATTAATCTTTTATAAAAAATATGCTGGCAACTAAATATTTCTATTCCTGCAAGACACAAAATGAAACAAGGGATGTGAATGCTCAAAAGTTAAGTGTTTTGTTTAGTGAGAATCAGACTCAGATTTGTCTGTGCCCTATGATTTTCCATATTAAACAAATGATAAGGAAAAGTGACCCATTTTATTCTATCTGTATTAATACCAATGATTGTCTAAAAACAACAATCAGTATATGTTTGCAGTTTCTCAACCTAAGTAGTCTTTTTTGACTACTGCTCTTGTGACCAATGAGTACAAATCTATTTAAGTCATAGCTGCTCTTTTGTTGGACATAAGAATCACAGATGGACAAGTTAAATGTAAACTTCTGACATTCAAAATGATCTGCTACGTAAGAACTGTAGTGTGCACAGTGCATTAAATGAAACTTTTACTAAAAATAACCAGATAATTGTGATGCAAGTAAACCATGCATGCATGCATAAACAAATTCATTGAACTATTTCAGTAGTCCTCAGAGTTACTCACACAGCGAGAAAGGAATTCTGCTCTTCCTGGGGTATATGAAACAGCCCAGGGACAAATATGCTACATCCACTTAAGGTCAAGCTTTTAAGACCAATGTTAAGGCAGTGTGTGCCTAAAATTACAGTATACAGAAGGAGCTGGAAGAGCAGCCAAGAGTGTGAGGACAACTTGTCCTACAAGCTAGACTTTTTTCAAAACAACAAATAGACAGACAGAATTTAGGATGCATTAAATCAGTAATTATTTCTTTTCATTTTATATTGGATTCTAAAAGAAAGAAAGGGCGTCATTTTGTAGGCCAGATTAGCCTCAGAGTATATATATGATGAAGGATAATCATGAACATCTGTCTCCACATTTAAGTGTTGGGGTTATAAGTATGGACTACCACCATGACTATTTTATTTATTTATTTATTTATTTACTTATTTACTTATTTATTTATTTATTTTCCGAGACAGGGTTTCTCTGTGTAGCCCTGGCTGTCGTGGAACTCACTCTGTAGACTAGGCAGGCCTCGAACTCAGAAATCCACCTGCCTTTTCTACCCAAGTGCTGGGATTAAAGGCGAGTGGCACCGCTGCCCGGCTCAATCATGACTATTTTAAATGATTGTATCTACACTTATTTACTGAATAATTACTATGAGTCAGATGCTAGCTAGAGGATTGAAATGGGGAGCAACATAGAACAAGCCCTGGCTTACATAGAGCTTAAATATAGTCATAAACCCTAACTTTAACAAAAAAGTCAAGGAAACTGATAAACTTGACGTAGAATGCGTTATAAGGAAGTATTTGTTTTGGTTGAATTGTCAAGAAACAAAACAAAACATATCAAAACAAAACAAAACAAAGAAGAGGTTGGAAGAGGTGTCCCTGAAGCAGAGCTTAATACAAGAATCCAGTCAGAGAAAGTGCCAGAAAGAGTAGCAGAGGGACACAAGGTTGGAAATGTGCTTCCCATTCATCACAGTGGGATGTACTCAGTGTGACTGAGGAGGGTACCAGGGAGAACTGAGAGCAGAAAGACAGAAGAGAGGGTGGAGAGAAGAGAGGGAGAGGGAGGGGGAAGAGGGAGAGAGAGAGATAGAATGAAATGGGAGAGAAAAGTAAGACAGAGTGCAGCTACAACGCTCCTAGACATCAGGCTTCTGACACAAGGCACAGCTCTCCCTAGGTCTGTGGCCATCAGTCACTTAAAGGCAAAGCCCCAAGCTCCTCCACAGGTAGAAAACATCACCACAGGCCACATAGCCTCAAGACAGATGTCCATTTTAATAAGGTGCCTAAAGGCTTGGAGACTTAGCCAATAAACTCCCCTTCACAGACACTCCTCCTTGCAAAAGGAATTTAACCCCAGGCTCACCCTGAGAAGGTTGGGTAAGGTTTTACTCATCACCATTCTCCACCATGACAATAAATGTCTTAAAACCATGGACTGTCTCTTTTCATTGGGATCCTCCATGGGGAGCAATGGGACAGATCTTGGCCTAAAGATCTCCCACAGCAGGCCTCTCAGTGCTCCCAGCCACAGCCTCCTCCAAGCCAAGCCTCCTGCCAAATGGACCAAGGACTCTCTCCTCCCGGTGGGACCCAGCCAGAGCTCTCCCCTCTTTTCTCCTTCGGCCTCGGGCTAGGTACAGCCTGCAGACCCCCATTCTGTTCTCAGATTTTCCGCAGCATCCAGTGGTGTCTGGATGTCCAAGAGTCTGAAAACCTGACAGCCCTGGCCTCCAGGCAGACCCAAGTACCCCAGACTGTGCTTCCTGACGCCCCTGAATGGGGTCCTGCTGCTGCCCCAGCACTAGTGTAGGATAAGCACAGTCAAAACTTCCTAGGTTTTATCTCACGAGAGATCTGAACCCTGAGCGGACACCGGACAGTCCATTAACCCCACACTGTTCCAGAAGGCTATGGGTTTTTATTTTTCTGTGTCTTTCTTACAGATCAGGTTGTGTTACAGGATTTTCCCTGTCCAATCACATTAGGGCAGTGGAAGGCCTGTGATAGGACAGGAAAAGCGAGACAGAGCTAGGAGTTGGAGTTGGGGAGACAGAGAGGTCATAGGAGAAGGAGGAGAACTGAGATGGTTTCAGATGTGGACTTGAGTGGCATTTACTAGCCACAAATAGCTGTTTTTATAAGGTTAAAAATATTGAGATAAAGATTTTCATTATCAATTGGCTCCAAAATTATTGTATTAACATCTTATAATTTGTAATATTATTTTTACATAAATTTGATTAGTTAATTAAGCATTAAGAGTCTTGATTCTAGTGGGTATTTAGGTTATGAGGTGGCAGATTGTGCGGTGTGTGGGGCATTACATGGTAGCAAGAGGAACTAGGGGCTCCCCCGCAAGAGAGATGGCAGGCAGAGGGGCCACCAAGTGAGACGCACCTGGCAGGAACCCTGTGGCCCAATGTAAGCTCTGCGGCTTGCCCAGGTGCCTTCCCTGCATTACTGCAGGAACGGGTTGGCTCTCTTTTTTAATATTTCCCGCAACAAGGCTGGTCATTTTTTTTCCGTAGATGTAAAGTCACAAAGCCTTCCTAAATTGTTCTTGGCTTTGTTCTAATGCATCTGGAAATACAATTCCTCATTTGTAGAATTTGGAGATTTTGGGATCTTTGTGTTAGGTATGCAGTTCATAAGGCCATAGCTATCAACTGTGCTTAATCCAAGTCATATATTGTGCTGCCTGAATGTTTCTATGTGAACAAAACTACTACTGACTTTCTCTGACCCATGGGGATGCGATCTTTGAAAGTTTCTTTATGTTGATGACTTTCCTATGCACACCTAGGGCAGCCGCACAAGGTTGTGAGACTAAGTTCACCCAAACACCAAAGTTGATAAAATGCCCCTACCTGGCTTTGAGAGTCCTGAGTTTCAAGTGTCACAGTCAGTGGCATAACAGAAAATAAAGATGTGACCAGAGCCAAGGGATGCCTCAGAGCCAGAGATTCATCTGGACATCCTCTGGCAGAAAAATTCCAGCAAATATTTGTGTAATTTCCTTTTAGAAAGAAAGTAGGTTACATATGGCAATACATAAAGGACTCATAGCCTAACTCAGGAGCTGGCTTGAAACCTATGTTTCCCCGCTTTTCCTCAGTAATGAACCTGAGCCACATGCATAGCTTGCTATTGAGTCTTATGGGGTTTTCTGGCAACTTACTGATGTTTGGACTATTGGAAAAATTCCCAACACTTATTTCAGCTGCCAGAAAAAACATAGCTTTAATGTTTGTAGATTGAGTTTATTCCTCCTTTGGTGACTTTTTCGCTGTACTGTTTATTTTTTCTGCTACTTTATCACTAGCTTCAAGTTTTATATAGAGACATGAAGGAGATGCACACTACACATACATTAAATGTGTTGCTCAGCTTGCAATTTGTATTCTATGGAGGAAAATGTGACTAGTTTTTATTCTTGGTGCCTTATGAGAATACCCTCATCTAAAACCCTGGAATTTCCAAAAAGGTTCTTTCATGTTCATGAGTCGTTCGGATGACTCTGGCGTTTATGCCCAAGAGGTGACTCATTTGGAGGAATGAAGAACAGAAAGCTCATGCATGACAGAGAGTTGAGAATTCGAATGTGATGAAGGGGAGATCAGCTGGAGACACACCACAGCTTTATAAGCAATGAAGCAATCTGTCTCGCCCCACATAAATCCTTGAACACCAAAATCTGTTAGAACTTCTTAGCTGATGAATGGATTGATGTATCTAGAGAGTGAAGTGCTCTGATTCCAAAAGGAGATATCTTTACAACCCTCCTAACTGTGCCCCCAATGTTCCTTCATTCAGCTCGTTTTGTATATTTTGTTATATATTTTTTAGGCAGATATCTAGCATTTTCCTGACTGCCATGATTTATTTCAAAAGATGGGGTCAGGAAGTTATTGGTTTCATAATCAGATTTTCAAACATACAGATGGGGATTCTTCACCTTGTTTGTTTTGAAATTGGAGCCTCTTGTTGAAAGACTGGTACTTTGAACCTTTAAAGAGTTTGATGCTAGACCTTGAAGGTTAATTCCAGAACTCAATTATAGAAACCAGAATAAAAATACAATGGGCAAATTATGAATTCTTCAGAGAAACATCCTGAGTGACACATATAATCCATGATGAGATTGAGTATGGGTCTGACTGGTGTGATTACAAATACTGAAAGGTCTGCAGGTGTGCTGACTGAAAGCTGGAGGACAAAGAAAGCAATAGTGTCACTCAGTCTGCGTCCAGATCCTGAGGAAAGGATAGCTGAATCAATGCCACAGCTTCCATGCCAAGGTCAAAGTCTTGAGAACCATGGCTACATGCAGGGAACTGGTTTAAGACGGGGAGATTTGTTCCCTTTGGATCCTGGGTAGTATGAATGCTGCCTGCCCACACTGGGGAATGTGAATGCTCTGTGTTCCATAGTCTAGCCACTAAATTGCAGACCTCTTCCAGGAATACCCTCATAGACACATCCAGGAATAAGGTCTCTAGCTCTCTGGGTGTACCTTAACTTAATGAAGCTGACATAAACTAACCATTAGAGTCTGACAGCATGAAAGGCACACATCTTCTTTTAAATCATAGTGGGTAATAGCCAATATCTCCACATTAGTATTTTTAAAAGTTCCTTTGAGAACAATATACAATTATGTCTGAATTGACTTCATAGGTAGAAAAGATTTATAGCTAGAGATCTTTATTTTTTCACTTGAATGCAATTGCTGAGTCATTTTGTTTTATATTAACATAGTAAATTGTGTGTGTGTCAGGCAGAGAGAGAGACAGACAGAAACAAAGAGACAGAGAGACAGAGACAGACAGAGATAGAGAGATGTTAAAATGGTGCTGTGAATATTTTGTATTTAATTAAAATTGGATTTTTTTGCTAGCTTAGCACCGCACGTCTCATATATCTTCATTTCTCTCCATCTTATCACTGTCTGGGTTGGTCTAGAACTTGGTAGGCAGTCAAAGCTGAGTTTAAACTCATGATCATCCCACCTCAGCTGGGTATCTGTGTACCAAGGGTTGGCTTCAAAGTATCTTGTACAGCCTATATTGTGAGAAGACAAATTCTCAGTGATGGAGAATGTTCTGATTTGATTCTAGACTGGAAAATATAATCCCCTTAGGGGAGGACCCAATTAGACCAGCAGAGGTTCTATAGTCATAGGCACATCATATAAATAGATTTGTCTGCATTCCCATATTCTTTTTCCAATCTCCATTGTTCCACATCCAAGTGAAAACAAAGGCACTTTTGGAGCTAGGATTAGAGATTTTAAAAGCCAATTTATCAAATCATTAGTGTCACACTGAAAATGAAAGGATGGGTGTTAGATACATGAGGTTTTGGCAAGAGGAAGGAATTTGGGATTAACAAACATGAATGGGAAAAGAGCAGTCAATTATGAGTGATATCCAGGGAAAGACCCTAACCATTATCTGGAATAAGTTCTCTTTGTATTGGAAGACAATTCTTTCACGAACAAAAACTTGAATTCTTTGGAATTCTACTTGCCCTGATTCCTTCCATCTTTGTTGCTTCAACTCATTTGCATGATTAGTCCAGAGAACAATTTATCATCCCTCTTTTACACATCTGATGTTCTAAAGGTCACCTGGCAAGTCAGCGATGACATTGGCTATATCCTCTTGGGTGCTTTCTAATCGCTGCACTTCCTCCCCAATGCTTTGGGTGTCTGGCACATTTGTAATTGACAGCAGGATAACAATGCAATCTGGCTGGCTTCCAAAGCCATTCTCAAAAGAGATGGGCTGGTGTGAGGTAGCTAGATTGCCCACATCCATCCCTCAGTCCTCAGAAAGGCAGACTGTGATAGCAGGAAGGGTATATAAAATTGGAAATAAAGAAATTATCTGATTGAGATCATTTGTCTCTGTAAGTTAAAGGAAAAAAAGGCAAATATAATTTATTCTGAAGCTGGAAAAGCAGGCTGTGTGTAGAAATGGACATGGATGGTTTGGAAATTTCTAGCTGGCTTTTTCATACCCTTCTTTTCACTAGCATGCTATATACAGGGAACTTTGCTTGCTGTTCAAAGGTTTGGGAGCCTCCCTGATTGCTGAGTATTGACTATACTGATGCAGATAAAAGTGCCTGTTTCCAAGATGATGTAGGTACTGCAGTGTGGAAAGAATTACCCTGGTCACAACTATGGTGAGCTGGGGAATGCAGAAGAATTGTTCTCTCCCTGTAAAATGTGGACAAAATAAGAAAGGATGGTATTTTTTTCAGCAGCAGTGTTATCAGGGCAAGAATTTAATGATGTATTATAAATTTGTAGATGTCTATAAATCTATTGACAACCTTGTATTTATTGATCTGATAAAAAGATCAAGTCTTAACGCCAAGAACTTTTGTTGTTTTATATAAATTCAAGAGGTTATGATCCTGAAATAATACTCCTTGAACAGAACAGCAGAATCTTCCTAACTGCTAAAAGCTTAGGTAAGTGTACCAATTTGTTTATTGTCCTGAAAAGTCTGATAAATGGCTGGGCATGGTCTTGCCAAATTAAGGGAGCACTTTTTTGTTTCTATTTTTATCCTAAATGTGGTAGATTACTTAGGTGTACCAATTATTCATCCCTCTTGCAGAGGATATACATTCTGAGATAGACAGCCTTTGCCATATCTCTTCATGGTGGTTCTGTAATCAGTTGCCACTTATTTTAACAAATACAGTTACTATTGTTGTGTGTTAGAAGTAATTTTTCCATTTGTTGGTGCTCTTGTCTTTCAGTTACTACCAAGAGAAAGCCATTTTTCCTGGTCACAGGAGACAGATGAGGAAATATCTAGAAGATAACTGTTCTGGAGAGCTTGTCAGCCAAGCCAGACTTGTATAAATTTTGTAGTTGCCCTGAAATTATGTAACAATGAGTCATCACTCTGTTGTGTCCCTGCATTTGGTTTTGATTTCCTCTGCAGCAACAGATAAAGGATTCCATGCTAGTGGTATTGTATTGTGTTGTTTAATAAAGATTTTGTGGAAGACCTGGGACGATGGCTAACTGCTTTTTACAGGTTCTAGGTTCAGTTTCCATCACTCACCTTGGGTGATTCTTTGACTCCAAGCATTTCTGCATACACATGGTGTACACATAGGCAACCATATGTGCACAAAAATGAATAAAATATTTTTAAAAGATTCCTAAGAAATTCTTAATGGATAAATAGGTTAATTTAAGTTATATCACTATAGCACTATATCACACCTCAAATTATCTCTTATTTCAATCTCCATAGTGTTTAACCTTCATGAGTCCCTTCAAAAACTTGAGTATAATGGTGTTTATTAAGTGTTAAGACTAAGAAAACCTCTGGGGGCACAGACAACCGAGCTGCGGGCTGCCACCTGCATCTAGGACCTGGGAGAACAGCGGTTCCTCCGTGAGCCAGCCAGGTGCGGGTACTCTGCCCTGCAGAGAAGGCAGAGTTGCCATCTTTGTCCCCAGCCAGACAAGACAGGCGACCCCAGGTACTGAGCTATCCCGAGGTTAAGACCTCTGGGGACACAGACAACCTAGCTGCGGGCTGCTACCTGTGCCCAGGAACTAGGAGAGCAGCAGTTCCTCCGGGGGCCAGCCAGGCATGGGGCCAGTGCCCTGCGGGATCCCTCTGCCATCTTTGCTCTCTGACAGAGCAGACTGGCAGTGCTAGGTTCAGTCCACAGAGACAACCCAAGCATAGCATTGCTTGGGGCAGGGCTCCAACAGCACCCAAGAGTAGGGCAGCACATCAGCAATCTGTGCCAGGGGAAACCCAGCCATCCAGTGTTGTGGAAATAGCCTTATAGGCTCAAAGGAGGTTGAAGTGCCAGCCAGTGACTAGACCGACTAACACCAGTGAGAACTAGATGGCAAAAGGTGTTACTATCAGAAATCAAGGCAATATGGCAGCATCTGAACCCAATTCTCCATTAACAGCAAGTCCTGGATACCCCAACACATCAGGAAAAACAAGATTTGGATTTAAAAGCACTGGTCATGAGGCTGTTACAGGAACAGATGAAAGACATAAATAAATCTCTTAGAGAAATTCAGGAGGAAATGGATCAAAAGTTAGAAGCCATTACAAGGGAAACAAAAATCATTTAAAGAAATACAGGAGAAGTTTGGTCAACAGGCTGAGTTCATGAAAGAGGAAGCACAAAAATCTCTTAAAGAACTACAGGAAAACACAAACAAGCAAGTAAAGGAGCTGAGCAAAACCCTCCAGGAGCTAAAACAGAAGTAGAAACAACTAAGAAATCACAAAGGGAGACAACTTTGGAGATAGAAAACCTTGGGAAGAAATCAGGGGCCATAGATGCAAATATCAACAACAGAATACAAGAGATAGAAAAAAGAATCTCAGATGCTGAAGATACCAGAGAAACCATGGACTCAACAGTCAAAGAAAATGCAAAATGCAAAAATCTTGTAAACCAAAACATCCAGGAAATCCAGAACAAAATGAGAAGGCCAAACCTAAGGATCATAGGCATAAATGAGAGTGAAGATTTGCAACTTAAAGGGCCAGCAAATATCTTCAATAAAATTATGGAAGAAAACTTCCCTAACCTAAAGAGAGATGACCATGAATATACAAGAAGCCTACAGAACTCCAAAGAGACTGGACCAGAACAGAAATACCTCCCATCACATAATAATCAAAACCCAAAATATACTAAACAAAGAAAGAATATTAAAGGCAGTAAGAGAAAAAGGCCAAGTAACATATAAAGGAAGACCTATCAGAATCACACCAGACTTCTCACCAGAGACTATGAAAGCTAGAAGATCCTGGGCAGATCTCATGCAGACTCTAAGAGAACACAAATGCCTGCCAAAACTACTGTACCCAGCAAAACTCTCAATCACCATAGATGGAGAAACTAAGATATTCCATGACAAAACCAAGTTTAACCAATATCTTTCCATAAACCCAGCCCTACAAAGGATAGTAGGAGGAAAACACCAATAAAAGGAGGGAATCTTCACCCTGGAAAAAGCAAGAGAGTAACCTTCTTTCATCAAACCCAAAAGAAGATGAAGAATCAAATATAAAAGACAACATTAAAAATGACAGGAAGTAATAATTACTATTCCTTAATATCTAATATCAATGGACTCAATTTCCCAATAAAAAGACATAGACTAACAGACTGGATAAGGAAACAGGACCCTACATTTTGCTGCATACAGGAAAAACACCTCAGATTCAAAGACAAACACTATCTTAGAGTAAAAGGCTGGAAGACAATATTATAAGCAAATAGTCTCAGGAAACAAGCCGGAGTAGCCACTCTAATATCAGATAAAATTGGCTTTCAACCTAAAGTCATCAAAAGAGACACTGAGGGACACTTCTTGCTGGTCAAAGGAAAAATACACCAAGAAGAACTCTCAGTCCTAAACATCTATGCTCCAAATGCAAAAGCACCCTCATTCATAAAAGAAGCTTTATTAAGCTCAAAGCACACATTGCACCTAACACAATAATTGTGGGTGACTGCAACACTCCACTCTCCTCAATAGACTGATCAAAAACTGAGAAATTAAACAGGGACACAATGAAACTAATTGAATTTTTGGACCAGTTAGAGTTAACAGATATATATATATAGAACATTTCATCCTAAAACAAAAGAATATACCTTTTTCTAAGCACCTCATGGTACCTTCTCCAAAATCCATCATATAATTGGTCACAAGACAGACCTCAACAAATATAAGAAGATTGAAATAATCCCATGCCTCCTATCAGATCACTATGGAGAAAAAGTGGTCTCCAACAGCAACAAAAACGACAGAAAGCCCACATTCACATGGAAACTGAACAATACTCTACTCAATGATACCTTGGTCAAGGAAGAAATAAAGAAAGAAATCAAAGACTTTTTAGAATTTAATGAAAATGAAGACACAACATACCCAAATCTATTGGACACAATGAAAGCAGTGCTATGAGGAAAACTCATAGCTCTGAGTGCCTCCAAAAAGAAAATTGAGAAAGCATACACTAGCAGCTTAATGACACAACTGAAAGCCCAGGAACAAAAAGAAGCTATTTCACTCAGGAGGAGTAGAAGACAGGAAATTATCGAACTCAGGGCTGAAATCAATCAAATAGAAACAAAGAGAACCATACAAAGAATCAACAAAACCAGAAGCTGGTTCTTTGAAAAAATCAACAAGATAGATAAACCCTTAGCCAGACTAATCAAGGGGCACAGAGACAGTATTCAGATTAACAAAATTAGAAATAAAAATGGAGATATAACAACAGAATCAGAGGAAATTCCAAAATTCATCAGATCCTACTACAAAAGCCTATACTCAACACAAATGGAGAATCTGGAGGACATGGATAGTTGCCTGGACAGATATCAAACACCAAAATTAAATCAGGATCAAATAGATCATCTAAACAGACCCATAACCTCAAAAGAAATAAAAGGGGTCATAGAAAGTCTCCAAACCAAAAAAAGCATGGGACCAGATGGTATTAGTACAGAATTCTATCAGACCTTCAAAGAAGACCTAACACCAATACTCTGTAAACTATTCCATAAAATAGAAACAGAAGGAACACTACCCAACTCTTTCTATGAAGCTACAATTACACTGATACCAAAACCACACAAAGATCCAACAGAGAAAAAGAACTACAGGCCAATTTCCCTTATGAATATCAATGCAAAAAACACTAAATAAAATTCTTGCTAACCGAATCCAAGAACACATCAAAACGATCATCCACCATGATCAAGTAGGCTTCAACCCAGGGATGCAGGGATGGTTCAATATATGGAAATCCATCAATGCAATCCACTACATAAACAAACTCAAAAAAAAAAAAACACATGGTCATTTCATTAGATGATGAAAAAGCTTTTGACAAAATTCAGCATCCTTTCATGCTAAAAGTCTTGGAAAGAACAGAAATTCAAGGCCCATACCTAAACATAGTAAAAGCAATATACAGCAAACCGGTAGCCAACATCAAACTAAATGGAGAGAAACTTGAAGCAATCCCACTAAAATCAGGGACTAGACAAGGCTGTCCTCTCCCTCCATATCTTTTCAATATAGTACTTGAATTTCTAGCTAGAGCAATTAGACAACATAAGGAGGTCAAGGGGATACAAATTGGAAAGGAAGAAGTAAAATTATCACTATTTGCAGATGACATGATCGTATCCTTAAGTGACCCAAAAAACTCCATCAGAGAACTCCTACAGCTGATAAACAATTTCAGCAAAGTGGCTGGTTATAAAATCAACTCAAGCAAATCAGTTGCCTTCCTATACTCAAAGGATAAGGAGGCTGAGAAAGAAGTTAGGGAAATGACACCCTTCACAATAGCCACAAACAATATAAAGTATCTTGGTGTGACTCTATCCAAACAAGTGAAAGACCTATACATGAACTTTAGGTCTATGAGGAAGGAAATCAAAGAAGACCTCAGAAAATTGAAAAAACCTTCCATGCTTGTGGATTGGCAGGATTAATACAGTTAAAATGGCCATCTTGCCAAAAGCAGTCTACAGATTCAACACAATCCCTATCAAAATCCCAACTCAGTTCTTCACATAGTTAGAAAAAGCAATTCTCAAATTCATCTGGAATAACAAAAAACCCAGGATAGCTAAAACTATTCTCAACAGTAAAAGAACTTCTGGGGGAATCAGTATCTCAGACCTCAAGCAATACTACAGAGCAATAGTGTTAAAAACTGCATGGTATTGGCACAGTGACAGGCAAGTGGACCAATGGAATAGAATTGAAGACCCAGAAATGAATCCATGGACCTATGGTCACTTGATCTTTGACAAAGGAGCAGAAAACATCCAGTGGAAAAAAGATAGCCTTTTCAACAAATGGTGCTGGTTCAACTGGAGGTCAGCATGCACAAGAATGTGAATTGATCCATTCTTATCTCCTTGTACTAAACTCAACTCCAAGTGGATAAAGGACCTCCACATAAAACCAGACACACTGAAACTAATAGAAAAGAAACTGGGAAAAACTCTTGAGGACATGGGCATAGGGGGACACCTGAACAGAACACCAATATCTTATGCTCTAAGATCAAGAATTAACAAATGGGACCTCATAAAATTACAAAGTTTCTATAAGGCAAAGGACACTGTCAAAAGGACAAATAGGCAGCTAACAAATTGGGAAGATTTTCATCAACCCTACATATGATAGAGGGCTAATATCCAATATATACAAAGAACTCAAGAAGTTAGACCCTGGGGAACCAAATAACCCTATTAAAAATGGGGTACAGATCTAAACAAAGAATTTTCACCTGAAGAAATTCAGATGGCCGAGAAGCACCTTAAGAAATGCTCAGCAACATTAGTCATTAGGGAAATGCAAATCAAAACAACCCTGAGATTTCACCTCACACTAGCCAGAATGCCGAAGTTTAAAAACTCAGGAGACAGCAGGTGTTGGCTAGGATTGGAGAAAGAGGAACACTCCTCCACTGCTGGTGGGGTTGTAAGATGGTACAACCACGTTGGAAATCAGTCTGGCAGTTCCTCAGAAAACTGGACATGATACTTCTGGAGGACACTGCTATACCTCTCCTGGGTATATACCCAAAGGATTCCCCGGCATGCAATAAGGACACATGCTCCGCTATGTTCATAGCAGCCTTATTTTTAATAGCCAGAAGCTGGAAAGAACCAGATGACCCTCGATGGAGGAATGGATACAGAAAATGTGGTATGTTTACACAATGAAATACTACTCAGCAATTAAAAACAATCAATTCATGAAATTTGTAGGCAAATGGTGGGAACTAGAAAATATCATCCTAAGTGAGGTAAGCCAATCACAAAAGAATATACATGGAATGCAATCACTGATAAGTGGATATTAATTAGCCCAGAAGCTATGAATACCCAAGACATAAGTAGCATATCAAATGACTCCCATGAAGAAGTAATAAGAGGGCCATGATCCTGGAAAGGCCTGATCTAGCATTGTAGGGAAGTAACAGGACAGAGAAAAAGGAGGGAGGGGATTGGAGAATGGGTGTAGAGAATGCTTATGGGACATATGGCATGGGGGGAACTGGGAAAGAGGAAAGCGTTTGGAATGTAAACAAAGAATTTAGAAAATAAAAAGAATAAAAACAAAACAAAAGACTAACAAAAAATCAAATGAAACAACAATAAAATAAACACCCAAACAACAACTACAACACTACCAGTCACTGTTCTCCTGACCCTTCATTAGCCTCAACTGTCTTGCTTGTGGGACAAAGTCATGTGCTTGATGCTCTAGGAACAGATTTCTGGCATCATATTAATGGTGTTGAGCCTTGTTCCCCATGAGTATGCAGAGACCTGGATCACTGAACACCACACAAAAAATGGATTGGAACCCTTAGCTCTGAGCATGAGTGAGAAAAGAAGTAAGAATGGTAGTAAATGATTTGAACATTGCTATGCTTTTGCCCCAACTCAAAAATTATCCTGAGATGAGAGTAAGAGTATTACAGAGAAATTTCCATAGAGCTGGAAATATTCGTTATGTCTGCACTTCTAAGAAGTGTCTCAATGCTACCTACAAAGTTTTAAAAGTTGCGATCTAACATGACCCAGCATAGAGAGCTGGGTCAAAGTAATATACTGAAGAAAGAAGGAATCCTCTCAAAAGAGTGCTTTAAACCCACCAGAATTCATAGAGGTATTCATTATGTTCTGCAGAGGGGTATACTCTAATTTTTATTTCTTATATTTTACTTTTACTTTTTACATGCAGATAGGTGCCTTATTTCTGAGATCTTTGGAGACACATTTAGAGATGGAAACCACTAGAATTACTTTGGCATATTGTAATAAATTTCAACAGATTTAGCTGAGACAGCTCCTGCAGAAGGCTTTTCATAATTAGGCTCTGGAAGGAGTACGCACACTGACAGATAATCTGCATGCACAAAAAATTGACAGTAACAATTTCATTGTGCTCAAATTTTAACTAACACCTATACACTGAAGATTCTTGGCAGTTTAATCTAGCAGAGGCCTCTTGTCTAGGTCTCAGGGTTCTATATTCAACTGGACATCTGTGTATCTGCACATGAGTGCACCAAGGCACCTCAAATTACTATAAGCAAATCTAAATGCATTCTATTCCCCTTTCACTTTTTCTTTTTGAATCCCCGTCTCAGATAATGCCCTCACCATCCCTCTAGCTGCTTCAACTATCATCCTTGATACAGCTTGATTCATCTTCTGCCTCCACTTTGCACTCTTTTCACAATGACTTGCCCATTTCACCCCATAAGTGCTTTTGAAATGAGTGTCTTCATTTATAATCCCTGTTTTCCTAAGATCTTCCCCACTTAAATGTAACTACTCTAGGGAAGATGCATCTCAAACCCCTTAACTAAAAGATAATCAGCTCAATGTCACAAATAAGATGTTGTTTAGGACTAGACTTGCTAAGATACTAATGCCTTCGCCTGGACTTGGGGCTCACCTGTACAGGAAGGACTCCCCGACTAATTATCCAGGATCCTGTTGTTGTTTTTTTTTTTCACTGTTCTCTAGTTTTATAATCTTGAGTACATTTTCCAACATGCTTGAACCTCAGTTTCATCCTCACAAAAGTGAGACTAACAAGCATTCTGCCTGCCTCAAAAGGCCTCTGTGATTGTGAAAGGGTTGAGTACAGTGAACCACATAACCACATAAGTGAAAACATTCAGTATTGGAAATACAGAATGAATAGACTATGCATTCTTCCCAGACCCCATCATTTTGCTTTGGGTACTTTGATTCACATATTCTTAACCTAGAGTATTATATTTCTGTTTCTTGATAACGTCTTTTATTGAGCTTTTTCCTTTTGTCAATACACGTGATACACTAAAGCAGCTTTTTATGGAAATGGCAGAGGCTGGCCACATGGGCAGTAGAAACTAAGGCATACTGTGGGCCTTTTTTAAAATGACTAGAGCAGTGAAGAAATTACCAAATGAAAATGGAAGCTGTTGAAGGAACGGAAGGGGTTTGCAATCCATAGGAGGAACAACAATATCAACCAACCAACCCCCGACCCCAGAGCTCCCAGGGACTAAAATGCCAACCAAGGAGTACACGTGGAGGGACCCATGGCTCCAGCCATATATGTATGGTCAGTCATCAATGGGAGGAGAGGCCTTTGGTCCTGTGTAGGGGAATGCCAGGGCAGGAAGGTGGGAGTAGGTGGGTGGGTGAGGTGCACCCTCATAGAAGCAGGGGGAGGAGGGATGAGATCCGGGTTTTGTGGAGGGGAAACCAGGAAGGGGATAACATTTGAAATGTATATAAAGAAAATATCCAATGAAAGGAAAAAAAAAAGAAAATGGAAGCTGCAATGCTACAGAGACAGCTCAGTGGTTACGAGCCATTGGCTGCTCTTCCAGAGAACCTGAGTTAAATTCCAGCACCCACATGACAGCTCACAACTTTCTTTAATCAAGTTCCAAGTAATTTGATAGCCTCACACAAGCAAGCATGCAGGCAAAACATCAATGTGCGTAAAAGTAAGTAAGTCATTATTTAAAAAAAATTAGAAGCTGTTTCAAAACAAAACCGTTGATTAGCAGGACTTGCTGCAGTGGGTAGTATCTGGAATTTGCTGATGACATTTGTTATCAGGCCACTGGATTATTTAAAATTACTATTGTTTTTAGTTTTGTTTTGTGTGTGTGTGAAGCAGAAAGCACGTGTGTGGGAAGGTACCTGTGCATGCTTCCATGGGGAAACCAGAAGTAGATGGTTGCTATCTTCCTCATTCTTTATTTATTAAATTATTTATTTAACTATTTATACATGTATGTATGTATGTATGTACACATGTAGAGAGACAGTGTTTATTAGCATATCTGGAGATCACAGATTCCACCACACTGACTGCTACTGAGACCCAGGAATGTTCCTGTCCCTATCTCTGCAGCTATGGAATAACAAGTACAGGATGCCAGGCCTGGCTTTTTTATTTGGGTGCTGAGGATTGAACTTGGGTCTCGATGCCAGTGCTAATGTTAGCACAGTATTATTATACATACCAATGTATCTGGTGTATGCGGAAATAACTGTACAAAGGATCTCTTTATATCCAGCCTGCTTTGCTCACCTATAAGAACAAAGACCTTTGAGTAGGTGTGATTCCCCTCTACCTCTTCTCTCCTGAGTATAGGATTTCCCACATGCCTTCTGTCACTAAGGGTTCTTCTCATTGCTTCATCCACAGGTTCTCTTCCTAATTATTTTACCTCTTGAGTTGGTTGGTTTGTATTGTCAGTTTGATACAACCTAGAGTCACCTGGCAACAGGTCAAGTAGACTGATGAATTTTCTAGATCACAGTCTATGGCCATGCCCGTGAGAGATTTATCTTGACTGACAATTGCTGTGGAGGGACTAGCCTATTGTAAGTGGCACTTTCCATTGACAGGTGGGTAAGGGATGTCTATGAATGCTAGCTGAGCATGAGCAATTGAGTAAGCCACTGAGCAGCATTCTTCCATTGTTTCTGCTTCAGTTCCTGCCCTAACTTCCATTTGCTAATAGATAGCAATAGATGTACCTGACATAAATCTCTCTCCCTCCCTCCCTCCCTCCCCCCTCCTTAGCAACAAGAAGGAAAATCCTGCTTGTCCTCCTTTCCTTTCCTGTTTCTGTCCAATCACTTCCCTTTTCATCAATGGGTGAGTTTCACCACCCTTTACATCCTTATCTGTTTTAACTCCCTGAGACTATGTGTAGAAATAAAGTACAGGCCAAGCCTTCCTCCAACACCCTTCTTTGTAAAACAGAGCTGTCTAAGAACACAGACAAGCTCATTCATCTTTGACTGTTTTGAACTACAATGACAGGATTGTGTAGCTTTGGCAGAGATGCCAGCCCACAGGACTTGACATATCTATTTATAGAACCAGTTTCCAAAACCTTGCCTTCAGTGATTGCATTAAATCTCTCTCACAGATTTAAAAAACATGTATAATCTTCAATAATCATAGGTTAATGCCATTGACCCATTCCTCTTTTGAGCTTTAAACTGGTTTTTGCAGTCTGTGCTGCCACTTGGTATTTAAAGGTATTTCACAATAGGACAGCGACAAGTTAACAAGTTAAAAAGGTTGGACTCTCATATCTCAATTTAAATCTTATCTTTGCCTTAAAGTGAGACTTTAAGCATGTTCTTAATCTCTCCATGATTCCCATTCCACTTACAGCCAACGGAGGTGATGATAACAGTACTATTTTGTACGTTGGCAAGAAGATTGTGTTAGATTTCACAGGGTCAGCTTTAGTGGTTTCCATGGCTTTATTTTTACTCTCCAGTCTACATACAGTTTATCAAGAGTTCACTCTCAAGTATCACAGTACACACACCAGACCATCTCTACCACTAATATTCTACACGAAGCTTCCATGCTATATCACCTAAACAGTGACTCTTCTGTTTTTGATGCTTCATTTTTATACCTTCTCAGTTATTCAGTATTAAACCAGCAACCAATCTTTTTTTTTTTTGTCTTTTTTTTTTATTTGATATAATTTATTTACATTTCAAATGATTTCCCCTTTTCTAGCCCCCCCCCACTCCCCGAAAGTCCCGTAAGCCCCCTTCTCTTCCCCTGTCCTCCCTCCCACCCCTTCCCAGTTCCCCGTTCTGGTTTTGCCAAATACTGTTTCACTGAGTCTTTCCAGAACCAGGGACCACTCCTGCTTTCTTCTTGTATCTCATTTGATGTGTGGATTATGTTTTGGGTATTCCAGTTTTCTAGGTTAATAACCACTTATTAGTGAGTGCATACCATGATTCACCTTTTGAGTCTGGGTTACCTCACTTAGTATGATGTTCTCTAGCTCCATCCATTTGCCTAAGAATTTCATGAATTCATTGTTTCTAATGGCTGAATAGTACTCCATTGTGTAGATACACCACATTTTTTGTATCCACTCTTCTGTTGAGGGATACCTGGGTTCTTTCCAGCATCTGGCAATTATAAATAGGGCTGCTATGAACATAGTAGAGCATGTATCCTTATTACATGGTGGGGAATCCTCTGGGTATATGCCCAGGAGTGGTATAGCAGGATCTTCTGGAAGTGAGGTGCCCAGTTTTCGGAGGAACCGCCAGACTGCTTTCCAGAGTGGTTGTACCAATTTGCAACCCCACCAGCAGTGGAGGAGTGTTCCTCTTTCTCCGCACCCTCTCCAACACCTGCTGTCTCCTGAATTTTTAATCTTAGCCATTCTGACTGGTGTAAGATGAAATCTTAGGGTTGTTTTGATTTGCATTTCCCTAATGACTAATGAAGTGGAGCATTTTTTAAGATGCTTCTCCGCCATCCGAAGTTCTTCAGGTGAGAATTCTTTGTTTAACTCTGTACCCCATTTTTTAATAGGGTTGTTCGGTTTTCTGGAGTCTAACTTCTTGAGTTCTTTATATATATTGGATATTAGCCCTCTATCTGATGTAGGATTGGTGAAGATCTTTTCCCAATTTGTTGGTTGCCGATCTGTCCTCTTGACGGTGTCCTTTGCCTTACAGAAACTCTGTAACCTTATGAGGTCCCATTTGTCGATTCTTGCTCTTAGAGCATACGCTATTGGTGTTCTGTTCAGAAACTTTCTCCCTGTACCGATGTCCTCAAGGGTCTTCCCCAGTTTCTTTTCTATTAGCTTCAGAGTGTCTGGCTTTATGTGGAGGTCCTTGATCCATTTGGATTTGAGCTTAGTACAAGGAGACAAGGATGGATCAATTCGCATTCTTCTGCATGCTGACCTCCAGTTGAACCAGCACCATTTGTTGAAAAGGCTATCTTTTTTCCATTGGATGTTTTCAGCCTCTTTGTCGAGGATCAAGTGGCCATAGGTGTGTGGGTTCATTTCTGGATCTTCAATCCTGTTCCATTGATCCTCCTGCCTGTCACTGTACCAATACCATGCAGTTTTTAACACTATTGCTCTGTAGTATTGCTTGAGGTCAGGGATACTGATTCCCCCAGATTTTCTTTTGTTGCTGAGAATAGTTTTAGCTATCCTGGGTTTTTTGTTGTTCCAGATGAATTTGATAATTGCTCTTTCTAACTCTGTGAAGAATTGAGTTGGGATTTTGATGGGTATTGCATTGAATCTGTATAGTGCTTTAGGCAAAATGGCCATTTTAACTATATTGATTCTACCGATCCATGAGCATGGGAGGTTTTCCCATTTTTTGAGGTCTTCTTCCATTTCCTTCTTCAGAGTCTTGAAGTTCTTGCCATACAGATCTTTCGCATGTTTGGTAAGAGTCACCCCAAGATACTTTATACTGTTTGTGGCTATTGTGAAGGGGGTCATTTCCCTAATTTCTTTCTCAGCCTGCTTATCCTTTGAGTATAGGAAGGCCACTGATTTGCTTGAGTTGATTTTGTAACCTGCCACTTTGCTGAAGTTGTTTATCAGCTGTAGGAGCTCTCTAGTGGAGTTCTTTGGGTCACTTAGGTAGACGATCATGTCGTCTGCAAATAATGATAGTTTGACTTCCTCCTTTCCAATTTGTATCCCTTTGACCTCCTTATGTTGTCGAATTGCCCGAGCTAGTACCTCAAGTACAATATTGAAAAGATAAGGAGAAAGGGGGCAGCCTTGTCTGGTCCCTGATTTCAGTGGGATTGCTTCAAGTTTCTCTCCGTTTAGTTTGATGCTGGCTACCGGTTTGCTGTATATTGCTTTTACTATGTTTAGGTATGGGCCTTGAATTCCTGTTCTCTCCAAGACTTTAAGCATGAAAGGATGCTGAATTTTGTCAAATGCTTTTTCAGCATCCAATGAAATGACCATATGATTTTGTTCTTTGAGTTTGTTTATGTAGTGGATTGTATTGATGGATTTCCGTATATTGAACCAACCCTGCATTCCCGGGATAAAGCCTACTTGATCATGGTGGATGATCGTTTTGATGTGTTCTTGGATTCGGTTGGCAAGAATTTTGTTGAGTATTTTTGCATCGATGTTCATAAGGGAAATTGGTCTGAAGTTCTCTTTCTTTGTTGGATCTTTGTGTGGCTTTGGTATCAGCGTAATTGTGGCTTCGTAGAAGGAATTGGGTAGTGTTCCTTCTGTTTCTATTTTGTGGAATAGTTTGAAGAGTATTGGTGTTAACTCTTCTTTGAAGGTCTGGTAGAATTCTGCACTGAAACCATCTGGTCCTGTGCTTTTTTTGGTTGGAAGACTTTCTATGACTCCTTCTATTTCTTTAGGCTTTATGGGACTGTTTAGATGGTCTAGTTGGTCCTGATTTAATTTTGGTATTTGGTATCTGTCAAGGAAATTGTCCATTTCCTCCAGATTCTCCAGTTGTGTTGAGTACAGGCTCTTGTAGTAGGATCTGATGATTTTTTGGATTTCCTCAGTTTCCGTTGTTATGTCTCCCTTTTCATTTCTAAGTTTGTTAATTTGGATACTTTCTCTGTGCCCTTTGGTCAGTCTGGCTAAGGGTTTATCTATCTTGTTGATTTTCTCAAAGAACCAGCTCCTAGTTTTGTTGATTTTTTGTATGGTTCTCTTTGTTTCTACTTGATTGATTTCGGCCCTGAGTTTGATGATTTCCTGCCTTCTGCTCCTCCTGGGTGAAATAGCTTCTTTTTGTTCTAGGGCTTTCAGGTGTGTCATTAAGTTGGTAATGTATGCTCTCTCCATTTTCTTTTTGGAGGCACTCAGGGCTATGAGTTTTCCTCTTAGCACTGCTTTCATTGTGTCCCATAGATTTGGGTATGTTGTGTTTTCATTTTCATTGTGTTCTAAAAAGTCTTTAATTTCTTTCTTTATTTCTTCCTTGACCAAGGTGTCATTGAGTAGAGTATTGTTCAATCTCCACGTGTTTGTGGGTTTTCTGTTGTTTCTGTTGCTATTGAAGACCACTTTTATTCCATAGTGATCAGATAGGAGGCATGGGATTAGTTCTATCTTTTTATATTTGTTGAGGTCTGTCTTGTGACCAATTATATGGTCGATTTTGGAGAAGGTACCATGAGGTGCTGAAAAAAAGGTATATTCTTTTGTTTTAGGATAGAATGTTCTATATATATCAGTTAAATCTAATTGGTCCAAAGCTTCAATTAGTTTCATTGTGTCCTTGTTTAGTTTCTGTTTTCCTGATCGGTCCATTGAGGAAAGTGCAGTGTTGAAGTCACCAACAATTATTGTGTTAGGTGCAATGTGTGCTTTGAGTTTTAATAAAGTTTCTTTTATGAAAGAGGGTGCCCTTGCATTTGGAGCATAGATGTTCAGGATTGAGAGTTCTTCTTGTTGTATTTTTCCTTTGACCAGCAAGAAGTGTCCCTCAGAGTCTCTTTTGATGACTTTGGGTTGAAAGTCAATTTTATCTGATATTAAAATGGCTACTCCAGCTTGTTTCCTGAGACCATTTGCTTGTAAAATTGTCTTCCAGCCTTTTACTCTAAGGTAGTGTTTGTCTTTGACCCTTAGGTGTGTTTCCTGTAAGCAGCAAAATGTAGGGTCCTGTTTACGTATCCAGTCAGTTAGTCTGTGTCTTTTTATTGGGGCATTGAGTCCATTGATGTTAAGAGATATTAAGGAATAGTGATTGTTACTTCCTATCATTTTTGACATTATTTTTTAAATTTGATTGCTTAACTTATTTGGGTTTGATGAAAGGTTACTATCTTGCTTTTTTCAGGGTGGAGTTTCCCTCCTTGTATTGGTGTTGTCCTCCTATTATCCTTTTTAGGGCTGGGTTTGTGGATAGATATTGGGTGAACTTGGTTTTGTCGTGAAATATCTTAGTTTCTCCATCTATGGTGATTGAGAGTTTTGCTGGATATAGTAGTTTTGGTTGGCATTTGTGTTCTCTTAGAGTCTGCATGAGATCTGCCCAGGACCTTCTAGCCTTCATAGTCTCAGGTGAAAAGTCTGCTGTGATTCTGATAGGTCTTCCTTTATATGTTACTTGGCCTTTTTCTCTTACTGCCTTTAGTATTCTTTCTTTGTTTAGAACATTTGGTGTTTTGATTATTATGTGACGGGAAGTATTTCTGTTCTGGTCCAGTCTGTTTGGAGTTCTGTAGGCTTCTTGTATATTCATGGGCATCTCTCTCTTTAGGTTAGGGAAGTTTTCTTCCATAATTTTATTGAAGATATTTGCTGGCCCTTTAAGTTGTAAATCTTCACTCTCATCTATGCCTATAATCCTTAGGTTTGGTCTTCTCATTGTGTCCTGGATTTCCTGGATATTTTGGGTTACCAGCTTTTTGCACTTTGCATTTTCTTTAACTGTTGAGTCCATGGTTTCTATGGAATCTTCAGCATCTGAGATTCTTTCTTCTATCTCTTGTATTCTGTTGTTGATATTTGCATCTCTGTCCCCTGATTTCTTCCCAAGGCTTTCTATCTCCAAAGTTGTCTCCCTTTGAGTTTTCTTAGTTGTTTCTACTTCTGATTTTAGATCCTGGATGGTTTTGCTTAGCTCCTTCCCTTGCATGTTTGTGTTTTCCTGTAATTCTTTAAGAGATTTTTGTGTTTCCTCTTTCATGAGCTCAGCCTGTTGACCAAAGTTCTCCTGTATTTCTTTAAGAGATTTTTGTGTTTCGTCTTTCATGACCTCAGCCTGTTGAGCAAAGTTCTCCTGTATTTCTTTAAGTGTTTTTTGCATTTCCTCCTTGTTGGCTTTTGTATTCTCCTGGATTTCTTTCAATGATTTTTGTGTTTCCCTTGCAAGGGCTTCTAACTTTTGATCCATTTTCTCCTCAATGACCTTCATGTGTTCCTGTACCAGCATCATGACCAGTGATTTTAAATCCAAATCTTGTTTTACTGGTGTGATGGGGTATCCAGGACTTGCTGGTAGAGGAGAATTTGGTTCAGATGTTGCCATATTGCCTTGATTTCTGTTAGTGACGTTTCTGCGTTTGCCTTTTGCCATCTAGCTCTCACTGGTGTTACTTGGTCTTGTCAGTGCTGGACTCACCAGTGCAAGCTGCCCCTTCCCCGTTGGCCTCTGGTGCACAGCTTACACTCTGCACTGCCTATAGACAGGGTGCTGTTTTCCAGGCTGTTCAGATCCCAAAGCAGGCACCTGAAGGCTCCCGCTGGGGCCCGCAGGATTTATCGGAGCACACCGACTTTTCCCAGCTGGCCGCCCGGAAGCCCCCACTAGCCTCTTGAGGGACCTGGAGATGTGGCGGCCACCCAGGCTGATCTGAAGCGGAGAGATTTGAGCTGGGGGCTTCTGCCTGAGGCCTTGCCCCAGATTGTGTCTGTGGACCAGGTGGAACCCGTGTGCACCCCCAGGGAGCTCCGAAGGTGAATGTTGCTGTGACCTCCCCTGTGCTCCGCTCACTCCGCTGGGCAGCCGATTTCCCCAACCGGGCTGGCGCACACTAGGTTAGCCTTGTCGCCTGGGCCCTGAGTCCAGGCAAACGCCTGGGAGGCCAAGGTCCGAGCAAAGTTCCCCTAGGGCTATGTCTGTTATTTGGGTCCGCCAGGTGACCCGGATGGCGGGCGTGCGCGTCCGCGCTCCGCGAAAGCACCGGGAGAGTCTGTTGTGCTAATAACCTCCTGGGCTGGTTGACACACAGATGGCCCACCAAGCCGCCCAGTTCTTGGGGTCAGTCCTGTGCCTTTTGGGGCCTAGACCCCCGTTTTGTTAGCCTCAGGCTACGCTTGTTAGCAGTCTCTGCCCTCCCGAGCACTCTGGCTCCTGTAGGCAAAATGGCGGCGCGTGCACCGGCCGGGGCAAAAAAAAAAAACTCCTGGCTGGGTTGGCGCCCCGATGGCCACTCGAACAGCCCAGGGCCTGGGTGCAGGCCAACGCCCGTCTGGCTCAGACCCCTGCGGTGTTGGGCCTAGGATTATGTTTGTGTACCTCAGTCTGACCGATCTCTGGAGCCCGGGATCAAGATGGCGGTGAGTCTCTCCTGACTGGCGGGCAGCCGAGTTCTGAAGTGGCTTCCGTGCAGCGAAAGGCTCCGCAGAACCGCAGTTGCTTGCCGCCCGGCTGGTCAGCGAAGGTCAGTGGTCGTGGGCGCAGGGCCTAACTGGACCCTGTGTCGCCTTGGTTCCACTGCTGATGGCCCTTCAGCTGGAGCAGCCACTGCTACCGCCGCCGCCCAAGAGAAGCTGTTTAAGAGAGGCAACCAATCTTTTAAAAACACAATTGCATCACACCATTCTTCTCATATAATCACCCACTGTCTTCTCCACAGTCTTAAAATAAAATCGAAACTTGTCACCATCGCCTTGCAACGCTCCCCTAATCCTGTCTCCAGCTTTCCTCTGTGCTCTGCCTTCTGAACACACTGCCATCATTTCCACTTACATTGACTTTCTGTTCACCATGTAGAAACAATTTGACCTTGGCTACAGCCTTCAAACTCAATGTCTTCTATGTCTAGAAGAGTTGCTTTCTATTTCATGTAGATTTTGTTCCCAGTGTCCCATTTTCAGTACCTTTTTTCTTATTCTATTTAAAATATTCTTTCTATTACTCTCTACTCTTGTAGTCATTTTTGTTTGTTTGTTGTAGCAATCTTATTGAGTTCTTCACTGTTCTAATTGATTTCTGATGCTCTAATAAAACAAACCTGACAAATAGTAACCTTAGAGAAGAGGAAATAATTTATTTGTCTTACACCTCAGGCCACAGTCCATTCTTGGGAAAATTCCAGGCAAGAACTCAGGGCAGGAACCCAGAAGCAGGAACCAGAGAGAAAAGCTGCTAGTTTTCTTCTAGTCTTTCTCTATGGCTCATTGATTTTTGTTCCCCCTTTCAATTTTTTTTTAATGTTTTTGTTTTTTACTTATTCACTTTATATCCCATCCACCGCCCCCCATCCCAGTTACCACCTCCCACAACCCTTTCCCTTTTCCTCCCCATCTTCTCCTTTTAGGTAATGTGGGAAGGTACCCTGGCTATCACCCCCAACTCTGGAACTACAAGTCTCTGCAAGGCTAGGTGCTTTCTATTCCACTGAGACCAGATCTCATTCTTTCATACAACATAGAGTGGCCTGCCTAGGGATGCTACCCACAGTGGACTGAGCACTCCCGTAATAATTAATGACCAAGTCAAGCTCTCACACACAAGGTCATAGTGAAGTCTGATCTATGTAACCCATTAATTGAGACACCCTTCTTAAGAGGCTCTGTTATGTGAACTTGACCATTGAAGCTACCTAGGACAATCATTTATCCACAGTTTTCTTTACTGCATCATTACTGATTTGTGTGTCCTTGTTCTCGTTTGCTGGTTCAGGGACCCATCTTTTGCTAGCTCTTCTCACAGTTTTAAACACACTGCATCATTTAACTGAAGCATCTTCACATCTTTCAAACAGCAGCTTATCTTTTCCCACATTTGGTTTCTAAAATCATATCTCTCCCTTCACCCCTTGTAAAACCCTCTTCTTCAGTATGCAAGCTCTTGTTTCAATATGATCTGCTTCATTATGTCTTCCCTAATTACCTCTGAAATCTTCACTAGCTAAGAATGTCTGAGACTATACACTGAGTGGCTTGCTACACCGATTCCAGAGGGAGGCCATAGGCATGTCCCATTGGGGTATAACTTAGCCTGGATTTTTCCACAGAGTGGAATCTGATACAACTGTTTGGGAAGTGATCCATGGGTGGGTTGAGAGATGAGTTTTCACAAAATCTTACCTGTTCTTGGGTCACTTTTCTTTGAACAGGAAAACTTTTAAAAGCAAGATTTTTTATTGAAATCATATTACTATCTTACATTGTTCATAGAAACTCAACAGATATTTCAGTATTAAAAATGAGGCATGGAGTAATTTGTAAAGACAGAAATGATAGTTTCATGAATAATCACCATTGATTGTTCATTTTAAAGAATAGACCAACCCATGCATTCCTGAAATTTTTCATTGGTACGAGTACTTCAAGGAGGTGGATGGTGATGAAAAGTTTTAGCCTGTATAAAACATGTCAAAGGGAAAAAATAGTTAGATTCCAGCTGCTCTCACAACTACCTTCTCAGCAAAGATAATTTCAGAGCTCCAGACAAAATATTAAACTTTAATCAGTGCATCTTCTTGTTTTATTTTCTCCATCTGTTTGTATTTGTATGCACTATATTTTGCTGAAATTGGGACTACAAAATGACAATAAGAACATCTTTGTTTTTATGGTTGAATGAGTCTTAGAAAAATGGTTTGCCATTTAAAATAATCTACATTGGAGCAAGACTTTGCTTGGTGTAGAACAACCAGTTTTGTGACAGGGATAGAAATCAGCTTTTCTCATCATTCAACTCCTGAGAGTTGTGGGAATCGTGTTGAGTAGAAGAGTTGCTGGGTAACAGAGCAAAACTCAGGAGCAAATGCTCTCTGGTTCAGTTTCGAGATCAGCACTCGTGTTCCTTATGTACTCCTGAAAAAGATATTGCAAGATGTATATTATACAAAGAATTTTCTTGTCAAAAGAATTTTAACCCATACATCCACATTAATTTGCTTTGATTTCATAAATAACAAATTTTACAGAACTGGACAGATGCCTCAGTAGTTGAGAGCACTTGCTCTTTTTTTTTCCTTTTTTTTTTATTGATACATTTTTTTATTTACATTTCAAATGATTTCCCCTTTTCTGGGTCCCCACTCCCCACAAGTCCCATAAACCCTCTTCCCTCCCCCTGTTCCTCCATCTACCCCTTCCCACTTCCCTGTTCTGGAAATCCCCTATACTCTTCCACTGAGTCTTTCCAGAACCAGGGGCCACTCTTCCATTCTTTTTGGACATCATTTAATTTGTGGATTATGTCTTGGGTATTCAAAGTTTCTAGGCTAATATCCACTTATCAGTGAGTGATGATCTTTTGAGACTGTGTTACCTCACTTAGTATGATGTTCTCCAGCTCCATCCATTTGTCTAAGAATTTCATGAATTCATTGTTTCTAATGGCTAAATAGTACTCCATTGTGTAAATATACCACATTTTTTGTATCCATTCCTCTGTTGAAGGACACCTAGGTTCTTTCCAGCTTCTGGCTACTACAAATAGGGCTGCTATGAACATAGTGGAGCATGTGTCCTTATTGCATGCTGAAGAATCCTCTGGATATATGCCCAGGAGTGGTATAACAGGGTCCTCAGGAAGTGTCATGCCCAGTTTTCTGAGGAACCGCGAGACTGATTTCCAAAGTGGTTGCACCATCTTGCAATCCCACCAGCAGTGGAGGAGTGTTCCTCTTTCTCCACATCCTTGCCAACACCGAGAGCACTTGCTCTTGTAGAGGACACGGGTTTGATCTCCAGTACTCAGCATTGTGTCTCACAAGCATTCCAAATTCTGATTCTAGAGAGTCTGACAAACCCTTCTCATCTTCACAGGTGCACATGTGCAGAATACATACATACAGGAAAAACACTTGTATGCCTAAATCATTCGGGATGCAGGAGTTCAGACATACCAGTGAATGATTACTCATCACAGATTAGCCTCTTGTCAAGCTTATAAGAAATCTTAAAAACAATATACTTTACTCTTAAAAGGCACATATTTATATAAAAGAAAAAATCAAGGATGGTTACACTTAACATGGTATGGTACTTGCTTATAAAAGTTCTCAATAGGCATAATATACACATCGTTCTTACCATGATATTAATACAATATCCAACTAGGATGCTATAGCTACCTGCTAAGAAACTACTCTTTTAAAATGTAGCCACTCCATCTTGCAATCCTACCAGCAGTGGAGGAGTGTTCTTCTTTCTCCACATCCTAGCCAACACCTGCTGTCTCCTGAGTTTTTAGCCTTAGCCATTCTGACTGGTGTGAGGTGAAATCTCAGGGTTGTTTTGATTTGCATTTCCCTAATGATTAATGATGTTGAACATTTCTTAAGGTGCTTCTCAGGCATCTGAAGTTCTTCAGGTGAAAATTCTTGGTTTAGCTCTGCACCCCATTTTTAAATAGGGTTATTTGTTTCTCTGGGGACTAACTTCCTGAGTTCTTTGTATATATTGGGTATTAGCCCTCTGTCCAATGTAGGGTTGGTGAAGATCTTTTCCCAATTTGTTGGTTGCTGTTTTATCCTTTTGACAGTGTCCTTTGCCTTACAGAAACTTTGTAATTTTATGAGGTCCCATTTGTCAATTCTTGATCTTATAGTGTTAGCTATTGGTGTTCTGTTGAGGAACGTTTCCCCTGTGCTGATGTCCTCCAGGGTCTTCCCCAGTTTCTTTTCTATTAGTTCCAGTGTGTCAGATTTTATGTTGAAGTCCTTGATCCACTAGGAATTGAGCTTAGTACAAGGAGATAAAAATGGATCAACTCGCATTCTTCTGCATGCTGGCCTCCAATTGAACCAGCACCATTTGTTGAAAAGGCTATCTTTTTTCTATTGGATAGTTTCAGCTCCTTTGTCGAAGATCAAGTGACCATAGGTGTGTGGGTTCATTTCTGGGTCTTCAATCCTATTACATTGATCCACTTGCTTGTCATTGTACCAATACCATGCAGTTTTTAACACTATTGCTCTGCAGTAATGTTTGAGGTCTGGGATACTGATTCCCCCTGAAGTTCTTTTACTGTTGAGAATAGTTTTAGCTACCCTGGGTTTTTGTTATTCCAGATGAATTTGAGAATTGCTCTTTCTAACTCTATGAAGAACTGAGTTGGAATTTTGATAGGGATTGTATTGAAATCAGTCTGGTGGTTCCTCAGAAAACTGGACATGACACTTCCGGAGGACCCTGCTGTACCTCTCCTGGGCATATACCCAGAGGATTCCCAAGCATGCAATAAGGACACATGCTTCACTATGTTCACAGCAGCCTTATTTATAATAGCCAGCAGCTGGAAAGAACCTAACTTCAATTCCTCAATGGAGGAATGGATACAGAAAATGTGGTATATTTACACAATGGAATACTACTCAGCAATTAAAAACAATGAATTCATGAAATTCTTAGGCAAATGGTTGGAACTGGAAAATATTATCCTAAGTGAAGTAACCCAATCACAAAAGAATCCACATGGAATGCAATCACTGATAAGTGCATATTAATTAGCCCAGAAGCTCTGAATTCTCAAGACCTAATTAGCATATCAAATGATACCCAAGAAGAGGGAAGGTGAGGGCCCTGCTTCTGAAAAGACTTGATCCAGCATTGTAGGGGAGTACCAGGACAGAGAAATGGGAGGGGGTGATTGGGAAATGGGTGGAGGGAAGAGGGCTTGTGAGACCAATGGGGAGGGGGAAACCTGGAAAGGGGAAAGCATTCAGAATGTAAACAAAGAATATAGAAAATAAAAAAAACAAAAAATTAAAAAAATGTAGCCACTCCTTATGAATATTTTCCAGGATATCACATGCTCTTTACCAACATAGTAATGACATCTGCATAGGGTATTGTACCTTGTTTATCACTCTGAGCACTCAAAAGGGGATACTCACTGTGTGGGTCTACTAAGAGAAAAGAACAAACTCTGAATCATATATTAAATTAGGGGAATGCTTACAGCCATGAAGAATATGGTGGACATGTATGTCTTGTATTTTCTCTCTGGCATTTTCATGTAGACATTCGCTTTGCTCTTCATTTGGAGAAACAGCAGGACCTTTACATGGTCAGCTTCTAGCTTTAGTGGCCTTGGATTAGCTAACCTGTTCTTTGGGGAAAATGTGAGCGATATAAAAAAATAAGAGAAAAGGCCCAAATATAAATGAAGAATTTTTGGGGGGGTGTTCATATAGAAATCATGGGAGTTCTTGATGCTCTGACCCTTTTCATTTTTGTTGTACCCATGGTTGCTTGAGTAAGGAGAAACTAGAGGCTTGGGAGTTAGAGATATAAAGAAAAGGAAAGAGTGGATGTGGATTGAGATGTCAGAGAAGGAATGGCAACACTCTTCATCAAACTGTGCTTTGATCTACAGTCACACCAGCATTTCAGAGTTCAACTAGACTTTCTTTTCTTGTCTTCATTTGTTAGGTTTTCATTCTTTAGAAAGTTTCACATAGTACACCAGGCTGGGGATGATCTGGTGATAGTAAACTGCTCATAAAAATTTTTGCTTCAACTTCCCAAAACTTTGAATTATAGGTATCTCATGCAGCCTCTAGTATTTAGTACATTCTTTTATACTCTATTGATATTGTTTTTGCCTAAAGTTGTTTGGTCAGGATTTTTTGTTAGCTTCTAACTAATATTTGTAATAGACAAGCCTGTTCAATTTCCTGTAAATAAATAAACTATCTATCACATACTTTTACCATTATTTTTTTAATGCACCATTAATAACTACACTTTTATAACACAGTGACCTGATAGGAACCTGGGAAATAAGTAATTCATGAGTTTATTTGCTTTGCATTTTCTTTGCACCAGGGAAAAGGTTTTTTGTGCTGTAGACCATTATTTTAAGATTCTCCACCAGATCACTCCAGAGCTTCCAGGGACTAAGCCACCTACCAAGGAGTATACATGGTTCAGAATGCATATGTAGCAGAGGAAAGCTTTGTCAGGCATCAGTGGGAGGAGAGTTCCTTGGTCCTATGAAGGTTTGATAGATGCCCCAGTGTCGGGGAATTGAGGGCTGAGGGTAGGGAGGTGGGAGTGGGTGTGTGTGTAGAAACATCCTCATAGAAGCAGGGGAAGGGGAGATGGGATAAGGGGTGTCCAGGAGGGGTAATGGGATAACACTTGAAAAGTAAATAAATTAATAACAAATAAATAAATAGGAAAATGGCTAGGATAAAAAAGTCTTTTTATTGGCAAATATAGAACAAAATTGTGATGAGCAGGTGAAGAAATGATTGAGTTTACTGCATAAGGTACCCCATGAGTTTCTATTTAAAGACGCATTGTTCCCCCGAGGCTACAATCAAATACCATATCAAACAGCGGGAAAGACATGGTGTTTTCCATAGTCTTTCAGTTTTACACAGCAGTAAAAAACTTCACTGTGTTTACTGCACTTTTTCAAAATGAAATGTAAGCTGGACTTTAAAAACATGAATTCAGCTTCCAGGGAGAAAACTTTAAAGTCCCAGTGAGACTTAAACAGTGATGATGGAATGGTTTACTTAGTATCTACTTTAGAATTCCAGTTGTCTGAGGAATCCTGGAAAGGTTCATGAAAGCGAATTTTGGAACTGAAAAGACTTTGGCTTCTTTTGACTTACAAGATCATTTTTTATACTCCAGGGATAGTGCTTTAGACTCCAGACAGGGAAAGAGAGGGCTGAAGCTCTGTTTTAATAATTCAGTGCAGAGCGGTAGTACATTTGAAAAATTTCCCCTCTCCACCAGCCTAAAAACTGTACAGATTTCCTGAAAGGGACTCTTTCTAACAGGGTTTCAAAGAAGCAATGAATGAATGCAAATTTATTGCTTTCACTATTTATTTATGTTTTGATTTTGGTTTGGGGGGGTCTGTTTGCTTGTTTGTTTGGTTTTTGTTTGTTTGTTTGTTTGTTTGTTTGTTTGAGATAGAGTCTCACTTTGTAGCCCTGAGTCCTGGAACTCACTATGTAGACCAGACTGGCCTTTAATTCGTAGACATCTGCCTGCTTCTGATGGCATTCAAGTACATACCACTGCAAGCCACAGGTTTAGTTCTAATAATTAAGGTTGAGTCCATTTAAATGTCAAAAGAATCACAAATATAATAGCAGCTTACTGATGAGGCAGGTGTCAAAAACAAAGCCTAACAAATGGCTACAGAAATATAGGGTATAGAGCAGCTCTTCTAGATGGCTATTTATTTCAGCACACACATCAGAAGGACTTCCATCTCTAATAATATTTTCTCTTCCTTGCATTGAAAATATTTGTACGTATTTATTTTCTTCTGATGGTCTTATACCATTGTTTCTACTGAATCAAATATGCCATTAGTAAACATATATGCCTTGAAGGCTTCCGTGTGCCCAAGCCCAGAAAGAGGAAAGGAAGTCCACATACAAAGGGTTCAATTCAGTAGGGACATGCAATCTCAGAGGCAGTTTACCCTTCAGTGTTATAATGTGAGTCAAGAGGAAGCCACAGAAGTTTCTTTTGAAAAGGCTCTCCCTGCTCTTCTTTTCCATGAAGATGAGCAAGCTCTTGATCCCATCTGTCTCAGGGGAATCATCATGTCTTGTGCCTTGGATAAGGTGAAGTGATACTTTGTGTTAAATAGTATTTGATAGCATCTGAAATCATCCGGGAAGCAGGAGTTCAGACATACCAGTGAATGATTACTCATTATAGGTTAGCCTCTTGTCAAGCTTATCAGAGAGTATCTTTTTCCCACTCAAGACAAGGTTTTACCTGTAGACCAGACTTTAAACTCTTAGAAACCCACCTACCTCTTAAATGGTCGGATTAAACACATATGCTGCCATGCTGTGCCTAACCATCAGGAATTATAAGGATTAGGTTCATTGACGTGGTAAGATATACCCTAATAGGAGGTGGCACTATTCCTTGAGTTTGGGTCCTGGGCTATGTAGGGAAAAAATGGTTGAGCTGAAACTTGACCAGCTACATCTATCTACTGACTATAACTCTTCAGTCATGATGAACTACATCTTCAGTGAGACAATACTTTCACCCCACTGCCCTTTCTGACCCTTTGCAGTCCTATATCTCATAAAGCTACTCCTAGATCTCTATGTGCCTACAGGTCTGTCATCAACAATTTTTTTTTCTCAGCTTTGTAGAGTCTTTGTTGCGTCCATTACGCTTTATTCTCTTGCAAATGGTGCTCCATTTTCTGAATCAATCTCAAGGGTTTGCCCTTCTTTCCTTCCATGCTGTACCATGGCATCTGGAGACAGGATAGATGTCCCGCTTCTCATCCTGGACCCTATATAAACCTTTCTAGCTGAAAGATGAAATATTCTGCTTTGAGTGTTTTCCCCATTATCAGACTAGGCTGCCTGATATTTTTTGCTTTCCATTTGTCTCTGTCATCCCATCCCCTTGAAGAATGTTTCCTCCTGCTCACCTTCATGGTTTTTAACCATTATGAGTTCATGATTCTTGATAATTCCTGAAGCTATATGGATGATATTTATAGGTTTCTCCTCCATATTTCTTGGACTTTTTTTCCTTGGATGTTAATACAGCCTGGTATTGGTTAGATTTGTCAGTTTATATAAACTAGAGTCATTTTGGAAAGGGAGCCTCATTTGAGAAAATGCCTTAAGATTGGCCCATAGAAAATTTTAGAGTGCTTTCTTGGTTAAGACTTGATGTAAAAGACCCCAGCCTATTGCAGATGATGCCATTCATCACCGGGTATTCCTAAGTTGCTTTTAGTCATGATGTTGTATCACAGCAATGTAAACCCTAACTAACACAAACCTGACTCAGAAACTCCATATCAGAGTCAAATGCTTGCCAGTTCTGTTTATCAATAGAGTATCACAGCTGACTCCCTTTAGTACCGAAGTCTAGTAACAAACATTTCAGCCCTCTAGAAGGCCTAGTGCTTTGATCATATCAATTATTCATTACTTTTCATTACTCCCCTCCCCCTCCTCAATCCTTCCCTTCCTTATCTACTACTTTGGTCATCCATCTCTCTTAATACAATTCCTGTGAGATTTTACTCTCACTGTATGACCAAACCTGTCCTGCATGTCTCAGTAGATATCATAGTTACCACCCAAAAATGGTCACTTCTCATTGGACCTGTTTTTGAACTCTACCATATTTTAGCACATTTGATCACTTTCTCCTTGCAAAGCTATGTGGCTTCTGGTCTCATTCCTCAAATCTCACTTCTTCTGTTTACTAATCTCATATTCAGTCTGTTAGGCTAGTTCTCTTCTATTTCTGACTTCCACATGTTGAAGTCGGAGCTCAGACCTGCAATCTCTTCACTTTTAATCAAACACAGATGATATTAGCAAGAATCATTTTACATACTAGTTCCTGTGCTGCTGTCCTTGAATTTTTCCTCTGCACTACTACATTTGTATAGCCAATTGCCTGTTTCCTATTCCCACATGACAGCACAAGTGTTCATAAAACTTAGCTCATTGTTTCTTCTTCTAACTCCCCTCTTTCCCTAGGTACCTTCCTACCCTGGAGGATGCCCTTTCTTGAAGCACATTTATTCATCAACCACAGACCTAGAATCTTTTATTTTTCTTCTTCTATTCACACTTTATGTTTGTCTATCAGCAAGTTTTTACAGCTCAAATCAAAAAACATAATCATCCTATTTTGTATGCTTTATCACACTAACGGATTAAGTCATTATGCCCAGATGACTAAAATACTACAGTTCCCTTTTAACCTTGGGGAAATTATCTATGACTCTGAAACTTTATCACCATGTCCTATAAATTATGTTTTTCCCTATATGTACACAGATATACATCATTAACTTTAATATTTAAATTACACACAGCAGGTATTCATGATCACCAATAATAAATTGAGAAATTATAACAGATTTCAATGAAAATTATTTAAATTATAACAATTCTAAAGCAAGCTATGAGGGTACATGGTTGTTTTCCTAGGCTTTGAGTGGTTGAGATAAAATGACTTCTGTGGGTGTAAAGCTTGCTAGGGCTACATGGTGTGTTTTAGAGTAGCCTGTGGTACAAAGTGAGCCCTGTCACACAAAAAAAAAAAAGTTATCGAAATAAATAAACCTTCTGAATCTTTTGTGGAAATTCCCTCATGCTATTGTTGGATTGTAGTTGACCGACTACACTAGTTTAGACTGTAGTTTAGACTGAAAGCACAGAAAGTGAAACTAGGAGTGGAGAGACTGTAGTCTAGTCCCTAAAATTGCCGAACCTAATGCCGACTAGAATGACCTCCTGAAAGGTAGTCCACAACAGTCAGCTGTATCAGCTCCCTTAATATTCTCCAAATGACAAATTCTCCTTTAGATGATCAAGTTTCGTGTACTTTTTTCATGGTGAGCTCATCTGCCTTTTTCCCCCTCTGCTGCTTTCTGTTTCAGTCCTATCTGAACCCTGTAGTAAACACAGCTTGACTCTTTGGCCTTATCTATTTACCTTCCTTGGAATGAATCTTCTGCCTGGATCAAATTTTGCTCCACAAATTCCCTGCAAATCCCAGTTCTTCTTAAGGCATTTTTTTTTTCTGGTGATATTTCCAAAATTTTCTTTGTTATACTTAAGGTTCATTTTTCTACTAACCAATCTCACACATAGTGAATGCATAATTATTTTATCTATCATTTCTCTTATCTCCTGGAACGTATGCTTCCAGAAATTGTAATCTTTGCTATTGTCTTTTTTGTTATTTTCTCTTTATTATTGTTTTCCTATGTACTCTGGATGCTTTTTAAATTATGGGATAGATGGAAAAAGGCAGGGGAACAGCTAGAATTTGTTAGGAGGTAAATTGGGGGATGCAAATGAATTTGCTATAAGTCTATCCACAGTGTATTATGAGGGCTTCCTTAAAGAATTATCATGAAGGAAATTAAGCCTGAACTCATCATATACCACCTATAGCTTCCATCCTATACCACTATCACCACTATTATTACTACTATCAAACAGAGCTAGGCTGTTTTTTGCCCTGTTGCCATTGGTATCCTGGTTCCCTGGACTCATTCTAAGGAAAAGTGTGAAGAATAGGTTCCACAGTTGAGCAACTGCTAAATGTCCTTCCTTCAAGCAACCGCCCATATGCTTGTAAAGATCTTTATCAGTTTTAATCTTACAGGCCTTTGCATATGAAACATTTGCTGAAACTTGCCTAGTTATTTCTTGTCTAGAATATTTCTTATTCATTTTTTTTTCAACTCAGCTCCTTAGCATCTCCATTATACCTTGTTAAGGAGACTACAGGGCTCCCAAATTGCTGCTGAGTGCATAATGTTTGTGTAATAAACACCATCTGAATGCTTCCAGTGTGCACTGAGTCATGATCCTCAGGTTTTAAGAAGTCTTAAATCATCTGCTTCTGACATCTATCTACTGTTCTCTTTTTGTAATGCTTCTTTAGTAACATTTCCTGAAATTGAACACACCGCCTCTTCCCAAGCATGAATAATGGTCAATTACATAGTTGTTTTGGGTTGAACCATAATCTCTACCCCTTCCATATCAAACATAGATACTATTACTGTTGCATGGCATTTAATAGAAAAGAAAAAACATGGACTTAAAATGAGATGAGTTGGTTTTAAGTCTGATTAAAGTACTTGTTAGGGTTTTTGCTTCTATCCTCTTCATATCTCCTAATTTTCACTTTTTGATCTGTTTGACAGATTAAAACTGTTAAGCATATGTTAACTGTTTAACATCAGATTCCATAGTAAAAGGAGTAGCTAAATAATTGCTACATAATATCAGAGTACAAGTGAACAAGCTTTGGGCACTGTTTTCCTCCATGTGGTCAGCTAAAGAACCAGGCCAATAGAGCTGCCACGCTCAGAATTAGCATCGTTTAGGCAAACAGTCTAATCTTGAAGGTGTTATCTGATTCTCTAGCCTTTATCTACGTTATCACTGCAATCAACAAAATAGATCTACTCTAATACTTTACCTCATTGCTCATGATATCTTACCTCCTGGATCCATCTCACTAAGAATAAGTCATCAGAAGTATGGCTTTGAATATTAGAGGGCATTCTTCTATATTTAATCGACTCATCTGAAACTTTGAGTCCAAGGTTGTGTTGCAATTATTTCTTCTGAACCAAAAAGAGAAAAATAAGTGGAAGCATGTACACAGGTGGCATCTCTATATTTGTGTGTACACCTGTGTACCTCTGTGAGTAGATGTATTATAGATGGAAGTGACTTCCTATGCTTCTGCTGGTATTTGTTGACCAGATCACAGGAGATCAGGAAATGTGTCACTGCTAGGAGATAACTCTGCACCAACAGAAAGAAAAATGGTTGTCTCAATTGCCAGAAAGAACAATAATCCCTTCTATATTTTTTAAAAAGGATATGTACATTTTATAGAATTTAGTTATTATTTTTCCATACTTTGCATGCACACAGAACAAACCACTTTTGTTCCTTATGTGGTAATCTTAAAATACATAAGGTCAGTCACTACTTGTCACATGAGTACTCATCCTTCTGACAAAATTATTCTCTGTTCATTTGCTATTCTTTTCGTACTGTGTTCAAAGTCCTGTGACAATCAGGCTTTGTTTCTTTGTTAAAGCTTTGAAGCTGATCTACAGTACACAAAGTAATCCAGAAGTGTGTGTAGCATCTACAGGGAAAGGTCCTTTTATTCTTGTTCAATATACAATGTCTCTCTTAATGCAATAAATGATAAAGATAGTTTTGCAGGGAATGTCATTCTACCATTGATGTACTACTGCACTGCACTTGAATAGAGCCTTTAAGTCTTTCACTGTTACATTGCTTTGCATTTCAAAAATGCTTTACTGCCTTTTGCCTGAAATGTATCAAATTTTCACATCAATAAAAATCCATTGTAATTATCAAGAAAACTTAGGCCTTATCCAATGGGTAGCACTTTGGCAAAAATGTGCACTTATATGTGCAAAGATGTCCTCGGCATCACACAGTTTTTAAAATGGATTTTCTTTTGCTTTTGTTATTGAGTGTTTTGAAGTACAAAGATATATCAATAGTATGGTATCATTTTACAATAGTCAAGCTATATAGGTGCAGAAAATATCTTAGCTGTATCCTAGGAGAACTTGCCTCCTATTTATACCCTTAGAAATGAATGCACATAGTTGGTAAAATTTTGCACATCTGCTATATCTATATCAAATGTATTTTTTACTTGCCAATGTATTATGAAGGCCCATATAAGTTGGAATACACAAGAGCATCAGCTTCTTTATATTACAAATGCTTGCTATATATATTTCAAAAGTCCATTTAGTGGATGATCATTTTATAAGTATTTAAATGAGGTCTGGCTCTTTCCATTAGTACAAGCATGCTCTAGTGAGCTTTCTGAATCTACTTCAATGCAAAATCACTGTCATTTTCTTTTACACTTAAATATGTAATTATGGAGTTGCCCTAATGACACAGTTTCAATTCTAAGAGACAATAGAAACATTTTTTTTCCTGAAAACCTAAGGGCGATTTTCATTTGATTTCTCCCACAATGGCAGAAAATGCTTTTCTCTCTGCAAACTCACTAATAACATGTGAGACGGTATCTATTTAAAGCAGCTAAAAATTGTCATAGCTTTTTTCAAATTCATACCATATGGTTAACTTTTAATATTGATGCTTTGCTTTTTACTGATTTTGTGAGGAAATGTTTACATCACTTATATTTATATGTCTTCAACTAACAGTGATTTTAAGCATGTTTTTGAATCTGTGGTGACCACTGTTTTTTTTTTCCCAATTATAACATGAGCCTCAATCTATGTCCATCCATGACTTTCCATGCCTCTACTGTCACCAAATGTTGTCACTTAGGGAAGGCTTAATTACTATCTATAGTGCTCTGTGCTTGGCCCCTACATGTCAGGTGTCCAAGTCAAGACTTCTATCTCTCCCTCTAACTTCCCATGTATTGTTCCACATAGCTTCAAGAAAATTCTATAGGTTTTATTCTTTAAATATATGCCAATTTGTTCTGTTGTTTATTTGTCTCTTTTCACTGACAATTTAATTTCCTGTTGGGCAGTAATGGCATGTGCCTTTAGTCCCAATACTTAGGAAGCAGAGGCAAGAGAATCTCTGTGAATTTGAGGCCAGTCTAGACTACAGAGCTAGTTCCAGGATAGACAGGAGACACTGTCTTGAAAACAAAACAAGTGAGGAATTTAATTTTAATTTCCCCACAAATATGTTGTTTCATGACCATGTGCTTATTACTTATATGTACTGATTTTAATGTTCTTTACAATATTTCCTGCATCTCTTAATAGTTTTCACTAATTTTATTTTTTTAGTTTGGGAAAGACATATCAGGTTAAAATTCTGAAAGTAATCTAGGAAAAAAAATGGAGTATTTTTCTAGCCAGCTTGCTTTCTTTTTTGTGTGATTAACATGACAAAAGCAACTTAGGGAGCAAACAGTTTATTTCAACTAACACTGCTAAACACAATCCATTGTTGACTAATGGATTGTGACAGAAAGGGACGCAGAAACTAAACAGTTTTCCTAGCACCGTTCCTAGTCTCATACTCAAGGTCCAAAGGATAGGTACAGAAAACAAACTTAATGAAAGCTTTTGATAGGGGTATCATAATCACTATTTTCCCTAAAGGGTAGCTATTCCTTTTGTAATTTCTTTCTGGGTTTAGGGTGTCATACCTTACACAGCCTTTTCTCTTCCCTGACATCTGCTCCATCAGACACTATGCCTGTTGTGCAGATAGCGTCTTGAGAGGTTTGCTGCACTCATGCTCAGACATGACTAAACTCTAGTGATGGTATCAACATCCTTTCCCCTCTCAATAATATTTTACCTTTGCATCATGCTTCCCATTAAGCAGAACAACGTACAGACACTGACACTCTTTGTCCTCAGTGTGACCCTCAGAGGAAGGCAGATGAACAGGATACTTTTATCTCTATTTTGTGGACTCGGTACCTACATTTTATTTTAAGTTAACATGGCTTAAATAAAATAACCTATTTAAACTTGTTTAATTTCAAACTCAATGCCTTTCCTATTCCTTATTATTCTTTGAAAGGAGGCAAGGACTAATTTATTTCACATGAGAAATGATCATGACAGTGAAAAACCAGATGACAAACAATGAGTGCTTCCTGTTTATTATGCAAGGGAGCTGGGTATTTGGCTTAGCGAGCAGCAGGACTTCAATTGTTGCTCATGTCAACAGAACAGTCATTACTTTTCCTTGTTTTGAAAAACAGTATTTATAATGTAGTATTCCTTGGTGCACATATAGTGAAGTTTATTATTTTACCATTTTTACATAGAGTATTAAAATCTAACTCATGCCATGGTAGTAGACACTTAGTCTACATTTTCTACAAAATCTAAGAGCCAAGATTTCTCTTGTGGATACCAATGAATTCTAATACGTAACATAATCAGATTATGTATTCTGCTATTCCCAGATGCATAGTACCAACAGGCTAAATAAAATTGACAGTGTTATCATTTTTATTTGCTTGCCAGAGCTCTAGGTTTACTGGAGAAAAATTTGAAATGATTCCAAAGTCTCAAGTTCATGCTGCTCTGTATTGTTCTCCTTCTCTTCATTCAAATTCTCATTTTAGAGCATGCACAGAGATGGCATGACATTCATCATCTTTTCCCAATGATAATGCATCTTAAACATATGCATATTTAGACTTAGACTTCTCATTGTATTTTATTAATGGTTCAGAGTCTTGAGATATGGGCAAGGGCAAAGATTTCATGCAATTTTCATTGTATTACTGAGTTAATATGGTGAAGGCTGGAGTCATGAAAAATGTATTGGCATCCTGGAGTAATTCAATGAGTAAACTGTAGAAAATATTACGTTTTTCACATTTTTACAAATGCTTATTAACTTATGTTATTTTGGCTCCAAATTAAAATAATCTTCTTTATGTCTTCTTTTAAATGATACCAATTCCAATATGTTTGTACTTTAATAACATTTTCCTTTTCAAAGAAATGATCACTTTTAATTATTGATTTAGTGTGGGGTGTGTGTGCATGTGGGAAGATACTCAGGTCATCAGGCTTGGTGGCAAGCGCCTTTACCTGTTGAGCCATCTCTGTAGCTCCTATGTCTTTTACTTAGAATAAATGTCTTGGTTATTTCCTTATGGTCTTTCATAGTCCTGATGATAGCTAGGAACTATTCTACTGATGAATTTCTTGATTACTTTCACATGTTCTTTCTTACTCTTGGTGATATCTGGGAATGCTTTCACTTGGAGCTTTATTCCCTGTGTGGTCTTTTGTTACATGCGCTAGAAAATATATCTGCATATCATTCAGCTTATATATATATAATACTTATATATATATATATATATATATATATGTATATATAACACACTAAGAGAAGCTACAACTGGACTTACATTTAGACAGTGCTTTCTGCACATAAGAAATCACGTTCAGCTTTCAGTAAAAATGTTTCATTGTCATGGTGGCCTGATGAATGAAGTTAAATTACAGCCAGGCCATTTTTTTTCCCAAAAGAAACAAACAAACACCTCTCCTTCTTATAGAATTAACTTGGGAGGAATTATTTGGTCAAGGTCACTTAGCCAAAATTTGATTAATTTGAGAGAAAGTTCAAATATAGGCAATAAAACTGGATTCTGCAATTCATATATAATCTATACTTTAAAGCTTACTCTTTAAACATACACAACAAACACATCTCTGGATGTGCAGATTCCAAAGTCTTACCAGCCGGAAGGAATCAATCATTACTTGGCTGGAGATTGGAGCACTTTTATTGCAGAAGCATTGGTTATTTCCATGAATAAAAATGCTGTAAAGCTTGGGGACTTTCAAGAATATAAGACTGACATCCACTCATGGTGGAGATAGAGTTGCCTTTGGTAGGAAGAAAAGACACATTCCTACCAGCAAACATCAAACTTCAGCCATGATACATATCCAGTTGTGTAATTGTTAGTGATTTTTTTTTTTTTACTTTTAGTAATGTCTGAGAGTTCTATTCAAAAAATGAAAATGCTTCATGTGTTATTTAGAGCCCCTTGCAAACCTGTGCTTCTCTCTTGGTCAGTGCTGCTGGTTTATCATCATGTGGGCATTTTTGTGTAGAGATGAGATACTCTGCAGCTGTGCCTTTCTTACAGAAGGCACATTTGATGGGGTTTGTCAGTACTGTTGTGAATGCACTAGCAACAAGGGCCAGGTATGCGTCACATATATAATCAACAGAACATGGCATAGTCCCCTAATGAGGAAAAACTATCCAACCAAAAATGTCAACAGTGTGGCTATTGAGAAACTGTGGTAACTGAGAGTTTAATATCACTGCACATTGCAAAATGCTAATCTCTCTTTGATGCAATATCAATGATTAATAACTAGAATGTTTCTTTCTGCTTTACTATTTGTAGGTGCCAATGATTCTATATAATTTGATATTTCTATTTCCATTGCTAATGTGTATGGCTTGGTCATAAAATGATCATTAATAATACAAGACTGGGAAAGGAACACGTCTATGCCTGCCAATTGTATTGTTCCTCTTAATGGTAAAAATAAAGTTATAATCCCCTCTGTACCTGCTGTTTCCTCACTCCATTTTGTTTTGAAATGTGAACTCATATTCAAAAAGTATTGAGGCTTAAACATTCTCCATGTAAAATTTGATATTACAAGAAATCAAAATGGTACTGGTCTTATTGCTAACCCATTTCCTGTATAAAAATGAGAATCCGAAGTATGAAACACCATTAAAGCAAAATGACTCACACATTTCAAAGTGCCTCTCTATTGAAAATTGGCAACTGAAGCTCCTCTGTGGCTGGAGAATAAAGTAAAATTTCATAACATGAAAACTCATTTGCAGCAAGGCTTGCTGTCCATGAAAAGCATTCTCATAAAATGAAAATGTCTGATTACTGTTAATAAAAATGATCTCACAGTAACTAAGAAAGTAAATGTTTGAAACATTGTCAAGATATTTAAAGAGGAAAAACATACTGAAGAAAAGCTGTTCTCAACCAGTGGACCAGATATGTTACCCTATGATTTAAATTTGAATCCCAATTGATGCTATAAATGCTTTGGGGACTTTTGTACAACCATTTCTTCTGTAACATTCCTCTACTCCACAGGGATGTTCTCCAGGTGGCACTGTGGCTGCCAGCTCTTTTTTTTTTTTCTTTTTTCTTTTGCTATGAATGACTAGAGTCAGGCTATTTCAAGAAAGTAATATATTCCATTGTAAGAATTCCATATTGAATCGCAACTTGCGAACTTGTTTTTTTCCTTAAGGAAATGGTAGAATTTAAAAGAACACCAAGAATAATTGGTAATCACAGCCAACCTAGGAAAAAAAAAACAAAGGAAAAATGAGAAGGCAAATAGAAATCAAACACCTTTAAGAGAGAATAAGAAAAATCAGAATAACACCTTGCCAACCAATTTCTGTTAAGACAAAGAAATCTAGGAGTCAATAAAAGAGCAACCATAGGCCAAACCAATGATTCGAGTACTTAATATTGATTCCATCAGGGCTATCTTTAGTAAAATAAACCTAATTTTAAAAGTAGCTATATCTTATATCTTTCACTGAAGTTATCATTAGTCTTCATTTAAATGCAATTAAAGGAAATGAAGGAGTTCTCTTCAGCCACTCTGCTATTCATTAATACAGCCAACAAATGCTAATGGCCTGCCCTCTAAAGAACTCTGTGTTAAAAACAAAAGCCAGCTGTTTTCATTGTGTGGATATATTAGCGTACTTTTATACAGCAGCTGACTACCAAATCTAACATCTTAGATCAGATAGATGTCCAGAATCTTGTATGAATTATATGTGTCAAGAATCAGAAAAAATCTGTTTACATAGTGCTAGCACAGAGTCTCTTGTAATACTATAATCAAGTAATTAACTGTCAGAATTGTAATTCCTGACACATCAGTGGTAGCTGGTTCTGTTTCCAAGATGTCTGACTCCCCTGGCATTGTTTGTTTTAGTGCTTCCCCATGGCTTACTCCATTGCATTCCTCAGAAGAAGATTGTCAGCTTTACCCACAATGAGCCACCCAAAAGAGAGGGAGGGTTATGGATTGACTCTGGATTTTCTATGTTGTAATTTCCAGAATATCACATTGGAAACAAAGGTCAACCCTTGAAAGGTAGCCCTGGGACTAACACTAAATGAGGATCAGCAGGCAATTTTGACATCTGACATCTCAGACAATCAAAAAGATTATTGTTATTTGTGATGTATGAGTGTTTCAGGTAAATAGTAGGGATTCCCTTCACATGAAAATTCTACTCTGGAGGAAAAGATTGATAATAAGCTGGTATAAATACTGTATACAATCATTTGCCACTATTAAGAGAGAGAATGTAGAGGGACTGAGATGTTCTAGAAAGCTCCCTCTGCAGTGGTGTCTAAAACTGAGATCTAAGCAGCCTGTTTGATGCCCTCTATAGAGGTACCACCAGCAAAGACAAAGCCTTTGAGGGACAAAAGTGTGCCCTGCCAATATTACAGAAAGGAGACCAATGTGTAAGACAGGAGGCCAAATAATTGTGTACAGAGAAACCTGGAATAAAACATAGCATCACCCATGGGCCAGGGTAGCTCAATTATGTTTTCCTGAAATTCCAAGCAATGAACTTCAACATCATGGAAAGGGTTATGTGAATTAAGCAATTGAAAGTTGTTTGTTTCACAATTTATGCATATATAGTTGCTTTTAAGAAAGTTCTTGTTTAACTCGAATACCTCTAAAGCTCTTAAAGAAATTTTCAGCTTCCTTAGTTATTAGGGAAATGCAAATCAAAACAACATTGAGATTCTACCTCACACCAGTCAGAATTACTATGATCAAAAACTCAGGGTGCAGCAGATGTTGGAGAGGATGTGGGAAAAAAGGAACACTTCTTCATTGTTGGTGGGATTGCAAGCTGGTAAAACCACTCTGGAAATTAGTTTGGCGATTGCTCAGAAAACTAGACATAGTACTACTTGAGGACCCAGTTATACCACTCCTGGGCATATACCCAGAAGATGCTCCTATATGTAATAAGGACACATGCTCCACTATGTTCATAGCTGCCTTATTTATAATAGCCAGAAGCTGGAAAGAACCCAGATGTCCTTCAAAAGAGGAATAGATACAGAAACTGTGGTATATATACACAATGGAGTACTATTCAGCTATTAAAAACAATGAATTCATGAAATTCTTAGCCAAATGGATAGATCTAGAAAGTGTCATCTTAGGTGAGGTAACTCAATCACAAAAGACCACACATGGTATGCATTCACTAATAAGCAGATGTTAGCCCAAAAACTCAAAATAAACAAGTTACAATTCACCCAGCAGAGGAAGCTCAAGAAGAAGGAAGACTTAAGTGAGGGTGCTTCGGTTCCTCTGAGAAACGGAACAAAATACTTGCAGGAGCAATGTGAAAGACAGTGTGTGGAGCAGAGACTTAAGTAAAGGCCACCCAGAGACTGCCTTACCTGGAGATTCACCCTGTTAACAGTCACTAAACCTCGACACTACTATGGATGACAAAAAGTGTATACTGAAAGAAGCATGCCATGGTTGTCTCCGGAGGGGCCCTGCCAGAGCCATACAAATACAGAGGCAGATGCTAGCAGTCAACCATTGGACTGGGCATGGGGTGAGCCCAGCCCAATGAAGGAGCCGGAGGGTGGTCCGGAGAAGCTGAAGGGGTTTACAGCCCCATGGAAAGAACAATGATTTCGGCCACCCAGAGGTCCCAGGACTCCCAGGGACTAAACCTTCAACCAAGGGGTACACATGGTTCCAGCCATAAATGTGGCAGAGGAATGCTTTGTTGGGCATCAGTGGGAGGAGTGGTCCTTGGTTAAGTAAAGGCTCAATAGAGGTCCCAACAAAGGGAAATCGAGGCAGGGGAGGTGGGAGTGAGTGGGGTAGAGGGGCATATACATGGAGGCATGGGGTGGGAGGAGGGCTTGGGGTCTTTGGGGAGGGGGGGAAATCGGGAAAGGTTTTTACCATTGGCAATATAAATGAAGATGATAATCAATTAAAAAGAAAAAGATCGTTCTTGTTAAGTTCATACTTGAGTGTGGGTTCCACTGCTAGGAGCCAGAAGTGTTCATTTTCCTTTGGTACCACAGACAATGACTAGTGAGTGAGACCGAGCCAGTATTGCCTAGAACTCAAGGAAACTCTTGCCTTTCCCTGATACCTGTGTTCTGAGAGTGAATGGAGCCAATCATTCTCCCTATTTGTGTCCCTCAAGCAGGTCGTCTTTAAAAATCCTGCAAGTGGCATATTTTTATTAAATCATTCTATATGGATGTCATGCTCCAGCTTCTAATTCACAACAAAATGTGCCTTTTCCATACAATTTCCAATGTACATTGTCTTTAGAAAACAAGAAAGAACATAGACATCTGTCTATTTAAAAAATATTATACCACTATAATTTTCAAATACTGGGAATACTTTTTTAATGCGTATTGTGGCTCAGTGAATAAATGCATACATGCAAGTGTAGCTTTCCCCCTAGAAAAATGAACCGTAATTAAGGGGAAATTTAGACCACAATAATAAAATCAAATCCATTTTTACAAAACACAAGAAACATTTTTATTCATGATGCCTATGTTGTTTGTACAAACCCAAAGAGATCATCTACAGATTTGGAACTGAGTATAGTCACAGATGCAGATATAAAATTCAACTTTGTTGGTAAGCAACTGACACTACTGGATTCTTGGTGGTACAAGCTCTTTAAATCTCACAATCACCAGCACAGGGAACTATTGCCCACGATGCAAATATTTACACTCACTGCTTGTGTCTGACGGTAGATGAGCTGCTCTTTTCTGCTTCTTCATGGTTGGTTGCTACAATTGTGCTTTAGCAGTGAACTTTATAATTGCTAACCCTTTCATGCGCCTCTGTTTCCTTGCAGCAGGTCTTTTTTTTTTCAGCCTTTCCTTCCATATTACTATTTTCTTATTGACATTTCCCTCCCTTTGCACTTGAAAATGTGAATTTAAAAATATACCCATAATAAGAATCTTTTCCCCATAGCAAGCTCAACTCATCAGAGAAAAGGCATTTTGGAAACAATGGATTCATCATAGAAATGCACACCATGCCCTTGCCAGGCAGATATATTAGTATCATTTATTTTATATTTTAACCATCTAAGCGATAAAGGTCACTGAAGGGTGGCTGTGAAGACAATTAAGGTCATCGGGATTTACTAGGGATTATTAGTTCTCCTTAAAATGGCAGTGGATATAATATTGAGCCAAGATTGCCAAGTGGCAAGAGCCATTTTTAATTATTAAAAGTAATTTCACATGTGGTTTAACAGTTATAATTGGAATTTTGAATTATGCTTTCCTTGGTAACAACCCATTTCCTTTGTTTGGATAAACCTCAGGCATGGAGAGATGAAATATGATGTCCTTTAATATATGGTACTCAAGAAATTGTATTTCACCAGCAGGCATTCAGCATTTCTGCAACTGAAATGGAATCTCAGTAAAATACAATAGAGATCAGATCTCATCATTAATACATCTACTACTCCAGTTTCCATGGCTTTACAAAACAAAGGCTATTGGTAAAAGAAGTCTATATAATGCCCAGAGCACTTCACAAAAGCCTTGTGAAAGGTTGTCAGAACTGGGTTATCATCTGCAAGGGGACAGTCACAGATTCCCAGTAGAAGTAGCATGATGATCTTAGTTGGTTTTGGAAAGAAGTAGGTGTATCAGATTTAAGTACAAACTACCAATATAAGAACCAATAGCAGCAGTGAGACCACAAATCAGTGCACCTATCCAGAAACAGTGTCTGCTTTCTGGGTTTACTGAAATCCTACTGATATTCTAGGCAAAATTTTAATCTCTCTCTTTTTTTCATTTATCAGATATTCATTAGTGTAAAATGCATTTATTTTCCTCCTTCTCTAGGACCTTATGACTATCTGCTTTAGACTGAAGTGATGCTGTTACTTACCATCTACTCACTCATGCAATTCAGAAAATTCTATAGAGCACCTACTGTGCATTAGGCTTCTACTATGCATTGAACAACTGACCTAAGCATCTCAATGTATATCCTTCAAGAACCCTAGGTGATGAATTCTTCCACTAAGTAGATATGCAAATTGGGGTATAGGAGGACACTACTGAATTACACAGTAGGTATCAACATTTAAAGTTATACTATTTATTCTACTCACCAAACCTAAACACTTTATTAATATATCATATTATCATAATCATGCTATATGTTTAAATATTATAATTTTCAATACTATAGGTATGTGTGTGTATATAGATAGTAATACAATAGGACACCCGCATGACATAGTATCATACAGTGACCCTCAACCTTAATAATGCTGTGACCCTTTAATATAATTCTTCATGTTGTGGTGACCCCAACAATAAAATTATTTTTATAATTATTACTAATAATTGAGTAATAAAAATACTTGCTACTTCATAACTGTAATTTAATTTTGCCACTGTTAATCATAATATAGAAATCTGCTGTTTCCAATGGTCTTAGGAGACTCCTGTGAAAGGATAATTCAACCACCAAAGGGGTCATGACACACAGGGGAAATCATTTGGAATGTAAACAAAGAACATAGAAAATAAAAATAAAATAAAAAAAATCTTTAGGCTGGAGCAAGAAGAGGTCTGAGTTCAATTCCCAGCAATTACATGATGGTTTACAACCATCTGTACAGCGACAGTGTACTCATATACATAAAATAAATAAATAAATCTCAAAAAGAAAAGAACCAACCACTGGCATAATACAATATGGTATTTTGTGTGGAGCTGGCTAATGCTGCTTATACTAGCTAGTTACATCCAAGATCTACATTCGTTGATCTACTTGATATCATCTCTGTTAGAAATATTTATCCACAGCAAAATAACTGAAAGTGGTACAATTTTGTCCCGGTTTTTCCTCAAGAGCTACTTGTTAAACATTTAACAAACATATTGATTATATTATTTTATAGTTCATTGTATAATAGTCCATCTTCAATCATTTTCTTCTGGAGAGAAGGAACTGTATCTTTTCCCAAGCTTATACCCAACACCTAGCACATAGTGGGTACTTGGTAAATTATTCTTACATGAAGGAGTGAATATTTTATCACATTGTTCACAGCTTTTACACTATTTACTTCCATTAGTCTAACAGCCTCAGTGTTTGTAATCTCATGGCAGCAGGTTGCCAAGGGATAAATGTATAAAGTCTGAAGTGCAGTTCTTTCCTTTTCAGCTGAATTGCTTCACAGAGAAGAGACACACTGCATATCAAATACCTCACACTCATTTTCACCTGCAAAGCCTCGGACCGTGCAACCTGCACAGAAGGTGAAAGTCTATGCCTGCTCCAAACAAAGCAACTGTAAATACAAATTCTAGCATGTGGAGATCCAAGATGTTTAAGCAATATCTTATTTTATTTTGCTTCCCTCTACTTCTTTTGTTCTATTTCTCCCCATATTTTGTCTACTCTAATCTTTCCTAAAGAGGAAATCTTTAAATCTTCCAGGTACTGGCTACAGCCAAAGTATTGTCCCAAATGTATATATACACTATCTTTTAAAAAACATGTTTTTAACTGAAATGGAATTATATAACGTACTGCACTCCCTTTCCTCCCTCCAACCCCTTACACTGTCCCAAACAATTTCTGAATGCCCCCAAAGTTCATTACCTTTTTTTCTTTCATAATTTTTGTCACACACATATGTATATATGTATAGTATATGTGTGCATGGATATACATAAAATGCAAATTCCTGAGTCTATTTTTTGTTGTTTATGTTTATATGGTTTCAGGGCTGACCATTCTACTTTGGACAACCAATAGGAGAGCTCATGTCTGTCTAAACACTCTCTTAATTACCTCTTATGATGGTGATGTAGTCCATAATCTTAATTTTTGTAAGACAATTGCAGAAGCTATTTTTACCATACTATACCATAAACTTAGAAGTCTGATACACTTCCTGCCCATCTCTGCCATGATCAAATATGGGCTTCTTAGCATGTTTACTCTTCTGTGAAATAGTTTCATATACCTACTTTGGAAAGAACAATCACAATATGGAAAACTCCCTGAATGATAGCTGACCTGTAGTAACATTAGATATATGGCTTATTTTTCTGCACTGCCTTCAAACTAATGTGTTTGAATGAATGAAGAATGAGTGAATGAATGAATGAATGGGTAAAAGGAAATGAAAATATTGTACCTGCTTTAATAGGTCACACCTATAATCCCAACTTGGTGTAAACAGTACCATGAGTTCAAGGCCATCATCCAATACAATGAGATTTAAGCCAAATAGGGATATAGAAGGAAAACCAATACCAAAATACAAAACTAAACAAGAAAAATTAGTCACGCCTACTGTCTTCCAGAGTATTCAAGCAGATGTTTCTGTGATAGCAATAATATTATATGTCTGTAAAGTGCATTAAGTAGTCTACCCAGTAGTTTTGAGCCACATGTAACTACTGGGTATGTCAATGTGTCTAAAGTGACTAAGGAGTTAAATCTGGAGTTCTAAACAAATTCAAGTCACTTAAATATAATGCTTACAAGTGACTTGTGGCTACTTCATTAAAAGGAGTTTCGTGACTAACTATAGGGATTATATTCTAAACTCAGAAGGACAATTTCAAAAGCATTTCCTGTTTGGGGAAAGACAAATGAACAATATAAACACTTGCTACCCCAGAAAAATCCTTGCTACTTTCCTTGCTTTATTTCATCCGCAGAACTAGAATCCTGTGAGGAATTTCATGGCTTGCAGAGGCTCTGCGTGCAGCCACTGCAGTCACACATTCAAGTGCCTGCCCTCCCTGCTGGGATATATTTAAGCACCAAGGACTGCTGATAGACACCCGAGTCACTCACCAGGGCGCAGTGGGATGAGTAAAGGGTTGGAAGGTCATGGGTGACTGCTTCTGTAACGTCCAAGCCTTTCCGTGGTTCCCAACTGGCAGTGGTTAAAGGTTAGGGCAATTATGCTGTTATGTGCTGATAACGTGACCCAGCAGCCCCAGAAGTTTCATTTGCTGTTATGTATTCTATTAAGAAGAAATACATACATTCATTTTAGATAGTATTCTGAGTAATGAGGACAAAAGAAGCTATATGTATTTAAATAGGTTGCAATTCAAAGAGGCTAAACTAAGCGGGGATGTATGCAGACATGTACACTACTAAATCATGAAGAGAAGGCCCTTTAGAAGTCATCTAATTCTGCCCCCTTAAGTTACAGCTACAAGGCTGAGACATGACTGAGGAGCATAAAGACAGGGGCAACATTAAAACCTTGGCTTGTTTACCCTGTCTCTGGTACCCTGAGCAGGCAGTTATAGAGACAGGAGAAACAAACCAACAACAGAATGGATCATGAGTTTTGTCTTCAAAGACTGCTGGAATGTCACTGTAGTCTAAGAACAGAGCTATATGCAAATGAATTGCAATATGACAGGTTGGAAAGAGGATGGTGTCATTTCTGGATTTTCTCTAATTCCCCACAGCACTCCCTTCTCTCCAGGCACTCATATATTCTTATTCCCCCATAGGACATAATACCCTCTTGAAGTAAATTAGGCAGACTGGAAAACAGCATTAACTCCTTCTAGTCCCTAGGGATTTTCTGGTAAATCCATGGTTCAAAACACCAATTTTCATCCTAGTGCGTGCCTTGATGTACTGGGGAAGAGGGAATTATGGGGTATGCTGGTGAGGTCAGGGACCACATTATTATGACTTAGTTGCCAGTGAGATGAGATACAGTCTGCTACATGTAAATCAAAGGGTTAATGGTGGGGCAGGTGTCTGTGCCGGCCTTGTCATCTCAGGTTCATAACTAGACAGGCTATAATTTCTCATCCTTCAGATAGTCAGGCTTAGCAGTCACCATGTTTTGCAAACAATAACTCTGTGTTTCTGAAAAACACAGCACCGTATTACACTGTCTGAAATCACTCAGTCCCTGAGAAGTCATTCTATTCTTGCTTTCTAATCTTCTAGGGGATTGAAAAGCCCAGGTGAGCCCAGAAACCCATATGGTCATCATTTCTTTAGCTTTAGCAATTTCTAGTTTAGGGGGAGATACAACTGTATGTTCTAATCTTGCAATCTGCCCCCAAATTAAAGAGTAACTTGGTTTTAGCACCCTCTTACCAAAACAGAATGGCTTCAAAACTGTATGCAAATCTAATACTACTCAGCACATTTTCTGGACATATCATGTTTGCCTTTACACACACACACACACACACACACACACACACAAATTCTAATTTACTAGAAAAAAGATGATACTATTAGGTTCTTACCTCAAATTATTTTTAGAATATAAAATAAGATTTTATAGGCCTTTCAGATGAAATATCCACAAAGAAAACTAATGTTAAGAATGTGAGTCATGCTGTATATGCCTTTGGAATCTTCTCCATTTTCCCCCAGTTGCTGCAGGCTGACATGGAGGAGGATTTCTGAGAGTCCTGAGCTTCTGAGAATTCGAGTTCATTAAGCATGCATCTCATTTTGGCAGGAAGCCACTCTCTTTAAGCAAAACCCAGTCACAGATAAACGGAAAGGCAATCACTTTACTAATAAATGCAGGCTGCAGAGACAGGGCTGCCAATCTTAGAGAATGGGGGAGGGAGGGAGTGTGTATTGTGTTGTACGAATCCCACACCATACAATACAACTGAAGCAAGAAACTCTATGCTGACTGTAACAAGTGAGATCACAACTGTGCCTTCACCCAGGAATTGTACCATGTGTTTGGCTTGGGTTGGGTGTCCTTCCTGGAAGCCTGGACCATCCATCCAGCAAATGACGTAAGCTGACTCTCTGAAATCCCAGTGACTTCCTTGGGAAAATAAATGAAGCTAAAACTGTGCTACAAATTGAGACACTGGCCATACGTAAGTCCCAGAACAAGGTAGGGCTAAGTAATGTCATTGAGGTTTACCAACAGAGTAAAACAGCTAGCAAATAAACCTGTGCTTTATATAATAACCAATGAGAAAGGGCTATAGAATAGTGGTTCACACATGGCATAATCACAGTAAGTGTTCACTCACAATAACCAGTATACAGCACAAAGGAATGAGGCAGGATGATGTCTTCTCACCAGGAACAATGAAGTCTACTGTCAAGAACCCCTAGGAGCCAGCAGCTAAGTTTTGTGGCCTCTGACAATTTATCTCCACGTTAGAAATTTATTCAGAAGTCCTAATAGACAGTGCAAGCCAAGCAAAGCATGACTTTTAGCTCCAATACAATGAAGAGCCTTCCAGTCTGTTTCTTTAAGCAATGACCATTTGTCTGCTAATGGTTCAAATCTCTGCTTTATCCAGCCTATTTAGGCACAAGAGTTCATTTCTTTTCCTCTTGTCAAGGATGCTGCTGCTGTGTTTATATTTTGGTACACAAATTGGACACTCAGTTCCAATGCTATAATCATGTTGCAATCCAGATCTCAGAAGGTGGAAATCAGGTCAAAGATACCTTGGAAAGAATCTTTTCAGAAAATAGGAGATGGATTGGCAAGTAAACCAACATACAGAAGGATGATAGATAGGTTTACTCTTCTTATTTCTGTGCTAAAAATAGTGATCAAAAGCAACCCATGGAAGGGTTAGGCTCATGGTTTAAAAAGAGCACATCTTATTACAGTGGAGAAGGCATGGTGTCAGGAATATGAAGCAACTGGTCACATTGCATCTGTAGTTGGGAAGCTGAGAGAGAGAGAAAAACCAGTGCTTAATGTTGGACCCCAAACCATAGGATGGTATCACCCTGGTTTAAGAGGGAGAGGAAATCTGTTTCTTCAACTATACCTCTAGAGATACCCTTTAAAAAACACCCTGAAATGTATTTCCTGGGTGATGAATCTAGTACACTTGACAATGCAAATAAACCATTCCATGAGGGCAAAACCCATGAGGTCAATCCAAGGGTAAGGAAAACAATAGGAAACAAACAAAGGAACCGAAAACAAAACCATCAGAGAGTCTCAGATGCCTAAAAAACATCTGCAACTTTAGTTCTAGAGGATCTGACACCCTATTTCCCCTTCCTTGAGTACTGGATATACATGATTCACAGATACATATCCCGGCAAAACACTCATATGCATACAATAAACATAAATAAAAATGAATGCATCTGTTAAAAAATTAATAAATAAAAATCATAAAAGTCTGTTCTTATCTGACTAGTATCTTGCAGGTCTGCTTCAGTGGCCAATTCTTTCTACAAAACACACTCCCTTCTTTATGTCAGGATTCATACCTCAGTCATTCTAGGGAATCCCGCAGTTTCTGGCATGTCTGCCTAACAAATAGCTATCTGGGTATTTACATCTCTGCTTATATCCTAGAGAGGCTAATCTTTGGGATTTTTATGGGCCTCAGGGGTGAGAGGAGGATAAGCCTACTGATGAAATCCCTTCTTTGTTAATGGGTGATAAAGTAAAATCCAATCCCGAGGGTCTACCACACAGAAACCCACTGGTCCTGCTTTATGCGGATCATATATCTTAATAGATTTTCAAGCAATTTAGAAGACAAGACAAAGCAGCTGGTAAGGGCCAATTTACAAGGCTCTTGTTCCCAAGCCACATACCCCCTGCCCCCACAATAGTTACAAAAGCCCAATTGACAGAAAGGAACCTCTTTTTAACATGAGAGTACACATGCATCTCAGAAACCCCACTTTACACAACACAGATATGTCGTATAAATGCTGTAGGCTTATTTATTTTACAGCAGATTACATCTGGTTGGTCTTTAGTTGTTTTTTTTTTTCTTCTTAGCTATTTCAAAATGGCCACTCTGAGTCAGGTAAGCACTAATTATTGTCAGTTGCTGGTTAAAAGGCAAAGAAATAAAATGGCTGGCTATCTAAATGAATAAGCTATTCCTTTCGTATTATTATTGCTCCTATAACAAGGTTTCTCCCAATCTGGAGGTAAAACTTGATAACTGATCTGGCATGTGATAACACTTTATCTCAGCAATTTCACCTTATGTAAATCTAAAGCAAGCTGTGCTTTGAGGGGAGCCTGTGGGGGTTAAACTGCAAAAAATCATGACAGGGTAATTCTCAGTGGGAGAAAAATGATTCCTGCTCTTCAAGGTGCCTTCTGCTCTGGAATACATTCTGGAAAATAAATTAGCATCACTGCATTACTCTTGCTCATTACAAATCAGGGTAAACAATTACTGCATTAAGCACTCTCTGAGAGGCTCCAAAGGCCACTGGTGCTTACTGCTGATTTTCATAAATGATCTTCAAGGAGCTCCCCTGGGGATGAGAGATCAGGGAGGTCCAGCGAGAGGTTAGCAAGGGCTGCATCTCATTACCATGGTGATGAGATGCAACATGCTGTCTGGATATAGAACCAGTTGCCATGATTTGGATCTATGGTTTTCTGACTTTCTCAGGGACTGTCAAATCTAATGGACAGCAGGCTCCCTGGGCACTCGATGCTTTGGGCAAACACTTGAAACAAAAGCCTGACTCCAACTTAGAAGTATACCTGTGATCTTGGACTGAGTTGACATAAGACAGAAATCTGATGTTCTTCATAGGGTTGCTATAGGGCTCTACAGACATTTCAAGGAGTGCCTGCTCCGGATTCTGGAGTCAGCACTCATTGCCAAGATAATTAGTTAATTCAATTACTTCTTTTATGAAGTCCCCCTTCTCATTAAGTGACAAATTCAGGAAGTACATGAATAGCTTTGTTTCTTCTCTTCTGAATTATACTCAGGACACCTTGCAAAAAGCCAAGAACATAGTAGGAATTCAGTTGATATTTTCTGAGTTAGTATTCAAGTAAATGGTGACTGCTTACTTGAAAAACAGAAACTCACTATCCAATATACATAGGGACTCAAGTCTAATAATTCAAGAAATTTTTTATTTGCAGTTTACTGGGCTGAAGAGTTAAAGACAGGAGAAAATGAAAGAATGTCACTGTTCCAAGTCACCAATGACATGGGTGATTCTGGAGAAATCTCCTGATTCAAAAGAGAAGAAGTAATATTTTAGAGATTTCACAGCCTTGAGTCCTTAATGCTTTCGTTGGAATAGTTGATACAGCCTGTCTAACACTCTCCAGGGGCAAGGAGTCATAGTGAAAAGAAATCATAAAAATCAACATTTTTTTAACTGCTTCTTTTTCTTTTTTCTTTTTTTCTTTTTTCTTTTTTGGTTTTTCGAGACAGTGTTTCTCTGTGTAGCCCTGTCTGTCCTGGAACTCACTCTTCAGACCAGGTTGGCCTCGAACTCAGAAATCTGCCTCCCTCTGCCTCCCAAGTGCTGGGATTAAAGGTGTGCACCATCACTGCCCAGCTTACTGCTTCTATAGTTACAGTACCAACTTACTCCAGTTCAGTGGACTTGCATGGAGACACAAAATAATGAGTTTTGAAACATATCAGGTGTTATGAAAAGTAAGGCGTGGGACAGTTAGGAGATAGGAAGACAAACCTTCAGGTTGAAGAAAGAGTTTTGCTAGGCAAGGCAACAATCCTACCTGGCAGGACAGATTCTTCCACCCTTCCATTACCAGAATCAGAGAAGAGATATAGCTTCATACCACAGACATGATGGTGTCTTAAAGGGTGAGGATATCTTCAGTTGCATAGGACAGAGAGAGCCTCTGACTCTTATAGGTCCTTTCAGGACAATGTCCAATCTGCTTGACATATGTGCTAGAAGTCAGAAGGCTGTGATAAAAAGTTTCAAATCCAAGTTCTTTTGAGATGTTAACCTCTCAGTTGCAAGTGGGAGGGAGGCAGCAAGGCTACAGTATGCTTTATCAACACAGATCCAGGGAGAGTTCCAGGGAGCCATGACGCATGTGTCTGTGTGTGTGTGTGTGTGTGTGTGTGTGTGTGTGTGTGTGTGTGTGTGTGTGTGTGTATCAGAGAGAGAGACACAGAGAGAGACAGAGAGACAGAGAGGGGATGAAGAAGAGCTGCTCATCTGCCATAATCTAACAGTGGGGCTTCAGAAAGGGACCATGCTCTACTGGTATGTATCCATGTCTTATCTTACTAAGTTCTACTTACTTCTTCTAAGGCAAGGGTACAGTAGTTTGTGAATGTAAGTGAAAATGCACCACAGTTCCCATGGTATTCAAATGAGTCATCATACACACCACAACTAGGACATATTGACTCATGCAAGAAAAATTGTTTCTTTAATTTAATGTAATTTTTGGAGTACGTAGGTATCTGGGACTATTCTTGGGCCACCAAATGCCTACCTGCTTTCCAGTACAACATAAGACAAAAGGGATTAGGCGTTCTTTTGTAAATATTGCCCTGACAACACAGAGGGTCTTTTCAATTACATTTGGGAAAAATCTATTTATCGTTTCCATAGTTTGTCAATCAGTGGTATTTACTGTGTGTCTGTTTGGAGTACCTCATTATTTAACTTGTCATTCTAGAGTATCAAATATCTGGCTACTGATACCTATTTTAACATCAACCATGCATGTTTACACTTATAGAAATCTATTTTCAGCAGATAGGACCTATTTCATTTCATATCCCTTCTAGTAAAACTGACAAAAGGAGTAGACATAGAAGTAACTTTCTTCAAGAATCACATCTACCTAAATATCGTCTGAATTCTATTCTTTATTGGTGTGTGGGAATGTGCCAGAATGTCATCCTCTCTCCATTGATTTTCATCTTCTAACCCTATGGCTATGTTGTCTTTGAAGATGGAATTGCCTTATGAATCATACTCTGGAGAAATCATTCTGGCTGGTCCAATGTCATCACCCTCAAAAGTGAAAGAGAATGACCAAAGGGTAAAAGTTGGGTCAGGCATGACATAAATAATGATATCACTAGCTTTGAAGAAGGCAGAGGCAGCGAGCTAAGACATAGAGGCAGGGCTGACAAACTGGAAAAAGCAAAGAGGCAGCTAGAAGAAGTACAGCTCAGATGAAACATTTAAATTTAATTTTTGGAAACTGATTTCAGACTTTTGTGCTCCCAAAGGGTAAGGACACAGCATATACAATAGTTAACATGAGAGTAATATCCACAGAATACTTTTAATTTTTTGCTCCCGTATTTTTGCTTCCATATAATTGTACCATCTTTTGTATTGTTTCAAGACAGCGTCTTGCTATAATTTCCCAAGTTTGTCTGGAACTCGAGTCTCATTGATCTGGTTGGGAACTGGAATTAGTGGTGTGTGCTATCATACGCAATTGACTGTTTTTACAGAAGTTAAAAAAAAAACCTACCCTATATAAAAGATATTTAAATAATGGACTTATGTTATAAGTGCCTACATTACTTCACTTGATGCTCAGGACATTTGATTGGACAGCAATAGCTATTAGTGTTTATTACATGACATTAGCACCTAGACTGCCTCAAATATCAACTCTACTATATCCAAGCTCTGACTTGAGTTGAGACTGCTTTTATTTGGTTTGCATTCTTTATCTGAAGACTATGAATAATAATTTGGCCTTCCTTGTAAAAAAAGTCACAATAAGTTCATGGGTTGATAACAAGGGTTATAACACAGCTAGCCAGAGTGGTTACTATACATAGTGGGTAGAGGCAGCTGGATCACTTGATTGTCAAGGCCAGCCTGGTCTACATAATAAGTTGCAGGATTGTGTTACCTACACAAGGAACCCCCGGCCCCAAAACTCATGTTAGACATAATAAACATTTTGTAACAAACATTATTTCTGAACAGTAAATGTATTAAACTGAAGCCTAAAAGTCTTAATGTAATAGCAGTGGAAACAGGAGTGGAATTAGTTTCATAAGACAATTTCAGTTTATAAAAACAATATGGGATTCTTCAATTAATGCATCAATGAATTTATGATGTCAGAAATGAAACCAATGATAATACAAAGAAAGTAGGAAGCACTGAGATTTCTGAATGTCCTGAGACTTTGTTTAAAAGGAAAATGAATTTTGATAGAAAGGAGAGGGACAACCACTGGTGAGTCTGGGTAGGTCTGCAGACAGTGGCCAAATCACATCGGAAATGGTATGTGGCAGTGCCAGGATGGTTTTATGCTGCAAAGATGTTGGTATAGAAAATTGTATGCATTCTTATGAGGGAACCTTGGGAAGGAAAAGGTGTGATGGAGACAAAGGCACTAGAAGCAAGGCTCCAGCAACTCCTGGAAGAGGCCTGATCTGCTACACATGGCATTAGATCTAAGATGGTTCCCTACCCACCACTGAGACAGCAAAACAGAACAGAGGCAGGGTGCCAACTGCTTCGTATGTCTTCCAGGAAGTCCTCACAGAAGTCCTCACAGATGATACTCTTCCTACAACTTTTGAGATACCTCATTAGGCAGAGCTTTCATTGCATCATTGGAACCCGTGATGATGTGGAGATATCCAACTGGTCAAACTTTTTAGGGGCTTGGGATTTGTTCAAATACTGTATATAAGCTTATGAGCTGGGCCATAAACCCAGATATGCACCTTCATGCTGGTCTCTGGAGTCGGATTTCCCAGGGATTTGTCTCATGACTCTATGGTCTCTCACTGCCCATCTTCAGTCCTGTTCCCACATATTCTAAAACAATTCTTAACAGGAATTAAAAATATGCAGACTCAGCAAATATTAAAAGTGCTTAATACATTATCTTTGAGGACATATGTTTCATTTTTAAGTGTATCTTCAAATCAGAGATTCTGGAATCAGAATGGATCAAGTTGTAGACTTCCAGTTACTTGCTTGTGTTTATGGACAGAATCTAGAATCAGGCTGCAAAGCTGGCAAAACCAGTCTGTAGGTGATGCTGGCAGTCAGGAGCCTGATCTTTTGCAATTATTTCTCACTGCTTCCATCCAAGAGTACTTCCGACAGACTCAAAAGGAATTTAATTGTCTCAATCGAACATTTCAGAGAATTGAAAGGGAAATCTTGTTTGAGTATTTGTAACAGCATGAAGCCCATTAAAAGTACAAGACTGAGAGAGGAAATCAGCTTTATTCAAGAAAGCTTTTTAAAGACTTGAGGACACCAAGGAAATGATTCTTGGGCAACAGCAATGTCAGACACTCAGTTTTCAAAGCGAGAAAAACAAGAACACTGTGTCCTGTGCACATTACCCCTCTCTGGACTGAATCTCATAAACAAGATTCTCGATATCATACCCATCATTCTGTCCACAGTAATGAGTGAGGTTTTAGGGTCTATTTTTACAGATATTCTTGGTAGGTATTTTGTATTAATATTTCAATGAAGAAAAAGGGTATGTGTTTGCAGAACTGTATCAAAACATAAGCCCTTAATAAATCACAGAAGTATTCCCAACACTTGATTGGTTTGGATTCTAAGCATTATCATTCAATATAATCAGAGGACAAGAATTGGGTAGAGAAAGAGATGAACACTTCTACAATGTTTTTATTTTGTCTTAAAATTCTCAGGTATTATATAATACCTTTGAGTTTACATTCATTAAATGAATGAATTTAGACATTAATTTAAGATGATAAAGTATTGAAACACTTCTACGTAAGAAGAAAAAAGCAAGAAGTTTATCTCTGGTCAAAACTGAGGTAAGTTAGCCTGACACACGAGTGAGGGGAAAGAGGATATATGGACCTGTCCAGATCTGTCCTCTGTAAAGCCAATACCCCTCAAAATGCAGAAGAAATAGGATAATGATGGTGAGGCAATATGAGACAACCACAAGAATATCAATGGCTTCCAAAAACACCTCATTATTATATCTTGGTGATGAGGAAAAAGAAGTATGTGTGTGTGTGTGTGTGTGTGTGTGTGTGTGTGTGTGTACTACATGTGAAGCAGAATCATTCAAGATTTATTGAGAAATACCAAAACTCCAGGTGGTACTGACTTGGCTCGATACCTAAGGTTATGGTCATCTCTCTAAGAGGTACAAAGTAACATCTGTACATTTCCATAGAAACAAGAAGATGAGCTGTAAACAAGAAGCTACCAAGGAGTAGATTCTCAGCAGGAAATTTTCATATATTTTTTTAAGAAAAACAAACATTTTCCTGCAGTCACCACTGCCCTGTTAAATTCTTTTACAGTTCTTTGAGAAATTTGTATTTTATGTTTTGGTCATCTTCATTCCTCCTGCAACTTTAAATAAATGCATCTGGTTTTTCCTACTCACCCAATTCTGTGTCCTATTTAAAAAATAAATGAAGTCTAATTTGTGGTGCACTGTGTGTAGTTAGCCTTCCAGAGGCCACATGCTTAAAGAAAGCTGGTTTTACTCTTCAAGTAGCTATCAATTACCAAGATGTACCTGGGTAGTGGTGGGACTTGAGGATAGACCACGTCCCTTCTCGGTGCTGTCATCTTATCTGTTTTGAGTATGGTGAGGCCTCATGAATATTGAAATATTTCTGCTGCATGACCCATGCTTGAAAATAGTCCCAAAGGACTCTATATCCTGCTATAGAGACACCTGGTTATTCATGTTTTTTGCTACTCTATTCACAGTAGCCAGGGAATGGAATCAGTCTAGATGTCCCTCAATTGATTAATTTTAAATGTGGTATATTTATACCCCGGCAAATTCTTAAGAGGAAGATAAAAACAGTTATCATTTGGTTCATACATTTGAAGTGATATAACCAAGAACAATTCATGGATTCAGTTTAAGTCTTTGTTCAACCTGTCCATATATTAAGAAATATCAATTATCTATGTGTAGAGGAATATAGGATGACATTCCCAAGTTTGACTTCTCTCACCCTATATATGCATAGCTGGCTCTGCCCATGTGTGCAATCATATTTGTACTACTCACTACTTATTATGCAAAAGGCCAAGTTTTACTTTGTGACTTTGAAGGCCTTACCATCATATTATTATTAGTTAAGTCTCCTTTTATACATGAAGGCCTCTAAATGTCTTAAAATATCAATGTATTTTATCTACATAATACCTCAACAAAATAGGCATTAAAGCTAAGGCACAAAGAGGTGAATGAACATTGTTTCCAGGCAAAGCAGTTGAAGCTATAGACAGTTATCTATGTCCCTGTTTATAAATAGGAGAGCTTATCTCATGCTTTTGTGAAGATTTAGTATGCGATTCTTTGGCTTAGAGCCTTTACCATTGATCAAATTGTCTTGGTTACAAGTCATAATATTCAATAGACTCTTGAAAATACATTTTCAGTATGATGCTTTGATGTATCCAACAGTGAATTAAAACATTTTTAAAAACAATGCAATGACATTTAGTATACCTTGACTCTACTCAAAATGAAGAGACTCTCAGTACTTAACAGTCATTTCAGTAATTGCCTGCTGAAATTTCTGTATATGGATCACATTGAGTAGTATACACATATAAAGGCATTAATGATGGAAGCATTTTAAACATATTTCCTACTCCATTTGCTGTTTAGACTTTTGCCAAGCTTGGAAACAATATTGGAGATTGTCAAATGGACTTTGGAATGAGCTCCTCCAGGGATGGCAGTTTGCAGGTTGAAGCAAAAGCAATTAGTTACCCATCATGTGGTTATTGATCTTCCTGTCTTTTTGTTATCAGGACTTTAAAGGCAAGATAAAAGGAACCACTTCAATGCATCACAATTTGGAATAAATATGAATAACATTTGGAACATGGGGGCTGTGATTTTTCATGAGATACAGATAGTAAATAGCTCTGATCCCTGCAAAGGAGAAGTGATTGTCAAAGTCAGATAATACCTTTCAATGAGGAGCAATGTAGAAAAGACCCTGGAAGAATGGATGCCCCTTGGCATAATTGAGTCAATTAGAAATAACAATAAATGTTCTCCCGCTGCCACTCAATAGTATGAAGCCTTTTAACTGCTGTTTTCCATTAAGGTTTGATTACAAAAATGTTTAGCCAAATGGTTGTATCTTCTGCATGTGGGAATGAAGACTTGTACATGGTTAGACACATAGAAATTCCCAATGAGAGAAAGAAAACTGCTTTAAAACATATTAGTGGGGCTGGAGACATGTCTTACCAGTTAAGAATACATATTTTTCTTGCAGAGGACCAAAATTTGGTTTCTGGTACCCATCACAGCCTCTATGTTTCTGTAAATTCAGATCCAAAGAATACAATGTCTCTGGTCTTAATTGACATAAATACATAAATACATGCACGCGCGCGCACAAACACACACATACACACAGAAACATACTCATGAATGTGATGAAAATATATATTCAAACGGAAAAAACACAATAATCCAGATTTCTAAGCTCATATGAAGTCTCCATCTTTAAGTTAAATATATTCTGAAAGACTGCATGCATTAAAAACATGAGGTCTTTTTCCATTCTTTTACCACACATAACAAAGGTTGGTAAACTATAGTCCATGCTTGTTTTATAAATGAAAATTTATTGAGAGTATCCCTTATCCAAGGTCTCCCAACTATTCCTGGAGATGCTTCCTACTTCTACTCCCACCCCCTGTCAGTTTCAGATTTCTATTCATTCTCATGACCATCCCGCTATCCCCTTGCCCCTTCTACACCTAATACCAAACTCCCCCTTCCCTCCTTATTCCTCTCCCTCCACTACCCTTTCTCTATCTGCCTTCAACAACCACTCCATTACCCTTCCAAGTGAGATTCAAGCATCCTTGTTTGTGCCCTCCTTGCTGTCTGGCCTACTTGGGTCTGTGGAGTATAGGATGGACATCCTGTATTTTATAGTTAATGCCCACTTATAAGTGAATACATGCCATACATGTGCTTTGCTGTGACTCAAAGCATTGGGAATATCCAGAGTCTGCCTCCTATAGCCAGGCAGAAACCCTAGTGGAGTGATAGGAACACCAACCTACCCACAAAACTTTTAATCTAAAACAGTCTGTCTACATGAAATTCGGGAATTGGGCATGGAGTAGAGGCTGGGAAATGGCCAACCAATAACTTTTCCAACTTGAGACTCATTCCATGGACAAGCATCAATCCATGACACCATTAATTTCTACTCTGTTATGCTTACAGACAGGAATCTATCATGGCTGCCCTCTGCGAGGCACCAGCCACCATCTGACCCAAACAGATACAGACATTTAGCCAAACAGTGGATGGAGCTTGGGGACTTAAGGAAGAATAGGAAGAAGGATTGCAATCCCTAAGAGGATAGGAACTCTATAATAAGACTAACAGAATCAACTAATATGAACCCTTGGGATTCTTAGAGACTGAAGCACCAACAAAAGAACACAAACGGGATGGAACTAGGCCTCCCCATACATTTGTAACAGATGTGTGGCTTGGTCCTCATCTGGGCTCTGAACCACTGGAGTGGGGCTATCCAAAATCTGTTGCCTGTATGTAGGATATGTTCTTCTAGCAGGGCTGCCTTGTCTGGCCTCAGTAGGAAAGGATGTACCTAGTCTTGCAGAGTGCTGGAGTACCAGGGTGGGGAAATACCCAGGAGAACCCACACCCACTCAGAGTAATAGAGGAGAGGGGGTAGGGAAAGGATTGTGGAAGGGGGTGACCTGGAAGAGGGCAGTGAGCAGGATGTAAAGTGAACACATTAAAAAATATAATGGGGGCATAGTCGCATTTATTTATGTATGCATGCATAGTGGCTGAAGACCATATGACTGACAAATATGAAATATTTACTATCTAGCTTCTTTTTTATTATTTTTTAAATGGAATTCTCAGAAATTTACTGAGTAAAACCTTTTTCCAAATTAAAACTATTACCACCACAGGAGTAATGACACACTCAGACATTCTAAAGCATCAGCTTGCAAAGGATGGCTCATCTTGAATTTGTTTCTTCTTTTTCCTCTCAACTTCTCTTTCCTCAGCAAGTCCTATCTTTTCTCTTTCTCCGTTTGTCCATCGCAATCCATTAGTGCAATCCTACTGCAATTCAGCACCATTTCTCAGCTAGACCGTGGATAGAAAATAATGCATGTGGCATGGGGTGAAGGACTGCAAGTATCCAAAACATATGTGATAGAACTAGGTTGAGGGGAGACTTTAGGAGACAATTAGTCATGAGAATAGGGTTTTTATGGGTGTGGCTCTAACATGAAAATAGACATACAGAACAAGACTCTCTCCCTTATCTCTCTTTCTCTCTCTTTCTCTCTTCTTTTACATGAATAGAACCCTTACACCTAATACCAGCATTTTATCCTCTGTAACAACTTTTTGTCTTTTAGTCACCCACTCTGTAGCATACAATTACAACAGCTTGGACTGAAGTAATGAATAGAGCAGCTCAACTTATTTCTTTGTTTCTCCTTTGACCTTTGCTAGAGAACACAAATTATCTCATAGCCCATAAGATCTCTTTAAAATATGATGTTTATAAGTGTGTGCATATGTATGCATGTGTATGTTTATATTTATATGTGTACAAATATATGTTTACATGTGTATTTGTGTGAATGTGTGTATGAATATATATATGAATGTATGTGTGCATCTGTGTATATATGTGTTTGTGTCTCTGCTTATGTGTGTATGGATGTATATGTATATATGCATGTATATGTGTGTGTGAGAGAGTATGTATGTATATACATGGGTGCATGTGTGTATATGTATGTGTGAGTCTCTCTGTGCTTATATATGTATGTATGTGGTGTGTATCTTATAACTTTGTTCTGTCTTCCCATTTCACTTCTTTTGCACCAATGATCTGCAGAGCTCAACCCATCTGCCTCAGCCTCCCTGCCCACTTTGAATTCAATCATACTATGTTTTTTTTTTCTGTTCCTCAAAGATGACAGCTTGGTCCTTCTACAGGGAATCTGCTCTCACTCTAAATTAATATGGTCATGTCCTATTCTCCTCATCAGCTCTCATATGTCCTCACTAGTAAGGATTCTTCAGATTCTCTATCCTGCATGTTTTTCCTTGTCCTCATAGTCCTTCCCAAGGACTTTACCTCTCTTAATCTCCCTAATGAATCACCATGCTTAGAAATGATCTGATTTGGTTACTCACTGTTAGTGTTGCCTGTCTTCCTATATTTAAGGACATTGAATCATGTAAGAGGCCTGTTTCCTTCTTTCTTCCTCCAACTTCCACATGATAAGCACCACATTTACATTTGAGCAATAAATAACTATTTAGAAGGGCTTAAGAACTATAGTTTAAGGAGAAAACCTCACACAAAATAGTTACATAACCAAAAATTAAAAAAAAAAAAAACATGCATAGAACAAGTGGTCAAGGTGTTCCCATCCCAATTAATATATTTACAACACAATACCTATACACAAGGCTCCAGGAATATCAAGAAAGACAGGCAAAAGGCATCAGGAGCCTGAGGACTAAGTATTGTTATGAAGGGACAATGACTTCTAAACAACAAAACCAAGAATCGAGAGTAAACTGAGAAGGAAGTGGGGGGAGGTATAGGGAGTGAATTTGATTGAAATGTATTGTGTAAAATTCTCAAGGAATCAATGAAAATATATTAATTTTTAAAAACAATCTAAGAAATACAACTGCAATGTAAAAGTGAAATGAGAGATTTGGAGAGATAGCTCAGTGAAGACAAGGTTTGCTTTGCCAACCTCAGGACTTGAGTTAGATCCCTAGCAACCTTGTACACACACACACACACACACACACACACACAGAGAGAGAGAGAGAGAGAGAGAGAGAGAGAGAGAGAGGTAATACAAGTGCACAGAAGGTAAAGACAAGCTGACTTACTCTGGGAGAATGAGAGTTTCCATCCCAAGCAAACAATGTGTGTGGTTCCCGAAGAATAACATCTAAACCTTTGCATGCACAAGCACACACATGCATGCACACTTATGTATCTATGACATAAATATACACTAATGAACACATAGTATATTAATATGGACACACATGCACATATACACAAAAATAATAGTTGGTCAGAGTGGCAGATAGATAATTCAAACCATAGAGATGAGAGAATGAGAACTATGTGGGTTTCCTTGAAATAGAGATAGAATATTATTTGTAGAGGAATAAGACTTGAAGGAACATACAAAAGAAATGGATGAATATTAACACAGGGATCTGTACTTTAAATAGAAGATGAAAAGGGCAGAGCTCCAGGAGCCTAACCAGATATGAAATTTGCAGAAATAACAGAAAATTTATTGAGCATAAAATCAAAATTAATGAGGTGGCTGAGAGCACTTCACACAGGAAGAAAGATTATTTCAAATCAAATTACTTAAGCACTGCAGACTCCGTACTGGAATAGAAGGAAGATATGAGGAAATGTTTTTATCTCCATATTGTAGGTAGGCAGTTGCAGACATTAGCTCATGCTCTTGCAAATGCAAAGATGTTGCAATTGGATGTATTGCTCGGTCCTTTGTTGAGCGTCTCTCCCCTTTTGCTCTTCTTTCCATTCACTCATCCCCGGGTTGAACTTTGAAGGGACAGTGACCTAAAATCCAATCCCTTTTCTGGAACTCAGTGGTTCACTCTCTGAAAATGAGTGGCTGAAGATTCCAAGCTATAGTAATTGCTATACTTTTCCCTCATAACATCCAGAGACCTCTTAATGTCCTCATATTTACATGACCTCCCTTTCCTTGGATGCCCCACTCTTCTTATTCTTCCTTGTGTATTCATTCCTTGAATTGCTCAGCACGTGTTGTTCTGGTGCTTGCAAATGTTTGCTCTTGTTTTCATTGTCCTCTTCAGTCTCCACATTATTAAATCAGACAATTTAATTGATACAGCTTGCCTGACACTTTCCAAATATTTACAGCTTGTTAATAAATTTAGAGATCCCAAGTACTTGTAATGGTCCAAAGATTTTGCTTAAGTAAATATACTCAAAAAGCATCCCTCAGCATTGTGGCTATCTTTCAAAGATGAGAAAACTGCAGGTGAGAAAGCCTCTATAACTTGGCCATGATCAAATATGTCCAAACTTCAGAGTCTCAATTTCCAGTTACAATTGTCTAATTCCAATGTGTATAGTCAAAGGCCTGTTCTCTAAGGCCATGGGCATTGACAACTTCCTTTCTTTTATTTTTTTCCCCTGTGGTGTCATTTTTTTTAATTTTATTCGATATATTTTTTATTTATATTTCAAATGATTTCCCCTTTTCTGGTTCCCCACTCCCCGAAAGTCACATGAGCCCCCTTCCCTCCCTCTGTTCTCCCACCCATCCCTTCCCACTTCCCTGTTCTGGTTTTGTCTTGTACTGCCTCACTGCATCTTTCCAGAACTAGGGGCCACTCCTCCATTCTTCTTGTACCTCATTTGAAGTGTGGATTATGTTTTGCACATTCCAGTTTTCCAAGCTAATATCCACTTATTAGTGAGTGCATACCATGATTGATCTTTTGAGACTGGGTTACCTCACTTAGTATGATATTCTCCAGCTCCATCCATTTGCCTAAGAATTTCATGAATTCATTGTTTCTAATGGCTGAATAGTACTCCATTGTGTAGATATACCACATTTTTTGGCATCCATTCTTCTGTTGAGGGATATCTGTGTTCTTTCCAGCTTCTAGCTATTAAAAATAGGGCTGCTATGAACATAGTGGAACATGTATCCTTATTACATGCTGGGGAATCCTCTGGGTATATGCCCAGGAGTGGTATAGCAGGATCTTTCGAAAGTGACATGCCCAGTTTTCTGAGGGACTGCCAGACTGATTTCCAGAGTGGTTGTACTAATTTGCAACCCCACCAGCAGTGAAGGAGTGTTCCTCTTTCTCCACATCCTCGCCAACATCTGCTGTCTCCTGAGTTTTTACTCTTAGCCATTCTGACTGGTGTAAGGTGAAATCTCATGGTTGTTTTGATTTGCACTTCCCTGATGACTAGTGAAGTTGAGCATTTTTTAAGATGTTTCTCCGCCATCTGAAGTTCTTCAGGTGAGAATTCTTTGTTTAACTCTGTACCCCAGTTTTTAATAGGATTATTTGGTTTTCTGTTGTCTAAATTCTTGAGTTCTTTGAATATATTGGATATTAGCCGTCTATCTGATGTAGGGTTGGTGAAGATCTTTTCCCAATTTGTTGGTTGCCGATTTGTCCTTTTGAAGGTGTCCTTTGCCTTACAGAAACTTTCTAATTTTATGAGGTTCCATTTGTCAATTCTTGATCTTAGAGCATAAGCTATTGGTATTCTGTTCAGGAACTTTCCCCCTGTACCGATGTCCTCAAGGGTCTTCCCCAGTTTCTTTTCTATTAGCTTCAGAGTGTCTGGCTTTATATGGAGGTCCTTGATCCATTTGGAGTTGAACTTAGTACGAGGAGACAAGGATGGATCAATTCGCATTCTTCTGCATGCTGACCTCCAGTTGAACCAGCCCCATTTGTTAAAAAGGCTATCTTTTTTCCATTGGATGTTTTCAGCCCCTTTGTCGAGGATCAAGTGGCCATAGGTGTGTGGGTTCATTTCTGGATCTTCAATCCTGTTCCATTGATCCGCCTGCCTATCACTGTATCAATACCATGCAGTTTTTTAACACTATTGCTCGGTAATATTGCTTGAGGTCAGGGATACTGATTCCCCCAGAATTTCTTTTGTTGTTGAGAATAGTTTTAGGTATCCTGGGTTTTTTGTTATTCCAGATGAATTTGAGAATTACTCTTTCTTACTCTATGAAGAATTGAGTTGGGATTTTGATGGGTATTGTGTTGAATCTGTATATTGCTTTTGGCAAAATGGCCATTTTAACTATATAAATCTTGCTGATCCATGAGCATGGGAGGTTTTTCCATTTTTTGAGGTCTTCCTCTATTTCCTTCTTCAGAGTCTTGAAGTTCTTGTCATATAGATCTTTCACATGTTTGGTAAGAGTCACCCCAAGGTACTTTATACTGTTTGTGGCTAGTGTGAAGGGGGTCATTTCCCTAATTTCTTTCTCAGCCTGCTTATTCTTTGAGTATAGGAAGGCTACTGATTTGCTTGAGTTGATTTTATAACCTGCCACTTTGCTGAAGTTGTTTATCAGCTTTAGGAGTTCTCTAGTGGAGTTTTTGGGTCACTTAGGTAGACTATCATATCATCTGCAAATAATGATAGTTTGACTTCTTCCTTTCCAATTTGTATCCCTTTGACCTCCTTATGTTGTCTAATTGCCCGAGCTAGTACCTCAAGTACAATATTGAAAAGATAAGGAGAAAGGGGGCAGCCCTGTCTAGTCCCTGATTTTAGTGGGATTGCTTCAAGTTTCTCTCCATTTAGTTTGATGTTGGCTACCGGTTTGCTGTATATTGCTTTTACTATGTTTAGGTATGGGCCTTTAATTCCTGTTCTTTCCAAGACTTTAAGCATGAAAGGATGCTGAATTTTGTCAAATGCTTTTTCAGCATCCAATGAAATGACCATGTGGTTTTTTTCTTTGAGTTTGTTTATGTAGTGGATTACATTGATGGATTTCCATATATTGAACCAACCCTGCATCCCTGGGATAAAGCCTACTTGATCATGGTGGATGATCATTTTGATGTGTTCTTGGATTCGGTTGGCAAGAATTTTATTGAGTATTTTTGCATCGATGTTCATAAGGAAAATTCGTCTGAAGTTCTCTTTCTTTGTTGGATTTTTGTGTGGTTTTGGTATCAGCATAATTGTGGCTTCATAGAAGGAATTGGGTAGTGTTCCTTCTGTTTCTATTTTGTGGAAGAGTTTGAAGAGTGTTGGTGTTAGGTCTTCTTTGAAGGTCTGATAGAATTCTGCATTGAAGCCATCTGGTCCTGGGCTTTTTTTTGGTTGGAAGGCTTTCTATGATTCCTTCTATTTCTTTAGGCATTATGGGACTGTTTAGATGATCAATTTGGTCCTGATTTAATTTTGGTATTTAGTATCTGTCTAGGAAATTGTCCATTTCCTCCAGATTCTCCAGTTGTGTTGAGTCTAGGCTTTTGTAGTAGGATCTGATGATTTTTTTTAATTTCCTCAGTTTCTTGACAACTTCCTTTCTTAAACATAGGTCTGTTCACTTATTATATGCACTGCCATTCCTTAACAAGTGCAAGAATTCAGTTCTATATTCTGACTCATCTATTCTAATACAATATCATCATTAAACAATGAACAGTTATGCTTTTACTTTATACGTTGTACATCTTAGTCATTTTTGTAATTCTTTTGGTACTAGAACGGGTCTTGTAGATTTTATTAAAAAACATAGGGACTATTTATGTAGATATAATAAAATATTGCTTTTTTAGTAGTAATTTAGTAATTTACTCTCTAGTATTAACTCAGAGATTTCTAAAATCAGTAACAAGAAATTCATTCAATCATCCATTGATTCATCACTTCCCTGGTCAGGACTAATGGTTATAAGTAAAATATCTAGTCTGCAGTGTAAAAACATGTACAAGCAAAGTTCAAGTATGATGTAGTTATAGAATATTAGTTATAAGGTAGGGACTGTCCATTGGTAGTGATTATTAGAGAATAGTAAGTTGTCAGGATCTATCTATAATTTAAACCACAATGAAAAGGGTGCATAACAAAAACATAAATAATCATTTTAATTGAAGTGGAGGAAAATGCTTCTCTTTCACTTTGGGTTTACCGGAAGAATCGAACTAGAGCAGATATTTGCAAGCTAAATCATGTAAACCTTACACTTTTAACATTTTTAAATGTTTTCTTGGTTGTTTTTGTTTTGTTTTGGGTGTTGCTGTGTATCGAGTTCAGAGTCTTATATGTAGCATGTGAAGTCTTTATCCATGAGGTGTGTTCTCAGCTCCAAATCTCTTCTGCCTTTCCTTTAGTTAAAATCTGTAACAAGTATAACAATAATTAGCTAAAGACCAAGAACTTGCTTTGTCTGGAGCTCTGGATCCTTTTGCTTCTACTTTCCTAGGGCTGGGATTATTCACTTGCCATCAGTTGCAATCCCAATTTGTGTAGTGCTGCCAATTCAACCCAAAGATAGAGAACTCTACCACTGAGCCAAACCTATAGTCCCTAATAACCTCTCATTATGTTTGGATCATCTCAATGGCATTTCTGTCATTTATCTGACATAAACCATACCTATGATGAACTATCTATGATTTCCATTTTCAATTTCTATTGCAAAGATGAAAACATAAAGGCATTTGAGTTTGTATTCTTCGGCTAAATATTTTGCAGTTGAATTGCCAAATATACTTTAATATAATTTGGATTTATTTATCTATCTCTATGTTTATTGTGTGTGTGTACCTGTGTGTTTTTGTGTACATGTATGCTTCAGTGCCCAACTTGAAGTAAGAGGACAACAAGGGGTCGCTCTCTCATTCTACTGTGTAAGCTCTAGGGATAGAACTTATATCATCAGCCTTATTGGCAGCCCCCACCACTCTCTAAACCATTTTTCTGATTCGTAATTATTATTATACTTATGATTATTATTATATCTCAACATTATTAATTATTACATTATTATTATATTTTCCTTTATTGGATCATTCTAAAAAATTTCTATTAGTTTCCATGGTGATATAATTCTTCATTTCATAGAGACATTTCACCACTTTATTATATATTTAATTACATTATATAATTCTAATAACAAGTCAACAAGTTAAACATGTTTGGGAACAAATGGCCTAATAGATTCTTAGTAAACACTCCAGGGGTGGGAGGAGAAGTCCATGAGGCACCACCTTCTTCTTTGTTTCCTGAGTTCCAGAGGTTGAGAACATGGCAAATGTAACTGTGTGGCTTTCACAAAAATGTTACTTCCTGGGGATTCTGGACTTTCTTTATTGAAGTATTGTACAAACAAGGTTTGTCGCTTGTCTTAGCTTGGTTGTCAGAGATTTTGTAAGATGTAAGAGAAACCGGCACTGACAAATCAGGCAAAGTGATTAGTGGAGTGTGCTTCAGATTCAGTGGAGTTGGCATAGCTTATGTCTGGTCCCAGGTGGAACCAGTCTTCTCACCCACCACGCCCTGGTCTTTTCCTGGGCTTGTCACTATAGGACAAATGAGAATTCTTGCACTCCGCTGAGATTCTTCTGAATCACTCATTTCAGAGCCTAGCAGGCTGGGCCAAAGGCACTTCTACTCCTATAAAATGAAGTTAATGAAATGATATAGTTTTAGAATTGAGTGTTAATTTTCAGGAGGAGATCTAAATAACTGTCCATTTACCCCAGTTTTGGTTCCAATGGTAAACCAAAGAAGTGATTCAACTCAAGTCCAACTTGCTGATCAATAAGTATTAGGTTCACTTACAAGTATATTCACAGCTTATTGGAACTTAGGTAAAGAAGTCACATACTGGTGTATGGTTGACTACACAAAATATCAAAATGAAACGAAAGTCCCATTCCATCATGGATGATACCTCATGGAATTTGTGTCAGGGAACAGTACTTTTAATTAGCCTCCCTCTGTTCTTCTACCCTAGCAACTATCACTTGCTTATAGCTAGGGGAAGGAGGTAGTAGATGGTAGACTTTCACCTGTGCGTCCTACAATCCTTAAGCCAGCTTTCTCTACGTGAGAATAGTAATGGCCTCATTTCTGTTGCCACTGATCTAACTATTGCTTTTCTGTTTTACTTCATTTCCATAACTATGCGTTACAGTTATGTCTGTTTCATGATAGATGAAGTGGTCATTGCTTCTTGGCCTTTTGGCTAAGATCATGTGTAGATGAAGTGGTCATGTTATGCTTAGAGGAAATAGCCATACTATATATAATCTTGTTCCCCTTCTCTTTGGCTCTTACATCCTTTCCCCCCTTTGGCTTTTACATCCCTTTTGTTGTGATATGACCTAAGCATTGGGTATATGTATGATTGTTTTTCTAATCATTAGAATGTTATGTCACATCAATGGTCCTTCTATCCTCAGTACTTCTCTCTATATAGCTAAAGGCCAACAGGGGCAAACATCTCTTCCTGAATTTGTACCACCCATTCTCAAAGGGAAATGATCCTGCCAGTGGCGTTAAGATATACAGATACTCTGATCTTTACACATTTCTTGAAGTCATTGCAGATACCTCCTGGATGGGGATGACCATTGTTTGGACCAGGTTTTGAGCAGTGGCATTCACAATCTAGCTTCCATGAAATGTTTCCCCATGAAGTGTCCTAAGAAGCAGTTTTGATCACTCCTACCCTGTCACACTCAGATGTCTGCTTGTCTAAGAACAGGAGATAGCTCATGCTCTCCATATGATATCCACTGTAATTCTTGTTTGGTTTAAAACCACAGATAACAGACTGAGGTGCATGTTTTACATATCAAAGCAGAACTGACTTACAGGTTTTCTCAGCATCCCTCAGTCACTACCTGGCATACCCTGCGCCAATTCTGAACTTTCCAGCTCAGGGTCTACACTTTTCTTCCCCAGAGGCTCTGAGCTATGTAATCAAGACATTTTGGTCTCTGCCTCTGCCTCTGCCTCTCTCTCTCTCTCTCTCTCTCTCTCTCTCTCTCTCTCTCTCTCTCTCTCTCTCTTCTTTTCTCTCTCTGCATCCATTTCTCTCTTTTTCTGTCCCTCTCTGTCTACCTGACCCCTTTCTTCACGGGTATCTTCCCTGGCCTTCATCCATGGGGCCAGTGAACTTGTGCACACAAGAAGAACTTTCTAATTAACCTGCGTTTAGTAAAATCTAATCTGGCTTAAATTGGCATATTTCACTGGTGGTGAAGAGATAATCTAACAGTTTTTACTTTCAACACTGAAGCTATCAATTAAATCTTTGGGAAATAGAAATATCCTGAGAAATTAATAACTCTTCCGCTTTGTTATCTTATTTATTAATATCTTTTCCTACTTAGGTAAACTAAGTATTCAGATAATATGCCATGATTCATACAACTTCTGAGGAATTCACAGAATAAGTATTCCAATTCACATCGAGAACTGAAGAAAAAGAGGCAATGCTGAGTTACACGCATGCTCCTTAGGGTTACTTAGGAGGGAAACGTTTAGCTACTACTCAGCCCATGAAAGCTAGTGGCAAGTTAAGACATGACTTCTGTGGAAATGAGATGGAGAAGATTCCTGTCATCACCAATTAGAAAAGAAGATCATATACCCTTAGTTTACTGTTTTAAGAAAGGCATTTTAGGGTTGGGAAGATGGCTCAGTCAATATATTTGCCTAGTAAGCATAAGGACCTGAGTTCAGATCCCAAGAGCAGACATAATAAGCTGCAGTAGGTCTTGTGTGACTGAAATCATAGCAATGGTGAGTTGTTAGGCAGAGAAGCAGATCTCTGTAAGCTCAACGACCAGCTAGCCTGACCTTTGCAGCAACGTTCTAGATGGATGGAAGAACCAGCCTAAAACAAAAGGAAGCAAGCACCTGGGGAGTGACAACTGCAGTTACCCTCTTATTTATATACACACCTGCGGTACATGTGTACACTTCCACACACACAAATGAGTTTGCAAACAGCTTATGTAACAACCAAACTTACACCCATACAGACAAAAACAAAACAAAAACCAAAGGCATTTATAGGACAAATTCCAACAAAGGGATACTGTGGGATTCACATTCTGAACTCCTGCTTTCAGGATTTCATCCTGGAAGGTAAAAGGGTCCAGTGTCTTTTTTTGTGTACAGTACCATACAATACCCTTTAAAATTGATTCCATATACTAAAAGATTGGTTTCATATAATGTTCTCCCTTGGCTAATGCATTCATTATTCTCACCATTCATATTATCTATAAAAAGTATGTAATGTCCTACATGTAAAAATACAACCCTCAATATATAATATTGCTGTGTCCTGAGAAGATGAAGGGCACCATCACAGATCTGGTTGGCTGGTCATCTTTGCAGACATGAGCTGTGGAAGGAACCCGTAGGCAATGCAATTTTACAAGGAACATATGGACTGAAATTTACAAGATCCTTGGGGAGGGAGTTCTGTTACCCAGATGGTTGCCAAAATTCCTGATCCCTGCACTTTGCAAATGAGGCTGGGAGAGTTAATCAGATTAATATGAATGATGATATGGGAACTTCGGTTTGCCCCACCTCCCTGGCTCACAGACCTCTGAGGACTGCCTTCATTAGGGTCCATCTCTTCAGGAGCCTTGAAGTCATGAAGCCATTAGCTTAGCAATATAATTATATCAAGCACTCATTTATGAATAAATTGTGAACACACACAGCTGGAAACAGTGTGTTCAAATGTTAATACTTACAACTATCTTTTAATCACTTTGAATGATCATCTTTTAAAACATTATGGTCACAGTGATACAAAGATAGCTCAAAAGTTCAAAGCACTTGCTGCTCTTACAGAGGACCCAGGTTCAGTTTTCAGCACCCACATAGTTGGTCAGTGATATCTGTAACTCTAGTTCCAGAGACTGTAACTCCCTCTTATGACTTCTACAGGCACCAGGCATGCATGATTCACATACATGCATACAGATACACATGATGATTACTAATTGATTAAGTCTGAAACAGTCCAAGAACAATAAAAATGGTATGATCATATTTTCTATGATCAAAATACTATATATTGTAAGCCAGGTGGTAGTGATAAAGGCCTTTAATCCCAGCTCTTGAGAGGCAGTGGCTGGTGAATCTCTATGAGTTTGAGGCCAGCATTGTCCCCAGAGTGAGTTCTAGGACAGCCAGGGCTACACAGAAAAACTATGTCTCAAGAAACAAAACAAAACTACAAATACGTGTGTGTGTGTGCCATATATATGTGTGTGTGTGTGTGTAAACACTACACAATAAGAAACAATTCATGACTGTAAAGAAATAAACTTGTGCTCAAAGTCTCCTAATAACTACTTTGCTATTGTTTTTTCCCCTGCCATGATCCCAGAAGTCAGCAGATACCTCACTATTTAATAGTAGCTTTATGAAAGAAACAGGTTTTTAGTAAAGAATCACTGAAATTGGCAGTCTCCAAAATATTTAATGATTTTTCTTTGCATTGATCAAGTCAGAAACTGAAATTACTGTGGTTCTCTGTCATGTATAAAAGGCATGTTCAACACAGGGCCAAAAATCTTGGGCTATACTTTTGTGTCATGTGCTTTCAAGCCATTATGTGAGCTGGAGCCATTGAGTAGGGGAGATAGTTCACTTCCAGCATTGGAAAAATGTGATTACTTCTGAGAACTCTTGCTTGCCATTGGTAGTTTAGCGCTGTCATCTATAAAGAAACACTCTATAATACCTATGTCTGATGTATATAATACTGATGTATATAACACTGATGTATATAATGCTGATGTCAGAAGTAAAGTGTGTGGTTTCTAAAAATTGAGCTAATAGTTTCTAGAACACAGTTGCATGAGATACTTGCACATAACCCTTGTTATAAATCTAGTCCTTCTGTATGTATGATTCATTGATGAACTCATGACACTGACTAGAGGGAATTCTATTGCCTATATTTGATGGATGGAGAACATGGGGAATAGAAAAGTTGCACATGTCTCTGTGTTCTACTCTCTTTTCTAGTTGCCAGTAGCATATACTGACTAATAGTACGTAGTGAATATAATTTCTGTGTTAGACTATCTGTGAGGTCCTATTCCTACAAGTATTTTAAATTCTACTTGAGTTCTCATATTATCTGAAATAGATTTCCTTTTTTAAAAAGGTGGAAACATGGTTTATTCTATCAATTTCCACATTGTTCTAATTCAGGTTTGGAAGTCTCAGATCAAGTGCACAGAAGGAATCAGGTAATCATAGCAACCTAGAAACTTGTCTCTTTCTGAAACAGTGTCTCATCAGACAGAATACAAAGCTATAGTGATGTCCAGTTTGACCCTGCTCTCTAGTCCCTGGATTCTTGGGAGCATATCGGATGCTAAATTGCAACCATCAAGTAAATTAAGAACGTTTGCTGAGACTAGGGCTAGGAGCCAGTTTAGTAGCTGCTGTAGCTGCTTTAGCAATAGAGACACCTGTCTCCTAGAAGGCTAAATGAGATCACTAACTCATTTACATAAACCAGCAGATGGGAAGAATGGCATTTCTTATCAATTCTGGCTGGATTTCAACCAATTACATAGACTTAAAATGTTTGATATTTCACTGCCAAACTTCTAGGCTATCCAGCCCCCTAATATGTGTGCAGTTTCCCCTTTTTCTTTTCAGTTTTCCTTTTTTCTTTAGCAAATATAATATTTAGGATTCAAAATAATGAGAGCACCTGATTTGCATTTTATCTCCTCAGTGTATGGGTCACAGATAACATGGTCTTTCTTCCAACCATTTCTCATAGACATTTCTCATAGTCACTATCCACTATGGGTTTCTTCTATATGTTAGATTAAAGGTGACTCCTTCCATGGCTCATCACAGGAATTCCTGTAGTGTTAGTCTTTTTTTATATAATGTTTTTTTAAAATATTGTTTGGGGTGCTTTTTTGAGATTACAATACAATCACATTGTTCTTACCTTCCTCTTCTCCCTACAAGCCCGCTCTTACGCTTCTCCTTGCTCATTTTCAAATGAACAACAATGTTTTAAAATTGTTATTACATACACATTTGTGTGTGTATATATATATACACACATGTATATATTATACTCAGTCTGTTTATCATTATTCACATGTGTGTTTTCAGGACAAACCATTTGTTACTGGATAACTAATTGTATTCTCTTCCCTGGGGAAGATGATTTCTCCCACTCTCAGTCTTCCTTAGTTGCCTATAGTTCTCTGTGAAGGACTGAGGTACCACAGCTTTCTTTCTTATCCACTTTGGCATGTCTCTTGCATGCAAGGATATGGGTATAACCCTTAGCACTTAAAAGAAAACAATCAAAATCAAATAGACAATAGTTGAGGATATTCATATACTATAATTACAATAACATACTGCTCCCTACTTTTATCCTAGTGGCAAACACAGTGTCTGATACATAATCAATATTCAAGAAAGATTTGCCAAATTACTAAGCAAATGAATTACTGGATGAATACTTGAACTACTAGCATTTGAATGTCAGCTTTCACAGCTATAATGGAAATAAGTGAGAATTTCAGACACCTCAGTGCAGTCTCCACAGGGAATAGCAATCAGTCAACCACCCCCAATCAATATTTACACAGTGTGAGCTCCTTCAGGCTGTGTGGGAACTGTGTCTTTTTCATCTTTCTATCACAGGTTGTTAAGGAGTGCCACATACATGGCAGAATTTCAATAAATGCTTTTAAATGACCACAAAAGAAGGGCAAGCTTTGACCCTACCCTCCAAGGAATGCACAGTCTATATTTTAATGGCTACTTTCAACATCTTGTGGGTTTCTGCCCACTTGCACTGTGGGTCAAGAGGAATATCAATATAGCTTTTACTGAGATTTTTTGACATTTTTAATAGTCCATTGTGGCTGCAGTCTCCATTCCCTTTCAAAATGGAAAGAAAGTAGGCACACACTTCTCCCTATGTCTTGATTCTAACACAGTGATTCAGAAGTAAGAATCACCACCACATCATGAGTTACTATGTAGGAGACAAAACAATTCATCTTTTGTCATTAAGTGGTGACACTTGCCGGCATGTGGCCTGAGTTCCAATGAGCTTGGCTTTGTCTAATTCCCTGGGTCATTAACTATGCAATCATAATTATTTTCAGCTGTGCAGATCAGCGTTATTTTTCTCATCCATTTTTCTCCTCTCTTTCTTCATCACATCTCAGCATTGATGGAGACCATGAGAAAACCATCTGGTACAACTTGTGCATGGGAGCCATCAAAATAATAGGCAGCCAATGAAGGATGCCCAAATTTCATTAGATGCATCCGTGTGCTACTTCAGTCTCATGTCATTTCCCATCCCTCTTGATTTTACTGTAGGGAGTTCAAGGACTCCCCAAGGCTCACTAAATAACAACTATCTGTCCCCAGTGCCAGTGACATCTGAAAACCCATCTCTATTTAGGGTGAAAAAATTGACAACTAGTTATGAATATCTATATTTGCGGAGAATTAACATTTCCTGCTTGTCTACAAACTGACTTAGGCAATTAGAGATGCAGCTGCCAAGTGGGTATTAGCATAACTGGAAATGCTTTCCTGAGCATGAGTCAGCCCATCCAGGCTGTTTGCAACACCCTCAATAAACTGCATTGACTTTCATTTCCAAGAAGCTCTTTCATGTGCAGACAATACCCTATCTTGGAGCAATTGACTGGAACCCTCCCTACTCAGTAGAAATTGCTCTGCAGCTTGTGGAAGGCAAAGAAAGTAGAAGTTTTCAGCTGTAATTTTTCTTTGAGCCCAGTAGCTACCTCTAGGCAAACCATCTGATCTGTGTGAATATCAACAAAATTGGTAGATGGATTTCTTGTGCTACTTTTAGTATTCTCATCTAGTGTTACACGTAGAAAGGGACATCAGGTTTGGTGTCCTGGTTCTGGAGGATTTTCATGAATTCCAGGCCAGCCAGGAGCTAAATAAAGAGACCCTGTTTAAAAACAGGACAAAACTAAAAATCGATGAAAAATAAACAAAGATAAAAAAACAAGAACAAAAGGTAGAGTGCTGTGAAAACATAAACCAAAAATGCAAGTCCTAGTGCAGACATGTTATGCTCCATTAGGATTTGACATTTGCACTTTTACATTGGTCTTTGGGCAAGTGTAATTTTATGTTTTATGAAATCATCCTCAAAAGGTGGCTCATAAAAATCTGCCTCCAGACTACCTAGAGCACATGTTAAAAGTGTACATTCTTGAGTGCTTTCTTTTTCTAGCATAAGGAAGTGGATACAATTCTTGATATTCACATTACTAAGAATAATTAGGATCTATGGCAATCATGAAAAACATAGACTCTGATTTCCAGGAAGGGGGCGGGGAAACCAGGAAAGTAGATAAGATTTGAAATATAAATAAAGAAAATATCCAATAAAAATTATGCAAGAAATATGGCTGTGAAGATGGGTTACTGCATAAAGTTCTTGGTGTACATCTGATAACCTGTGTTTATATCCCCTGAACTCTAGCATCCACACAAGTGGTATGGTGAGCATAACTGCACTCTCACATGCATGGACACATTCATTTACACAAATTTACACAAATAAATTAGTATATATTAACTGGGTTTTCAGTTTATACCAGGAATCTATGATGACAACTATCAAGTTGTTCATGTTACATTCAAGCAAAGAGACGTAAAAACCAGAAACACAACATAGTAAAGAGTTTCTGTGAAATAGCAAAGGACACTTTTTATGCCTAGAGGACCAGGAAGACTATTGCTGACATTTTATTTTCTGATTTGAATAATGAAAGTCAATCAGTTCAGCAATAGTGTGTCTGGAAGAGATAGTCTGGAATTAAAGAGAGGAATAAGAAAATTAATAATAATAATAATAGTAGTAGTAGCAGTAGTAGTAGTAGTAGTAGTTATTGAGGGAAGCAAACATAAAGTCTTGTTACAGATAAAGTCCTGTCTAGAGTATGTTTTTCTCTGGCAGGGCCTCTACAATGTTAGCTACATACATAGAAGGCAGACAATCAAGTAGATAGCTTTACCTAGGTATGGAGATTGCTTGTTGGGGAAAAGAGCAAATATTTAGTATATAGCAAACAATGTTTGGCTTGGTACTACGGGAGTTCACACAATATTTCTTATATGATGCCACTTTTAAATGCTCAAAGCGCTATATAGAAATGTCATTTTCCCTCTTCCATAAAATATATAAGAATAACAAATCATATTTCAAATATCAAAAGCAAACAGTTTTTCTTGCCAAGAATACATTTAAAACTTTTACAAAGATATTAAGGGCTTTGATGTATCTTATCATATGAGATGAGAATATGTAATTAAACCTGAGAAACAGGAAACTACACATAATAAAGGGCAATGAACAGTAAATATCAATATCAAAAATGAGTCAATATTAAATATTAATAATATGACAGACCTTGGACAGTGGTGACACAGTAATGGCTGTCATGTGAATTAGAAGCAAAACATAGAGTCTTTCTCCCATCTAGCCCCAGTGGAAGGAAGATTCTCTCTATAGGTATATTCTCAGATATCTGTACAAAAAAATGTTTTACTTCATAAAGCAAATTCCAGGTGTCATATTTGTCCATTTGATGCTGAGCCACAGAACTAGAACTATGGTTTTCTGTGCATTTCCAGGTCTTCCCCCCTCTTTTTTTATATCATCTCCCATAGGAATTCTCTTTCATGTGTATTATTACAAGCCTATTTTATAGATATGAATCACAGAAGTACTTCACACGTCTCTGCTTGTATAACAAGATGCTTGGAGGCTTTGTAAACAATATACTCTGAAAATTTTAATTTTATTTTTTAAGAGACTGGACAAAAAACACAGAATGTTTAACTATGATTTAAAAAAAAAAAGAGCTTGCTGGCGAGATAGCTCAGCCCTGACTACTCTTCTGAAGGTCCTGAGTTCAAATCCCAGCAATGACGAAATCTGATGTCCCCTTCTGGAGTGTCTGAAGACAGCCACAGTATACTTACATATAATAAGTAAATAAATCTTTAAAACAGAAAGAAAACTATTTGATAATGTATAATTATTTTTAACATGGAAATGGAGAGATGGCTTACCATTTAAGAGTACTTATAATCTTAATAGAGAACCTGGACTCAGTTCCCAGATTTCACATAGAATCCCACAACAGTCCATGACTCCAGTTTGAAAGAATCTGAAGCCCTCTTCTAGTCTCCTCTAGGAACTTATACAGTACACATTCACATGTGCAGGTGAAACACACTAAAGCATTAAAGAAAGAAAGAAAGAAAGAAAGAAAGAAAGAAAGAAAGAAAGAAAGAAAGAAAGAAAGAAAGAAAGAAAGAAAGAAAGATAGATTATGGGTATATGATTGTCTAAAATTAAGAAACGTCACCAAAGCTGAGAAAGGTGTTTCTTTCAATATATAATTCATAAGAGAACCCCAATGTCCTCTTCCTACATACTCCTTATTTGCTTAAATGTAAAGATTGTATTTCTACAATGTATTCCTTCAACATCTTGACTATACTCTCCGAGTACAAAGTCTAACTTGTCTACCCTTTTGTCTTTAAATTTTCATTAGCCACAGGTATCTGTTACTTTCTACCATAGTGTAAGATACTATTATGACAACCAGTAGACAGATCACATTCCCCCAAAGTTCCTCCACAGAAGTTCCCCTTAACATAACATATTGGCTCCATCTCCCAAGGTCACACCCTACCAACATAACCTAATCACTATTGTTGGAAGAGGGAGCATACTCTTTTAACCTGCCATTTGTAGTTATGATACCACTTTTCATGTTGAATGGAATGAAAAGCAGGACAATTTTCTAGACAAATACCAAATACCAAAGTTAAACCAGGAATCAGATAAATGAACTAAACAGTCCCATAACCCCTTAAGAAATAGAATCAGTTGTTAAAAGTCTCCCAATTGTGTATATATACCACATTTTTTGCATCCATTCTTCTGTTGAGGGATATGTGGGTTCTGTCCAGCTTCTGGCTATTATAAGTAGGTCTGCTATGAACATAGTGGAGCATGTATCCTTATTACATGTTGGGGAATCCTTTGGGTATATGCCCAGGAGTGGTATAGCAGGATCTTTTGGAAGTGAGGTGCCCAGTTTTCTGAGGAACCACCAGACTGATTTCCAGAGTGGTTGTACCAATTTGCAACCCCACCAGCAGTGGAGGAGTGTTGTTCCTCTTTCTCTACATCCTCGCCAACACCTGCTGTCTCCTGAATTTTTAATCTTAGCCATTCTGACTGGTGTAAGGTGAAATCTCAGGGTTGTTTTGATGACTAATGAAGTTGAGCATTTTTTAAGATGCTTCTCCACCATCCGAAGTGTGGTATATATACACAATGGAGTACTATTTAGCCATTAGAAACAATGAATTCATGAAATTCTTAGGCAAATGGATGGAGCTGGAGAACATCATACTAAGTGAGGTAACCCAGTCTCAAAAGATCAATCATGGTATGCACTCACTAATAAGTGGATATTAACCTAGAAAACTAGGTGATAATCCATACATCAAATGAGGTACAAAAAGAATGGAGGAGTGGCCCCTTGTTCTGGAAAGACTCAGTGAAGCAGTATAGGGCAAAACCAGAACAGGGAAGTGGGAAGGGGTGGGTGGGAGAACAGGGGGAGGGAAGGGGACTAATGGGACTTTCTGGGAGTGGGGGGCTAGAAAAGGGGAAATCATTTGAAATGTAAATAAAAATATATCGAATAAAAAAAAAAAGAAAAAAATGTCTCCCAACAAAAAGACCAGATGAGTTTAGTGCAGAATTCTATCAGACCTTCAAAAAAGACCTCATACCAATACTCTTCAAACTATTACACAAAATAGAAACAGAAGGAACACTACTCAATTTGTACTATGAAATCATAATTACACTAATACCTAAACTACACAAAGACTACATTCAGAACAATTCTCCTTATTAATATTGATGCAAAAATATTCAATATCATTGTCACAAACCAAATCCAAGAGGTCATGAAAATGATCACCCATCATGATCAAGTAGGTTTCATCCCAGGAATGCAGGAATAGTTGAATAGAAGGAAATCCATCAACATATTCCATTATATTAACAAACTCAAAGAAAAAAAAGCACATGATTATTTCATTAGATGCTGATAAAGATTTGACAAAATTCAACACTCCTTCATAATAAAAGTCTTGGAAAGATCAGGAATTCAAGGTCCAAACATAAACATAGTGAAAGCAATATACAGCAAACCAGCAGCCAACAACAAACTAAATGAAGAGAAACTTGAGGCAATGTCACCAAAATCAGGTATTAGACAAGGCTGCCCACTTTCTCCCTACCTATTCAGTATAGTACATGAAGTCCTAGCCAGAGCAATTAGACAATAAAGGAGGTCAAAGGGATACAAATTTGAAAGGAAGAGGTAAAAATATCATTATTTGCAGATGATATTTATAACCTACTTAAGTGTCCTCAAGAATGCCACCAGAACTCCTACAACGGATAAACTACTTCAGCAAAATGGCTGGATATAAAATTAATTCAAATAAATTGTTATCCTTCCTCTACTCAAAGGATAAAAGGGCTGAGAAAGAAATTAGGGAAATGACATCCCTCACAATAGTAACAAGTAATATAAAATACCTTGGTGTGACTCTAACCAAGCAAGTGAAAGATTGGTTATGACAAGAACTTCAGATCTCTGAAGAAAGAAATCAAAGTAGATGTCAGAAGATGGAAATGTCTCCCATGCTCATGGATTGACATGATCAATATAGTAAAATTGGCCTTCTTGATGAAAGCAATCTACAGATTTAATGCAATTTCCATCAAAATTCCAAATGAAATCTTCATAGAATTAGAAACAATTTTCAAAATCATTTGGAATAAAAAAACCCAGGATATCAAAAACTATTCTCAACAATAAAAGAGCTTCTGGAGGAATTGCCATCACTGACCTCAAGATATATTACAGAGCAGTAGTAATAAACACGGTATGGTATTGGTACAGAGACAGACAGGAAGGTCAATGGAATATAATTGAAGACCAAAAAAAAAAAAAAAAAAAAAAAAAACCCACACGCCTATGATCACTTGATTTTTGACAAAGGAACTAAAACCATCCAGTGGAAAAAAATACAACCTTTTCAACAAATGGAACTGGGTAAACTGTCGGTTAGCATGCAGAAGCATGCAATCAATCCATTCTTATCATTTTTGTACAAAACTCAAGTCCCAGTGGATAATGCCCCTCCACATAAAACCAGATACACTGAAACTAATAGAAGAGAAAATGAAGAAGAGCCTTGAAAACATGGACATTGGGAAAAATTCTATGAACAGAACACCAATAGCTTATGCTTTCAGATCAACTATTGATGAATGGTACCTCATAAAATTGCAAAGCTGCTATAAGGCAAAGAACACTGTAAATAGGACCAAATGGCAACCAACAGAGAGGAAAAGATCTTTATCCATCCTACATCCGATAGAAGGCTAATATCATATATATACAAAGAACTCAAGAAGGTAGACTCCAGACAAATAACCCTATTAAAAATGGGGTGCTGTGCTAAACAAAAAATTTTCAACTGAGGAATGTCGAATTGCTGAGAAGCACCTAAGGAAATGTTCAACAATAGAAGAATGGATACAGAAAATCTGGTACATTTACACAATGGAATACTACTCAGCCATTAAAAACAAAAACTTCATGAAATTCCTAGGCAAATGGATGGATCTAGAAAATATCATCTTTAGTGAGGTAACCCAGTCAGCAACAAAAGAACACACATGGTATGCACTCACTGACAAGTGTATATTAGCTCAAAAGCTTGGAATACCCAAGGCACAATTTGCAGACCATCTGATGCTCAAGAATGAAGATCAAAGTATGGATGCTTCAGTCCTTAGGAGAGAGAACAAAATATTCAGGAGGAAATATGAAGACAAAGTGTGGATTAGAGACTGAAGTAAAGGCCATCCAGAGACTGCCTCACTCTGGGATCCATCCCAAATACAATCACCAATCCAGACACTATTGTGGATGCCAAGAAGTGCTTGGTGATAGGAGCCTGATATAGCTGTGTCCTGAAAGCCTGTACCAGAGCCTTACAAATACAGAGGCAGATGCTTGCAGCCAACCATTGTAGTGAGCATAGGGACCCCAATGGAGGACTTAGAGAAAGAACTGAAGGGACTGAAGGGGTTTGCAGCCCCATAGGAAGAGCAAAAATATCAACCAACCAGACCTTCCAGAGCTCCCGGGGACTAAACCACCAACCAAAGAGTACACATGGAGGGACCCATGGCACCAGCTGCATATGTAGCAGAGGATGGCCTTGTCAGGCATCAATGGGAGGAGAGGTTCTTGGTCCTGTGAAGGCTGGATGCCCCAGTGTAAGGGAATGTGAGGGTGGGGAGGCAGGAGCATCCTTATAGAAGCAGGGGGAGGGGGAGGTACAGGGGATTTCTACAGGGGAAATTGGGAAAAGAAATAATATTTGAAATGTAAACAAAGAAAATATTCAATAAAAGAAAAAAAACTAAAAACAAAAAGATTAGATTAATCTACTTTAATATGTATTGCTTCGGTAAATTTAGAGATGCTTAGACCCAGACAGACACAGGAATGACTCTTAAATCTTTTCCTTTATAAAGAAAGCCCCGTAGGTCTCAGAAATCCACACAGTGAGATAATGAGTGGAGGAGGGACATGGAAGAGCTGATTCTTATCTGCACAAAAGTACCTTTCTTCATAATGCTTTTCCATTCTTCCTACTTTAAAAATGCTGCCACCACCTTCCAGGAGAACCAAGTCCCTATTGCTTTCTTTACTGCACAGGAGTTTCTACTGGTAGCACGTTTGAATTCCCAACATATACATGCACATATGCATGATAAGAAATCTGTCTATTCCTTTCAGCCTGCTGACTTCAGCAGACTCACCCTTCAGAAAGTAGAGGAGAATGATTTTTATTCTCACATGGGAAGTGCAATCTCTTCCCCATGCAGTGCACACAATCTCATGCAGCAGAACGGGTTTGAAGGCAATTCTATGTGTGTCTGTCATTGATGTAGAAGTTGACATGTAATGTGTCACTAATCAGTGAGAATTAAAATGGATTCCTGTGGAAATCAGCTTGATCCTAAAAAATAATAAACTGTTTTTCTGTGGAACATAGATTTTGATTAATCGGAACATAAGAACTTCAGCCAGGAATTTGCCATCAAAAGGGGACAACCAATAAATGAGAGCTGGCCCTTCATTTTTTGGGAGGAGGAAGAAGAACTTCCAACCACTGCACAGTTATTTAGCTATGCATATCCTTGTATCCCTTTCGCAATTCTTCTAAACCTAAAATCTCTTTCAGAGCCTAAAAGATGACCTCATGGGTTACTGAAGCCATATATGTGCTCTTTTTCCCAAAGTGTTTGTTAAACCCCATTCTCCATTTTCCACCATCAGCTAGTGTTCTCTTTGTCTTATTGGGGCACAATGCCAAACCTAGTGTTTTGTGGCCCTCAGTTACACAGGAACTTTATATATATATAATCTCTAATGATAGCAGGATGAACCTTATAAGATGCTCCTGCTCCTTTAAATCATATTATATTCTGGCTTTTAAGTGTTCTCTAGTTTCAAGGACTAACATTTACATGTTTGAGGTAAGAGAGTGTTGCCTACTTTCCAGTTAGATTATTCAGTGATAAAGGAGCTTATTGAATGCTGAGGGCAAAATCACAGGCATGTGTTATGATAAGAAATCTACTGATTAAAGGAATGCATTCAAGGTGAGGTTAGATTTAGTATATGCAAACAACAAATCATTGAGAAAAGAGTAGAGAGAATTGTTTAGCATAGCACGAGTTGAAATTAAAGAGGTAAATTTTGACTAGGAATGAAGTAAATGATTCCTGACAGTAAAAATAATTGGATTGTAAAGTTGTGTCCTGAGGGAGACAGAGGGCACTTTATCTTGCATCATGTGTGAGGATGAGAAACAGCAGCAGTATTCTACTAAACCCCACAAGGGAATATAACTTCTCTCCTAGCATACAGATTCATGTGGCTTAGTCATCCCATTATATCTGTCTTTTGGAACCAAATAATAAAAATATGCAAAGGAGTCCTCCAAAGTAACGAAGAAATGCATGCATGCTCTGTAGCTGTAGTGAATCAGAATGTATTCCAAAGCTTAAAATCCTTAGCAATGATGTGAGGAAAGTAAGGAGCAGCAAGAATGGCAGTCATTCAGTCTTCCCTCGGTTTCCAGCTTCTGCAACTACAGAATAAGATCTCATATAAGGTCGCTTAACTGAATCTGTATGTATTTGTATGTGTATCAGAGGGGGAGAGTCACAAAAAGTTTGAAATTAATAAAAGGTTTCTGAGTGTGTAGTGACCAACAATTCAAAATCAGATATTCAGTAAATCCAAGATGTTTCTAGAACCAAGTTCCATGATGCATTGGATAATTTAACAGAAGTTTTGGCTCAGAGATTAACAGGTACTCTTTGCACAGCACATGTCATACCCGACACTATGTAAGTGACTCCTGACAGAAACACCAGGGTTCATGGTCTAGACCATTGTATGTTATGAATTGCTGTGCTTGGTCTACACTATGTTTCCAGCTCTTCTAGAAACCTGATGGTGAAATTCTGCAATGCAAAGAGTTTCAATGTTTTCCTATCATCATTCCTATCATCATTCTTTGACAAATTAGTGTATCTCCAGATTGCACTGTTAGAATGTGAGTTTTTAATTTTTTTTCTGAGGGCTGGATAAAGGGCTCCATGGGTCAAGTACTTGTGGCTCAAGCATAAGGACTGAATTTGGATTCCCAGCACCCAGGGGAAAATGGGTCTTTTAACCCAGGACGTCCATGATTGGTGTGCAGGAATTAGAGATAGAAGACCCAGGAGGCTTCCTGGCACTTAGCCAAGAGAGCACCATTTAGGCTCTTAAAAGACATTATCTACAGAAAGAAAAGGGGTGTGGGTGTGGGGTAAGAGGTGGGAAGTAAGAATGTAAGACTCTTCACCTTTATTTCTGGTTTATTCACATGCACAGGTGTTTAAACCTGTACCAACTCCTCCCAAATATATGTGTCGCAACTTGAGTTTTGTTAGGACAGGTTAATATGGAATTCTCCACCAGTTTCAGAAATGGCCCTAACCATGTTTCTTCTGTTTTGTTTTGCATATTTACATGAAGCAGAGTTCTCTGTATTGATAGTTATGGGGAAAAATGAAATAATGATCAGCTCTGGAAAATGGAAAAGATGTTCTGTGTATGGTAGTGCCAAACATTCAGCCAAGATTGGGTTGTTTATGTAAATATAAACAAGCACATGCATCTCATTAGTATACAAATCTGTTTCATCCTTTCCAAGTGGTAAAACAGCAAATCATTGTTTTAAAATAAAAGTCTTTGTTGTTTACCCTCTGTGTATGTTTGGGTTACAAGCCTATTTCATAGGTTGACATACTGGGATTATATAAAAACCTGGAGGGCAAAAGGTTGCCAAGTAGAAAAACGTTCAAGAAACCCTACCTTAAATAATAACTATCCTTTAACAGTGAGTTGGGCTGAATAAGTACACTCTTTCTTAATAAATCACACCCATTCCTGTAAATCAGGTTTTATAATCTTACCACAAGGAGGAGTGAACTACTCTGGGAGAACTGGAACATTCAGCAGAGATCTCACTGGGGCTGAGTATATGACTCATGGGCTCAAGGCCTTAACCAGGTGGCCTGGCTTAGACACTTCTTTCTTTCTGCCATATTCCCTTTCTTAGGCAGTAAAGGTACTGAGGTCCACAGGGGTGGTACTTCTGGACCTGCGCTTCCAAGCTGGTTAAGAACAGAATACATAACACTCTTTTCAGATTTTTTCCCTGTTCCATAAGTAGGCATTCTGTACTTCTGAGTACTTGGAAGCAAGCTATACATGTCTCTCTAGTTGTCTGAAAACTGGTTTGTCTCTGTGTGTGTTTAATGTAGCCTTCTTTCTATTAATATACCTTTATAATGGCTAAAACTCTGAAAATTGCTGGAATCTTCCACCATTCCAGGCTTTACACTTAAAGAAGATACGGTACAACATTTTCTCTAATAAAGCTTGGTCACATGGTTTACCTGCGTTTTCCCTTACATTCCCTCCACCAATCACTTCAATCCCCGTGACTGGGCATTTGTTGCTCATTTCTATCTTCAAATCAAATCAGTTGCTTCTCTGCCTCTTGGATGCACCATGCTTTGTACAAAGTTGAGTATCCCTTCCTCTGCCCAAGGCTCTTTTTTTTTTTCTGGCAAGGACAGTGTTTTATGTCAAAACTGGCCTGACTTCTTTGAGAAGCCAGGCTTCCTTCCTGTAATAAATTAAAGGTCAGACCTTATGCTAGCTTTGTGGGGAGGCACCCAGGGTTCTCACTTACAAATGGCAAAAAGCCATTGACTACTTTCTGAGTACAAGTGACCTGGTTTACAAGTTTGAGTTCAAGCCACCCACAGCCATAAGACAAGGAGTCCAAGACAGGCTCTGAGCAAGAACATTTAAGAAGGAATAGGCATTCAAAATGAAAGTACCTCTCAGAATTAGACACTCTTCCTTGAGTTTCTTCTTTCCAGTTCTTATGTTTTCCCTTTCCTTTAAAGACCTCATTCAGTGATAGGGTTGTCTTTTTAATTGCAAATGAAACACTGGCTCCCTAAATACAGTTGCTTTTTGGCAGGGTTTGCAAAGGGACCTTTAAAAGCTGTACTCAAAGTAGCAGAGGGTTTCAAATTCTGGAGACATTAACAAAAAGATTCCCTATTGGTGGCAAGTGGTAATATTTGTGGTTAAGAATAGCCATTTGTCCCTTCTTGATGGTCAAGAGCAAAATGTTACTTCAAATTTAAAATTAAAATAACAGTGTTTACAAAGGTGGCAAAAAAAAAAGTTTACATCTGGGAAGGCTGGAAAACCTCTGCATTTTCGTTGGCATATAACTTGAAACTTTCTGAGAGAATACCACACGGCAGGGAGCTAGTAGGAATCATTATTGGAGGATATTTGGCAGATGTGAAGCCACAGCTAGCTGGACTTCACATTATCATCCATGAGCAACAGTGAAGGTTCCTAGCAGAGCTAAGTGACTTCCCTTCCAAGTACACAGACAGAGGCCACTGATCAGTGGTCAAAGGAACCCTACACCACTGGCTGGGTTCAAAAGGGCACTTTAGAGGAGGAATAGTCTTCTATGTCCTAAACTAGAATTCATTGCACAAGAACAATGATCTCTTCAAAGATCCTGGCACATGGACAGAGAGCAGGATCCATCCAAAGCTCTTGATAATAAACATACCGAAACTTTTGCAGTGACCAGAAGCACAGATCCACAGAATGAATGAAATGTTTGGACCTCAGACAATAGCACTTCTTTGCCCGATGGTAAACTCTTGAAACTGGAGTCTTTTAGGGTTTTCAAAGTCTGATTTTTTTCCTGTGGGTGACAGTAGCTTAACAACAGCTAATAGTAGATATTAATTTTCTTGGTCCCTTTTAAGTTATAAATGGTAAAGTGATGAGACAAGGGACCAGTATTGTAGAAGGGACTATTTTATTTGTTCTGTTTTTCTTTTCTTTTCTTTTTAAAGAGAGGAGAGGCTAAGACTTCTTGGAAATGTTGATAAGCATCCTCACAGATCACAACTTGTACAACTTCACTCAGGAAAGCCCGGGCTCCATTACAATCTGTTCTGTTTTCTAGATGAAGTTCCTGAACGGCTAAATGTGGGAGATGGGCTGCATCTCTGAGTGGGTTTTAGCACTGACAGTGAATCCAGGCTTCTGTGCTATTTTTCTTTGGCAGCTGCATTGTGAAGGCCACAGTTGAAATTTGGTGACAGGGGTGTAATCTAGAAAAAAGACTACACACATATCAATCATTTGGATGCTTTGAAGGTTTGACTGGCCCCAATTCCTCTCTGTTGAAATATTTGCTTCAAAATCTTCTTCTATCAGGTTGTAGGCTGATTTACTAGATATTCTGAATGTTTGCAAGGTGGCAATGTTTGGATTTAATGTAGTGAGAAAGGTAGCATTTCATGAATATTAAAAGGCACCTCTTGGTGTATCAAGGCTTTGTTAGGGATTTTTGATTTCTAGTTTTTGTTTATTGACTTGTTTGCAGATTTTCTAAAGAAACCTAGGCCAATAATATTTTTACAAAATATATGTATTTTGTATATAAATTCTGTATAAATAGAGATTCCTTCATATATAAATTTACAAAACAAATTTTATTTATTGTTCTGTTTTTCTTTTCTTTTCATTTTAAAGAGAGGAGAGGCTAAGACTTCTTGGAAATGTTGATAAGCATCCTCACAGATCACAACCTGTACAGCTTCTCTCAGGAAAACCCAGGCTCCAGTGCTACAATCTGTTCTGTTTTCTAGATGCAGTCCCTGAACGGCTAAATGTGGGAGAAGGGCTGCATTTCTGAGTGGGTTTTAGCATTGACAGTGAATCCAGGCTACTGTGTTATTTCTCTTTGGCAGCTATATTGTAAAGGCCACAGCTGAAATATATATATATATATATTTCATATATATATATATATATATATATATATATATATATATATATATATATGAAGGATTCTCTAAGGATGAGAGGTCTTAAACTCCAGCCACTCAAGAATGTGTAATCACACAAAGAAATGCAAAGAATGAGAGAATGAGGAGCCAAATGGAATAAAGACAAGCGCCCTGAGATAGGAAAAAATGGTTGACACAATTTAAAACAGAGGGAAGACCAATGAGGGAGAAGATGGTCTTCTGAGACGATGAGAAAACTCCGACAGGCTCCAAATGGCTGTGAGGTACAGGCTGGACCTCAGCAATGGGCCTCAGGTCTGTCAGTCTTGGAGTTTCTTCAGGCATTTTGGAGTCAACACATTGCAGTATGAAGTCCTGGAGGGAATGACACGCCGAGCTTCTGTCCAAGAATTTGATATCAAGTTATATGAATTGGTGGCCAAAATGGAGTGGAATCGCTGATGTGAAGGGTAATGGATGTTTTTTTAATCATTCTTGATTTTTATAGAAATTTTTGAAAGAAAGTAAAATATTAGTTTGGGAGCAGCCAGGAGATCATTTTCAAAAGACAAACATTGAAGCCAAGTAAAGGTGAATAACATTCCAAAGGAATCAATAATACTAGCAGTAAAAGCTGAGTCTATCAGGTCCTGGGGAAGCACACGTGCCATTCTCAAGTAACTAGAGTAGCAGAGATGGAGGGCAATACAACCGAGTGGTTGTAGGTGCCATGTTCTCAGTATTTGAAAGATCGTGTATAAAATTTCATAGAAAAATCTCCATTTTTAAATTTTCATGAGAAAGAGAAGAAAAACCTAAATTTTTATCTATAAAAGAAAATTGAGGGAGGTTAGAAAATACTTGTGCCCAACTATTATGAAGCCATTAAATGAGATGTGTTTGTTTAATTAGGTTTTTGGAGACCAAGTCTCACATTCTGGAGTTTAGCTCTCATAGAAAAAGCTAGCATATTCTTAAACTGGTAGCAATTTGTCTGCCTGAGCTTCCCAAATCCTATGGAAGGTATAGGAATGTACCACCATTCCTAGCTCCCATGTGATATTTATGAAGAGATTTGATTGATATTTGAAATGCCTGTGATTATCATGGGAAAAGATTCGCATAACAAGTTAAAACAATAAATAAACTTTGATATCTGTTGTTATATATACATTGGAAAACAGAGAATATATTCATAAACAGTGATAGGATAATATTTCATTGTGAGATCTGTCAGATGTTTAAGATCTACTTATTTTATTTTATTTATGTAAAATGTGTCTCTGTGTGTGTGTGTGTGTGTGAGTATGTGTATGTGTGTGTGTATGCGTGTGTGTGTCTGTGTGTGTGTGCCCACTGTGAATGCATGCTGATAGGCTCATGCTATGGTGGCACATACATGAAGATAAGAATATAATTTTCAAAAGTCATTTTCCTCCTGCCATAAAATTCAGGGATGTGACATATGCTGTCAGAATTTCTCCATAAGCCATCTCACCAACCCAGCCACTGAGGCTTAATTAACTCACTTGAGATCAAAAGGCCAGAAAATGGCTGAGTCAGGAAGTAATCACAGACCACTAACTAAATCAATTTTTTTCCTTTTCAGAATTCTCCATTTTTTTTCAATGTGCAAATTATTTGCATTGGAATTTTAAAAATAAATCAAATTCTGACTTCACTGAAGAGCTATAATGTTCATTGAGCTATGTTGGCCAATTGCATAAGCCCCTCCTCCAAGTGCTTCTGGAATATGTCATTACTGCTGGCTTTCTGGTCTGTTCTCAATTCATTAAGTGTTCATTTAGCGGTGAAGATGCTGGTTGGATTATTGATTCTCTTCACTCTCAGAATCACAGGAAATGCCAGTTCTCCTCCAAAGCACTCACCCTTGGTTGATGGGAAATGACTAGCTGTGCCTATGCTGGATCTTGTTTGTTAAATCTGAGCTGCTGTAGGATCCTCACAATCCAAGTAAACTGTTTGCTAACTTTCCTTCAGCGCATTCTTTTTGTTTATGTGAAAAACTGGCCTCATGGTTTCAATACATTGTTGTATCACAATATTCTTGTCTCTGCCAAGAACATAAGAAGCATTCTGAAATCCCCAAAGCTATCAGTGTGAATTGAGTCTGCAATAGTCTATGCCTCTGTTTCCCATTATTAGCAGCCCCTTGCTCTCCTTTATTGAACTGTGGGATCTGTGGTTTGCACCGGGTATATTTTTATCTTGTTTTCTGCTTGTGGCTTTATCCTTGTCTTCACAAGAATTTTCCAATACTGTTTTACTTTATCAATATGTTTTTAAAACTACTACAATAATTCCTATCTTGGTTCCCAAATGTAGTGGCAGTTATTTCTTAACGTTTCCAAACAAAAAAAAAATGAAGTAATTATTTTATTTACACTATATATCCCTAAACATAAACATTTGTTAAGTGAAATGTAAAACCTAGTTTGAAGTTTTTTCAAAAATGTTCTGTGTTTTTTCTGTTTAGGTTTTGAGTCAGGGTCTCACCTAGCAATTCTAGATGACATAGAACATGAAACCTATACTGACCTTAGACTCATAGCCATCCTCCTGCACCAGCCTTCCAAATGCTGGAATTATAAGCATGAGTCATCATCTGTGGATTAGAAAATTTCTAAAGAAAATTGATAAGAATTTCAACATCATGTAACAATTAAAAGAAGAAAAAGAACCATAATTGAAATAAGTCATTAATGTGTTCTTTGAGCGAAGATACCAGAATGGAACCCCACTGAACTACATCTATAGAGTTATACTTTGGGCTTTAAAGAAAGTTATTATTTTGTTTATGCACTATTACTATTACTGGTTGTGGTGCTGATAATGAGATTACAGTTTGGAAACCAGAGATTTATTTAGGGACCCACACCTATAAAGGACAGGCTCAGATGATTCCCATTTGGTGAGTAACTTTCGTGATCATATTATACTATATGATTTAATTGTATCTGGCCAATAAGATGCCATTTTTGTCAATTCACTTTAAGTAAAATCATAGCTTGCAAAGCCAGAAGAATTCCATCGATGCCCATGTCAATCAACTTAGTTTCAGTTAACAGAGGCTCTTTCCAGATTATTGATCAAAGGCTATAAAAAGCACAGTGGAAAAGAAGAAAAAGGAGAACTAATTTATTGACCACAGGTCCCTAAATGCAAATTTATACAATCAAGTCAATCTCTTGATTTTAATAAACCTTCTCTCTACCACATACACAATCAGTCTAAACCAGTTGTCTCAGTTAGCTCAGACTGATAATCCTTGCATTTGGGAGACTGAGTCAGAATTACTATGAGTTGGAGGCAAGTTTGGGCTATATTGTGAGTTCAAGGCCCAGCTGGGAATATGAAGTGAGTCTCTGTCTTGAATAGCTAACAAACAAGAAAACAAACAAACAAACAGGTTAAATTAGTTGTCTTAAGTTTGTATAAGAATAATGGGTAATATATACCATTCAACATTGAGGATGGTTACATGAGAAATATGTTTTATTTTGACAAATATCAAGTTTAACCATTTTAAATTAAATAATGCTTGAAAATATACAAATTAAAGTATGCTTTAATGACTTCTTTATATGGATGAGGGAGGAAAGGAGAAGAGTTGTCCAGTGGCTATCAAATTGTAAAGGAAGAAGCTCTCCTGGGCATGGATATCTGTTGACCATAAATGGCCACAACATTCTGAACATTTTGAGAAACACAAAGAGGCCAAGGATGGCTCTTAATGACACACTTACAAAGCATGTATATGACAATAGTTTTGAAAACATATAAGAGGCTCAATGATAAGGCTCAAGAATCAGACAAAGGGATGTAAAAGATAGGGAAGCCCAATAATGAACTATAATGGCATATGTTCAGTGAAAATATTACAGAGAAACCTCTAGGTGCTAACCTGAACATTAATTAAAAAACAGGGCATGATAAGAATTTTAAATCTATTTAGTCTGACTAAGCCATTACACATCACATAGCAAAGAACTATGCTTGCCTTAAGTATATACAATTAAAGATTTTTCATTTGTTTTAATTTAGTGAGATTAGTCCTAATGTAGCTCCTCCACACAAGCTTCAGACTTGTTTTCTGGCTAAATCAGGCCTTGAACTTTTGATCCTCTTGTCTATCTCCCAAGTATTAGAATTGCAGCAATATCCTCAGCTACCATTTATGATTTTGGATATTGGCTAAAATGAATTTAAATACAACATTTTAAGCTGGTGATGTAGCTCTGAGCTTGCCTAGCATGCAGGAAGCCATAGATTCAATCACCAGAATCAAATAAATCCATTCATTAAGTGATCTTCATGAAGAAATTTTTGTCTTAAAAAATAACTACTATCAAATCATACTCAGCCATCAGTTGTGGGCTGGGAACCATTTCATGCTCATAGCTTACTTCATCATCACAATAACTCAATAAGAGATTTCATCTCCAGTTCAGGTTTGAAGAAACAGAACTACCTAGAAATAATAAGCTAAACCCTATATGTTAAACTGAGTCGAGTTATAAGTCATGAAAATACCTTTCCTTTTTCAACTATATGATATTGATAACTCTAGGAATTGACTGCTATACCACATCACACACAATTTTAATCATCCTTATTACAAGATACTATGTGGCAAGGCAGGCTCATGCAGAGAAAAGTAAATAGTACACATTAATATATATATTTGCCTATTTAATTTATTTGGAGTGATTTTCTAGGGTTTTTTTTTTTTACACCAACCTTGGTGTTACAGTTGTTTATGCAATTATTATAAATTAGCAGGAATGTTGTTGTACCAAAAATTCAATTGCACATGTCCTTGAAAATTTAATAAGCAATAAATCACGGTCCTTTAAGGAATAAGAATCACATTTTTAATCACATGGAATAAGGCTTTCCATGGTTTGAAAAACCACTGTTCTTAAAAGAAATGTATACAGACATCACAGGAAAGAGGAACACACTGAATTGTCCTTCTGTCTTTCATCTTTTGTCTAGATATGTAAGCCCCTATAGAGTTTAACTTTTGAAGTTTCTATTTGGGTCCCCAGTAGACGCTACTGGTATGGTCACTAGCTGTGTGGACAAACAGACAAGTTAATTAACCTTTCTAAAATTCAAACAAACAAACAAACAAAAAACCCTCATTACCAGAATAACAATATAAATAATGTTAACATTTTATAATATCCTTTATTGACATTAAATATAATTTGAGAAAAGAGGATTTTAAGTATAATTGTGAATTAATATTCCTAGAAAACATAAAAAATTCACGCTATCAGTTTCTCCCAATTTTATATTCATTGAGACCATGATTCCTGAAAGATGTGTCCAAGGACACCAGGACATTTCTAAACATTTCTAAACTGCTGAATCTACTCTTCCATGCTGACATTTAGAAGACACTGCTTCCATAGCAACAGCTTCAGAGATGCCCCACTGAGCAACTTTAGAGGGCAATGTTTACACACACTCTACAAGGAATATTGGTCCTGAGTCAGGTTTGAAAGCTCAAACTGAACGGAGCTGTGAGCTGCTTTGCCTTTTCTTCTTTCAGTCATTTACCCATAAATCTCAGTTTCATTGCTTAACACTTTCTGTTATTTAGCATTGCAATAAGAACTTTATATCGAATAAAGCATCTACTTAGTAAACGTTGTGTAATGAATATATTTACACACACACACACACACACACAATTTTCATCTACCTTGCTCCCACATCTTTTTAAGACTTATTTATTTTATGTCTATGTATGCAGGCCACACATGCACAGAACCGACAGAGGCCAGAAGAAAAACTAGGATCCTCTAGAATTAGAGTTACTGGTATTTGTGAGATGCCTGATACAGATGCCAAAGCCAAACTCGGGTCCTCTGCAAAAGCTGCAAGTGCTCTTAATTAATTAGCCATCTCTCCAAGCCACAACTCCACCCTTTTTAAGGCAAATTCTTTTTCTGTGTGTGTTACAATATCTCTTGTTAAATCTGGAGCTTACTATTTCTTCATCTAGACTGACTAGATAACAAGTTCCCAGGATCCTCCTATTTCTGCTGTTCACCCAGTATTGGCTTACAGGCCTGTCAGCCATACCCAGTTTTCTCTCAGCCTTCAAAGTAGTTGAAATTACAGATGTGTCACCATACTCAGTTTCCATTGACTTTTTTTTTGGAATTTTCTTTCTAGGACTTTGGGTCTTGCTAGCATCGATGATTATCAGTGTTTAGGTGCCTATACAATGCTCATAAAAAGAAAGTGTCACATAGTTGTAACCTCAATGTAAACTAGCATCAATGTGTTAAGGTTTTGTGTCATATCCTGTTCAAATTACCCCAAGTAAGGAGCAAGTCTGAATGCCAATTTAAGCTTATTTGCAAATTTACATCTTTCCCAGAAGAAAAGAAATTCATTTAAAATTCAAATTAGCATTACAAATTTTTTTCTCCTCCTTTTTCCTAATCCGCCATCTTTACATGGCTTCTGTTTCATTCACAGTTCCCCACACAAAGAATGTCTGTAAGGAATTTTGTGATTGTCAGTTTATACCACCTGGCATTTTACCATTATTTATTCTAACCTCGCTTTTGTTTTGTGTATGAACATTTGTGAGTCACTTAACCTAGGTACTGGGAATCAAACTTGGGTCCTCTTGAAGAGCAGGATGCACACTTAACTGCTAAGTAAAATCCCCAGCTCCTCAATTCCTTATATTTTACAAAAGTCACTTACTATGTAAGAAGCAAAAGAAAGTGGAAACCTGAGGGTCAAGGGCAGGGCTTCTATTTAGCTAGAGTGAATGCATAGAGAAAAGACACAAAAAGGACTCCTGCACTAGGAACTTGACCTCTGTGTTACAAAATGTATGCAGACTATTGCCCCACTTTCACTGTCTGAAAGGCGTAGTCTTCTCTGCCTCTTGGTCTTCAGTTCCTGTATGCAGCCATCTTGTGCTGTTGTTTGTCCATTCTGAATTATTCTTTTTCAACTCCTCTTAACTAGAAACAATTGATTCCTATTGTTCTTTCACATTGTAAAGGATTTGGCCAGGGCTTTAATGGACAGCAGAGGAAGGTACTTCAGGAACAATGAATGCCTAGAGTGACTAGCAGCCCTTCATCCTTCCCCTCCAGTGCTACCAATGAGCATGCATCCTACTAAGCTTGAGAGTAGGGAGTCAGAGTGAAGACTCTTTCTTCAACATCCCTCTTAATAAAGTACACATTTGAGTTCCAGTTTCTTGTGTCCTGGAGCAAAGAATAGGATAAAGAAATTGAGCTTATTTGTTAAGAAAGGGAAAGGCTGCTAAGAGATTAGAACTTAGCTAAAGAGCTGGGAAAGACCTGAAGGTTAAAAGCCCTGGACAGCAAGCCTTGGACAGATCATTTGCATAACACCTGCCTTCTTCTACATTTGTTGGTAGTGCTATTTTCTTGTGTTCTGTCTCTTATCTGTACCCCCAAATGGGAAGGAATTTGCACATTTTCTGACAACTTTCTTTTATAGATTTATCTAGCTGTCTCTCTCTCTCTCCCTGTGTTCTCCCTTCCTGCCACATTTACTGATTCATTTATTATGCCCCTGGCTTTCATTGTGTCTCCACACATTAAAATTAAGCACATTGCAGATGCAGGTAAGTTGAAAGAACACCTGCAATGTGCATGATTATGTTTTCTTCAAACCTGTGGAGCTCAGAGAGCCAAATCTTCTTAGAGAGCTGAAGCGGCAACTATGTACACTACATGCTGAGGTAATCTCTCTGAAACTATTGGATGGAATCCTGTTTCATTTAATTGCTTTATAATTTTTACCACAGTTTTAGCTGGAATGATGGATGATCTCATATCTCACTGAAAGTTATAATATTAAAAAGAAACGTGTTCAGGTTTGTATTAGAGGTCAATCAAAGAGCATTACAAAAACATTACAGAACTAAATTCCTCTCTTAGCTTCAACATACATGGATAATATGCTTTGAAATATTTTATTCTCTCTTAATTTCTACCTCAATCTGAATTATCTGGATGTTAAATGTAAGAGTAAAATACCAATCCCTCCCTTGAACAATTGGTAGAATGACCTTGTTGGGGCTCAGAAATAGAACAAAATTTCCCTTTCCCCTTCTGTTTCCCTCTTGCCTCTCCCTTCTCATTCTCCCCATAAGCAGTCCTTTAGAAGCTGTCAGGGGCAGCAGTACTCCAGTTGCTGGGCTTGGCTTCCAGGTGCCTGCCTGCTGGGCCATGGAGATCTTGCCCAAGTCTGAGATCCCCAGTTGCCTCTGGAGATCTGGTCTTGATCGACCTCACAGCCCCCTGAGCAGTCAACTTATCCAGCCTGTCTCCATTAAACACCAGGAATCAAAAAATAAATAAATAAATAAATAAATAAATAAATAAATAAATAAATAAATAATAAGAAGAAGCTGGCATTACTCTTCCCTCAGTCAGATATTAGAAGACGAAGCTCCTTACCCTTAAAGCTAGCCATAAAAATATAACCATGGCTTTCCCTCCTTGTGTGTAATAGGGGGACATTAAGACAGTCTGTGGGCCTACCTTATTCGGTTGGGACCTAAGACCCCATTTCAGAAAGTGCCCTCCCCCACATAGAAGGGGTGCTGTATGGCAAGGGAAGGGAGAATCTGAGCAGGCGGGCTTTCCTGTTACCCACTCACATTCAGACTGTCAGAAATAGATCATTCTTCTCTATAAAATCATCTTTCTACATGTCTATGTTTGCTTCATCAACACACACACAGACAGCTTATACTAGAGCTTTGGATTTTTTCAATCTAAGGACATCTGTGTCATTAAATGGAATGAACAAGTTTCTTACACACTCCTCCTTCCTTTCTATGTCTCCTCCTCCTCCTCCCCTTCTTCCTCCTAGCCTGTCTTTTCTTTTGATACTGGGGAATGAACCCCGGACTTTATGCATTCTGCTTTGGCCTCCTAAGTACCTGGGATTACAGGCATGCAACCCTTCACGCAGCTTCTTATGCTTTTCTCATATTAATGCATCTTTTGTTATATGGGAATCAGCCATAATCCTTCACAATAAAGAAAACAGGACTACTCCTCTTTAAAACCTTATTGCTTCCCTAATTATATGTTATCTAAGTCGTTTAAAGAATAGCAAGAAAGTCCTCAGCAAAAGAAGAGATGCTAAAGATTACCAAGAGTCAAGTTTTCTTTACTAGGCTATTTAATCTCCCTCCATATCTTAATGTTAATTGTTCTCTTAGGACTGTTTGTACCTTGATTTTTCCATTCACACCCTTGTTCAGGGTGCTGTTTTTCAAGTCCTGGTTTAGTCACCATTAAAATAAATATGTGGGCTACATAATTGAGGATTTACAAGCCAACTCCTGATTTTGTTTTATCATTTAGGAGTTTTTAGGGCATTGGGATGAGTGCAGATGGAGAAACCATGCCTAGGGTGGAGTGTGCCTAGATATAGCATTTTACCAGGTGTGGGAAGAAGGTTCCTCTCTCCTGGTTATATTGCAAAACAGCATTTACTTCTACTGAGCACAGACTCTTCCTTCCACCCCTCTTACTTCATAAGCTGAGAACAAAGCAGCTGCTCCTGAGAGAGATAACGTATTGTATTCAGCAGTGCTTGAAATGATTAAAAATGGAGAAAATAATATTCCTTGTGAGAATTGACCGGGATATCTCTTCCCTCCTGGTGGAATGCAGTTTTGGTTAACATTCTGCCAGCAGAAAGGAGGTTGTAGTGATTCCCATAGAGCAAAAGCAAGTATAATAAAGACTTTTCCATGCCAGCACTAATCTGAGATATGTTTCCTAGGCCTTTCTCTACATGGAAGGTATAAGTTACTTTCAATCTAACAAGTTCACAGTATAGCTCCAGAAAACTCTTGTGTTTGATCTGTGCATTGACATGTGTGGTTTTGAGCATGGCTGTGCAGCTGATCAACCATGAAACAAGTTGTACTCTTAAACTTGTTTTGGGAGCAGTGTTTACTCAAAATGAGTGTTTGGGAACAAGAGAGAAAGGGGATAGGTCTTTTCAAAAATGTACTCTTTGAGGCTGTTTTATAGATGATACCAATTTTTACCTTTTGGGGAAATTTTTTCTCATCATTGAGAATGTACAACACACAGTATCTTGATACAGGCACCACACTAGTCATTTATTAAATACTGTCAGACATATATTCTAAGAGAGGTGACATTAGAAAATTTCATCTGTATGTGAACACCATAAAGTACATTCACATACACATTCCTACACACTAAAGTCATGGCTTACCTGGACTATAAGTGGAACCCATTATTTTTATTTTTAATGTTCTTTCCTCTTTCCAAGACAATTTTTGTTTAAATTGAATACACAAGCAATCCATTTGTCTTGGCTTACAAGATCATCTGTATCACTATCTTCCCCTTCCATATCTTGTCTCTCTTGGAAAGTCTCAGTTGCAGTGACACTCACAGAGCTGTTTGCCTTTATGATCACAATGATTCCTTCTTGAATACCTCCTGAAAGGCTTGCATCAGGCTAGTTTACAGTTGATGGTTTCTATTTAATATGTACAAGGTGTCCATGCAGAAGTGTAAGTTGTTGTAGCATAATCAATACATGAAACAGTAGGATATTTATTTGTCACTGCTGTCAAGTACTATTATTGTTGCTGATTGTAAATGCTGGACTTTATGGACCATCAGCACAGTTGGTCTGTATATACCAACATCACCATAAACATGAAAGTAATGAGTTATTCCACAGAGTGTTAAGAGCCTTATCAATAGGCATTGGGAATTTCTTAACCACCTTAAGTATTATGGGGCCATAGCTGTATATAGATTCTATCTGGCCTGAAGCATGGTGTATGGTAAATGGTTTAACTCATTCTTACCCTGGGTGTGCATCATTCTCAGAGATTTCAGAGTTGCTCTAATAAGTAAACACAAACTTGGTGACTTTAAACAAACTTTTTTCTCACATTGGGAGGGTTGAAATAAAACATCAAGAAATTGACAGGGTCATATTTTTCTCCAGAGCAAGGACTCTCAACCTCTGGGTCATAAGCCTTTTAGGGTCACATGTGAGATATCGTCATATCAGATAGTATGATTTATAACAGTAGTACAATTACAGTGAAGTACCCTATGAAATAATTTTATGTTGGGTATTGCCACAACATGAAGAACTGTATTAAAAAGTCATATCATTAGGAAAGTTGAGAAACACTGCTCTAAAAACAATAGACAAATCCATATTGCACATATGTCTTGTAGATTATGGTGGTATGCCTTCAAAATACAATAGTGGGCAGGTATTGTTAGCAATTACAAGCAATCCCATTTTCAAAGAAGAAAAAAGGTGAAAGAAATAATATGGTTACTGGTTTCAAGAAGTTCAAAATGCATTATGGGAAATTTCATTTAGGTTTTAGGAACTCTGGGTCTGAACTTTAATCCTTAAGTCTGTGTTCTAGTCTTGAAGTTCTTTTTTATTTATTTTAGTTTTAGGTTATTTATGGGAAATCATTTGAAATGTAAATAAAAAAATATATCAAATAAAAAAATGAAAAAAATATTTTTAGAAAGGTACTACACATTTACAGCTCTGCAAATCTATTAGCCACTTTCTTGCCAGTATAATACAAATGTTTTACCACCTTTCTTCATTATATCCCACATCTATGTCATATAACTTTGTTTCTAGTAATATATTCTCAGAAATTGTTTTAGTCTCCCATGTGTGCCACAAGGACTCAGTATTAGACAGGAGCATGCTTCATAGATGGTCTAATACCTCTTTATCTTCAGTACTAGTTCCTCTGAAGACATGAGTGAATTCATGCATCACATTCCTGTAGTTGGTAATTAAGTGAGTGATGGAATGCTTGCCTTGTGTAAGAAAGACACTCGATTAAAAAAGATGAGAGAGGAGGAGGAGGAAGAGGAGGAAGGATTAGATGGAGAAGAGAAAGAAAACAAGAAATAGCCTTTACTTTCTTTTTCCAATGTAGATGGAATATAAATTTCTGAAGTTATTCAGCACTGGCTCCATTCAGTTTACCAGTTCTCTCCTTAGTTTATTCCTGTCTTCCTGTATTTACTTACTGTAAGTAAGCAGCAAGAGGAAACTTGGCTGTATATTTGACACCTGTAATATATTATACTTGGCTAAATACTCAAGTTCATAGGTCATATATTTTACTTTTGACACAACAGAAATCTTCAGCCAAATGTTCTACCTTTCTATAATAAGGGGTCCTTCCGTTTAGTTTGTAATAATAACAGTCTCTTCATTTGCTCCTCTTTCTTTATTCACAGTGTTTCTGACATTCTTACTTCTTTCTTGAATAATAATGTTTGGCTACCAAAGAAAAGAATTTCATTATAACATTTTAACACAGCCCTCTTGACTTCTACCTCGCAACTCCTGGCATGTATATTTCCATAAAAGTTCCCTTTAGTGAAGCATACACACTCTCTCATAATATTGAAGGCAACCCCATTTTATCCCCAATTCCTTCTGAGCCCTTAGAAGAATCTTTTTCACTGTCTTCTTCACAGCATTTTTACCAATAGTCTTTTCAAGAAAATGTAAGTACTTGCTACCTCACTTTCCCAAGCTCTTCCTGCATCTATCCATTGTTACTTGATTGCAAAACCATCCCCATATTTCTAGGAATTTATTGATGTAGAAATTTAAAATATGCATTGAGTTCCTTTGCTTCCATGACAAATGACTATAAACTTGATGATTTGAGCCATGAAATATTTATGCTTTCTTAATCCTGGAGACCAGGAACCTGAAATCAAGTTTCCAGAATTGCTGTCATGGTGACAAACAGTAGGTTATGTTCACAAAGAAGGCTCCAACAAGAGTCTGATATTTGCTCTTTTCTGCTGTTGTTGGCTACTGTGAGGCAGAGGCAGAGCTTCCCTGGAGCAAGCTAGCTAACTAGACTAGAGAAAACTGGTAAGGTATTGCTTCAGCAAGAGACTTTGCCTCAGTAAATAGAAAGTGATCAAGTAAAACATACAATATCAACTTGGGCCAAATACTTGAAGATATATGTAGAACTGCACCCATATGAGTACACACACACACACATGCACACACACACACACACTCACACACACAGGACATACTAATAAGAGGGACAAAAAAGGTACATATATAGTCACTTGCTCCATCACAACCTATGCCTACACATTGTGTCTAGCATCCTTTAAAAATAGCCCTATGGAATCTGATCCAATTACATGTAAATACATTTGAGGTCAATATTGCATTTAGAAATCCAAATGTCTATTCATTCTTGGTCTTGCTGTAAGAATCTTCATTGTGTGATAGCAGCACTAAATTTGAGCAGTGAGAGGATGCCTGTGAGAAAAAGTATCATTTTTCAGGTAAAGAGATAAAGCTGGGAAATCCTGAGAATCCAATAACATCCTTTGAAGAATACAAATGAACAAATATGGAATTCCTTGGCCAAAGAGAAAAATAGAAGTTCAATGGCATTGAGTGGCTAAGACCGAAGAAGAAAACAAGTGGCTGGAAAGGATGCAACAGGGAAGAAAAGGCCAAGTATCTACAATGGAAGAACCCATTTTTGAAGATTAGCAGGGAGTCTTGAGTAGGAGCACATGCTATGTGTGATGGCTTTTATATCCTTGGCCTATTGAGTGGCACTATTAGTAGGTGTGGCCTTTTTAGAGTAGCTGTGTCACTGTGGGTATGGGCTTTAATATCCTCATCCTAGCTGCCTCGATGCCAGTCTTCTCCAAGCCTTCTGATGAAGATGTAGAATTCTAAGCTCCTTCTGTACCATGTCAGACTGAATACTGCTATGTTCCCACCTTGATGATAATGGACTGAACCTCTGAACCTATAAGCCACCCCTATTTAAATGTTGTCCTTATAAGAGTTGCCTTGGTCATGGTGTCTGTATGTGTTGGTGTAGGGATTTGTCTCAGAACTCAAAGATGGCATTGCAAGGTATGGTAACAGGGATATGCTCCCAAAACATTGAGGTATGTAGGGTTAGTGGGGTCCCATGCCCACTCTGCCACAGAGCTTGGGCTGCTTGGGGAGCCAGGATGTAGTTTTGACTGCTTTTACCCCATGCTGTCACCAAGAGAGTGTCAGGCTATGGGAAACTTCAGGACACTGCTCTGGGAGTGGGGAAGCACAGTCAGAAGTCCCAGGGACAGACAGAGCTGGCTCAGGGGTTCCCAGGCCTGCAATAAGGTGGGGACTGTCTGATTCTCATGTTCTTGGGCACCCAGGTGCCTCTGGATGCTGTGGAAAAGCCGAGAACAGAGTGGAGGCCCAAGGACTGGATCTGGCCCTGGGCTGAGGGGGAAAAGAGGAGGGATCTCCACTGGATCTTGAGAGGATAGAGTCCTTGGCTTGTGGTGGGTTTGGGCTTGGATTGGTGACAGCCTTGGCTGGAGGCACTGAGGGGCCTTCTACCAGGAGGTGACTCTTTGTTGCTCCCCACTGTGGATCCCCATGAAAAGAGGCAGTCCATAGTTTTAAGGCATTTATTGCCATGGTGGAAAGTGGATAAGTAAAATCGTACGCCACTTCACTTCTCATGGGGGCCTGAGGTTAAATACCTTTTGCAGGAAGGAGTGTTTGGGAAGGAAAGTTTAATTGACTAAGTCTTTCAGGCCTTTAGGTATCTGTGGGAGCAAACTGGGAAACCAGACGTTCAACAGCTCTCACCTTGAGAATCCACTGACCTTCGGTTTTCAGCTGAACCACCCTGTCCTTCACACAAGGCAGATCGTGAGAATCAACTGATCTGTTATCTTGGCCGAACACCTGGGTTTGTCTAGGTGGAACCAGCATTACAGAAAAGCTGCTGGATGCCACAGTCAGCATCTGTCCTGGATGACCTTTCCTCTTTCTGTGCCTTTAGCATTCCCCCTCAGCCCCTCTCTACTTCCCTTCACGGTGTGTTCATAACCAGACGTTCAGTTTTTCATTAAAGAGGCCTTGACAAGGCCCCTTTTGCTTAGCCTCACTCTTCTTTCCTGCTCGTTTCTCTTCCAGGCTCGGTCCCCCTAGACATCCCGAATAACTAGGTCCCACAGGACAGGATAGGTATCTCATTAAAATGGAGATTTGGCTTTAGCCTGCATGACCTGTGGCCACATCCTCTCCCTGTGGAGGGGATTGGGGTGTTTCCCTTATGTGACTGATGGCCACAAATCTATGGAGGGCTGCTGTCTCCTGTCAGAAGCCTAGTGTCTGGGAAGCAGGCAAAATGCCCGCCATCCCTTTAGGGTCACTGGGGTTTCTAACCTTAGCTCAACCAGGAACCAGGCTGTCTTTCATGGTCCTACAGAGGTATTTTCTTATTTGTGTTATTTTTCCTCTTTCCTCTTTGAGTTGGACTCTCATTTGGCTTAAACAGGCCTGACATTTACTTTGTTGCTGAGGATAACCTTGGCTACTGATCTTTCTATCTCTCCCTTTTAAGTGTTGAGATGCAGTACTAAGTGAGTAGACCCTTGCCTGGCCTTCTTACTTTCCAAATCAGACTTATTTATTTTCCTTTATATTCTACACAACATTACTATATGTACATGTCTTATGTCAAGCTATGGACATGTGTTTATACATGATGAGTATATGAGATATGCTTATCACACAAGCAAAATTTTGAAAAATTAAGCGTCATAATGTCTCCTGAGAAATAAACACCTTTAACAATTGATAGCTACTTATTCAAAGTTTGTGACTACCTTATTTTTTGTCTTTTGAGGTAATGATTAACAGGTTGTATCTTAGACTAATCTGTTTACTAGTAATCCATGATACCTCAACGAGGAAGTTAAGGACTGACATAGCACTGTTACCTGAAGCAATTTGGGCTAGCTTCTTGGCTCAAAGAGATTACACAGACCTGAGAGACAAACTCAGGTAAAGATTATCTAACGGCATTTGTGCGAGATAGATTTCTGCATTGCTATGCAACACTTGAACCAATTGTTGTGGGGTTGGTTTTGACAAGGGATTCATTGGCTGATCAAGCAGAGCCTATCAGGAGAAAGTAAGCCCATATCCATGACTCTTATAACAAAATGAACAAAAATCTTCCATAAATCCTTTTTTAAACATTTACTATTATTATTATTATTATTAGTAGTAGTAGTAGTAGTAGTAGTAGTAGTAGTAGTAGTATTTTATTTGTTTAGATTCAAGTCATTAATCCCCTCAGTCCCCCCTTCCACAGTTCCTCATCCCATTCCTCCTCCCCCTTGTCTCCAAGAGGGTGCTCCTCCTTCCACCAGGCTTCCCCCCTTCCCTGGGGTCTCAAGTCTCTCAAGGATTAAGCAAAACTCCCACTCATGACTGCCCAGGCAGAGCTCTGCTATATTTCTTCTAAGGGTCTCCAACTGGCCACTTATGTTCCTGGTTGGTGGTTCAGTCTCTCAAAGCTCCCTGGGATTCTAGGTTAGTTGAGAATGTTGGTCTTCCTATTAGATTGCTCTCCCCTTCAGTTTCTTCAATTCTTCCCCTAATTCAAACATTTGGGTCCCTGACTTCAGTGTTTAGTTGTAAGTATCTGCTACTATCTGTGTGAGCTGCTAGTAGGGCTTCTCAGAGAACAGCCATGACAGGCTTCTTGTCTGTAAGCACATCATAGCATCAGTAATAGTGTCAGGCTTTAATGTCCCACCACTGCACCCGTCCTATCTGCTGAGATGGATCCCAAGTTGGGCCAGTCATTGGACCGTTTTTCCTCCAGTCTCTTCTCGATTTTAGTCCCTGCAGTTCTTTTAGACAGGAATAGTTCTGGATGGGAAATTTTGACGATGGGTTAGTAATCCTGTCTCCTAGTTTGCAGCCCTGTCTATCTACTTGGAGCTGGACTCTTTGAGTTTCCTCTCCCCAATGTTGAAGATTTGGCTAAGGACACGCTCAATGAGTCCTTAGATTCTCTCATGTGCCAGGTTTCTGGTACATTCTAGAGGGCCCACCTACTTCCTACTTCCTACTCCCTCCATTTATTCCCTTGACCCTTCTGGCTTCTTTCCTGACCCTCCCCCATAAATGATCATGTTCCCCTTTTACCCTCACCCTCCCTTCTTCTAACCAGAACTTTCCCTCCCTCTGCTTCCTGTGATTAATTCCCTCTCCCTTCTAAATGGAATTGAAGCATCCTCACTTGGGGCTTTCTGTTTGTTACACTTCTTATGCTCTGTGGGTTATATCCGACCTATTCTGTACTTTTTGGCTAAAGTACTTATAAATTACTTATAAGTGATTATATACCATGTATGTCGTTTACGGTCTGAGTTACCTGAAGCAGGATGATATTTTCTGGTTCCATCCATTTGCCTGCCAATTCATGATGTCCTTGTTTTTTTAACACGGAGTAGTATTCCATTGTGTAAATAAACCACATTTTCTATATCCATTCTTTGGTTGAGGAACATCTGGATTATTTCCAATCCCTGGCTATCACAAATAAGTCTGCTATGAACATGGTGGAGCTTGTGGTGTGGCTTGGATATCTTTTGGATATTATGCCCAAGAGTGGTATAGCTAGGTCTTTAGGTAGAACTATTTCCAGTTTTCTGAAAAACTGTCAGATTGATTAGGAGAATTGATGTACCAGTTTGCAATTCCATAAGCAGTGGAAGAATGTTGTTCTTTCTCTACCTCTTTGCCAGCATGGGCTGTCACTTAAGATTCTGATTTTAACCATGTTGCTTGGTGTAAGGTGGAATCTCAGGGTCATTTTGATTTGCATTTTTCTGACGACTAAGGCCTTTACATTTCCTTAAGTACTTCTCAGCCATTCCAGATTTGTCTGGTATGAATTCTGTTTAGCTCTGTACCATTTTTTAAATTGGGTTATTTGGTTTTGTGGAGCTTAACTTCTTAAGTTCTTTATATATTTTGGTTTTTAGCCCTCTGCCAGATATTGGGTTAGTGAAGAATTTTTCCTAATCTGTAGGTTACCTATTTGTCCTATTGATCGTGTCTTTTGCCTTATGGAAGCTTTTCAGTTTCATGATATCCCATTTATTAATTGTTGATCTTAGAGCCTGAGCCATTGGTATTCTGTTCAGGAAATGTCCCCTGTGCCAATGAGTTTGAGGCTCTTTCTTACTTTCTCTTCTATTCGATTTAGTGTATCTGGTTTTATGTTGAGGTCCTTGATCCATTTGTACTTGAGCTTTGTACAGGGTAATGAACATAAATCTATTTTCATTCTCCTACATAAAGTATTCCAGTTATACCAGCACCATTTATTGAAGATGCTTTCTCTCTTTTTCCACTGTATGTTTTTGTCTTCTTTGTCAAAATCAAGTGTCCATAAGTGTATCGTTTTATTTCTGGGTCTTTAATTCTATCCAATTGATAGACCTCTCTGTTTCTGTTCCAATATCATGTGGTTTTCATCACTATTACTTTGTAATACAGCTTGAAGCCAGGGATGGTGATTCCACTAGAAAGTCTTTTATTGTTGAGAATTGTTTTGGCTATCCTGTGTTTTTTGTTTTTTTCGGGTTTTTTTTTGTTGTTGTTGTTGTTTTTTTCATATGAAGTTGATTGTTACAATCCAAACTCTGCCACGGGATAACCAGGATTCTTTGGTACAAGTCTGGCTGAGATGACAGAAAACAAACCACACACACACACACACACACACACACACACACACACACACACACACACACACACACACAGAGGCAGTTTGAATCTGAATGAAGTTTTTGGGTATCTTCCAAAGTCCAGTCAAGTTAACATCTCAGATTAAGCATCACATACATCTGTAAAAGGCTAGGTTTTCTTGAGCAATACAGGGTGTTTACCCAAAGCCCGGGGTGCATGAGGTTAAACAGTTTCTTCATCTTAGTCTCACTGTCGTGCCTTTTACACAACTGGCGGACTAGCTGAAGAAGGATAGTTCCTGTGCCTAGCCTCCTGGCAAGAATGGCAGCATTGTAGAGCCTGGGAAACTGCCTGACTTCCAAGAGCACTTCTGCCTAGTCCGCCAGTTGCATTCTTCTCTGTGCCATACCTGTGGCCACCGTAGCCACCCCCCCCCACGCCCTTGGTGATCAAGTTTTGGTAGCAGCCTCTAGCCCCCAGCCTGGGGCTGCCGTGGGCTCCCGTAGCTGCTTCTAGTCCCCAGCCTTATGAACTAGCCAGCTGCAGCCTATAGGCCCAGCCTGATGAATGAACTAACTCACTCCTCCTCTGAGTGTCTCACTGAGTAAAAAGAATCTACTGCCTCTCTGAGTAAAAAGTATCTACTGCCTCTTGAATCATAACTGGAGGAGGTAAAAATGTTGTTTTGCTCAAGGACTCCCTGGGTGAGGCCAACAACACAAAAAGCAGTTCCTCACAAACTTCCCTTGCTATCCAGTTGGGCCTGAGTAGAGATAGCCTCTCTGCATAACAAGCAAAATCAAGAGTTAAAGGCAGAACTAGATTAACTTGTCAGCTGATGTCTCTGGGATATCCAAATTCAGATGCAAAACAGAAAGTCTGGCCACTGGAATGAGGGAAAGTAGCTATGAATTAGGTACCAACTTAAATGTAAATTCTTACTACCTGGCCCAACAGTCATTAGTATTGAAAGGTTCTTCAGATGTAAATCTCCTTAGTTTGGGCCTATTGTTTCAGAATCCACCTGCCCTGAAAGGAATGACTAAGAAAAAACAAGGCAGAACCTGTGATTTAAGAGTTCCTGAAATGCTTTTTCTATCGTAATAACATAAATGGTTGGAGCAAAGCATAGCAAAATTTTTTGGCTACAAGATGGATTCGTACATATCTATATTTGCTTGGTTATACTGTGTCCCATCCATTAGAATAAGGAGAGTTTTTGGAATTACCAAGTGAGATTTTCAGCTACTGATTATATAGAGAGTTCCACTTTTCCCAGGAGACATTTCTCACCTCTGCCTGTAAAATATAATTTTTACAGGCTTCACTGGGCAACCGTGGCAGTTGAGAATTGCTTTTTCTATTGTCTGTGAAGAATTAATTTCTGTTGGAATTCTGATTGTAAGAAGTCTTAATTCTGAACACCTATGCACCAAATACAAGGAAAGCTGCAATTTTAAAAGAAACATTACTAAAGCTCAAAAACCACACTATTGGGCAGAGAGATAGCTCAGCATTTAAGAGCACTGACTGCTCTTCTGTAGGTCTTGAGTTCAAATCCAAGCAACAACATGGTGATTCACAACTATCAGTACCATCAGTAATGAGATCTGACACCTTCTTCTGCTGTGTCTGAAGACAGTTATAGTATACTTACACATAATAAATAAATATTTAAACACACACGCACACACACACACACACACACACACACACTGAACCTCACAATAATAGTAGGATACTTTAACACCCCATTCTCACCAATGGACAGGTCATTGAAACAGAAACTCATCAGAGACACAATGAAACTAACAGAAGTTATGAACCAAATAGATTTCACAGATATCTACAAAACATTTCACCCTAAGAAGAGAATATACTTTCTTCTCAGCACCTCATGGAAACTTCTCCAAAAGTGATATAATCAGACATAACACAATAAGATTGAAATAATCCCATGTATCCTATCAGATTACCACCAACCTAGGCCAAAAGTCAATAACAGCAAAAATAACAGAAATCCCACATACTCATGGAAGCTAAACAGCTTTCTGCTCAATGATAACTTGATCATGGAGTACATAAAAAAAAAAAAGAAAGAAATCAAGGACTTTATAGAGTTCAAAGAAAATGAATACACATCTTACCCAAACTTACGGAATACAGTGTTAAGAGGAAAATTCATAGCACTAAATGCCTTCACAAATAAATTGGAGATATCCCATACAAGCAACTTAACAGCACACATGAAAGATCTAAAACACAGAAGAGGAGTAGAAGGCAGAAAATAGTCAAACACAGGGCTGAAATCAACCAGTTAGAAACAAAGACTCAACAAAACCAAGAGCTGGTTCTTTGAGAAAATCAACAAGAAAGATAAACCTTTAGCCAGACTAATTGAAGTGCACAGAGGCAGTATTCAAATTAACAAAATAAGAAAAAAGGGAGACACAACAGCAGAAATTGAGGTAATTCATAAAAATATAAGAACCTACCACAAAATCTATACTTTATAGAACTAGAAAATCTAGGCTGAACCAGTGATTTTCTCGACAGATATCAAACACCAAAGTTAAATCAAGATCAGGTAAACTAAACAGTCCCATAACCCCTAAGGAAATAGAAACAGTCATCAAAACCTCCTAGCCAAAAAAAATCCAGGGTCAGATGGTTTTAGTGAAGAATTCTTCCAGATATACAAAGAAAAGCTAATGCCAGGACATCTCAAACTATTCCATGAAATATGAACAGAAGAAACACTACCTAATTCATTTTATGAAGCCACAGTTACTCTGATAGCTAAATCACACAAAGAGCCAACAAAGAAAGAAAACTCCAGACCAATCTCACTTATTAATATTGATGCAAGAATACGCAATGAAATTCTCCCAAACCAAATCCAAGAACACATCAAAACCATCATTCACCACTTTCAAGTAGGCTTCATTCCAGGGATGCAGGAATGGCTCAATACATGAAAATCTATCAACATAATACATTATATAAAGAAACTCAAAGAGAAAAGCCATGTGAACATCTTATTGGATGTGGAAAAAACTATAAATCCTTTTTAAATAAATGCCCCTTCAAAATATTATTTTAATTGTGTAGCTTTTTATCCTGCACAAGGGAATAATGATCCATTAAATAATTCTTCATATTGATTTTTAGAATGTATTCTATTCTGCATTCTTAATGTGTATCATTCAGGGCTGAGTTTGAGGTATGGAGTTCTCTGAAATTACTCAATTTTTGTTTTGTTTTTTGTTTTTTGTTTTTGTTTTTGTTTTTCGAGACAGGGTTTCTCTGTATGGTCCCGGCTGTCCTGGAACTCACTCTGTAGACCAGGTGGGCCTCGAACTCAGAAATCCGCCTGCCTCTGTCTCTCAAGTGCTGGGATTAAAGGCGTGTGCCATCACCTCCCGGTTTACTCAATATTTTTTTTTAATAATTTTATTTTCTATATTCTTTGTTTACATTCCAAATGATTTCCCCTTTCCCAGATCCCCCCTCCCCATATGTCCCACTTACTCAATATTTTTAAAAACTTCCTATCATGTATGCATACCTGGCTTATTTCACAATACATCAGCATGCACACATGCATTAAGATTCATATACACACATATAAACTCTTCCCCTGAGAATGTAAACTACATGAAGCAGAATAGAGAAATTTAAATATATACATAGCAAACTGAGGGGGTCAAAGTTAGTGACCTCTAAGGTGACATCTAAACTATTTCCTCTAAGCTGTTACTGGTGAGAACTCACTGTGCCAGGCAAGGTAATAAGTATTTCAGGAAATTGTCTCATAGAGCTCTCATAAGTCCTTGAGGCAAATAACTATTTTCAAGACCATGTTTGAGAATGAATAGAAGCAGACAGGTGTACACACTTTGATTAAGATTGTGTAACTGGTAACTGACACATTTTACATCAATTCTACAGTGTGGGACATGCATGCATATTACAACACAAATTTTAATTATGTATTTTAGAAGCAACTTTTGGTCACTGATCCTTATCCTGCTTGTAAATACATCAAGGTTGTAACATAGTATGTACTTTATCAGTAAAGAATTCATAACACCATTGTTTGACTTCAAATCTCAGGTTTTGCACACTCTATGGGTGTGACCTGCAAAACTATTGACATCTCTGTGCCAGTTTTGTATCTGAAAAACCGAATCATTATAATTGGATACTTATAAAAAAATTGAATGAGATAAATAAAGTATATTCCTCTTTATAATTAATACTTCAAAAGAAGTTGGATAGTATAAAAAAAATTATTACAATGTGAAAAGTGTTGACAGTGAACAGAGAATAGTGGGACACATGTGATTCCAGCTCTTGGAAGGTAGAGGCAGGAGCATCTGGAGTTCAAGGTCATGACTTGCTACCGAGAGAGCTGCAGGTCTCCCTGGGCTACTTAGAGAGCTGCAGGTCATCCTGGGCTACCTGCTGGTCACTCTAAAACTAACAAATTAACAGATAAGGAGACACATTTCTCTTTTATTGAAATCTAAGGAGAATTGTGTTAGAATATATCCATCCAATTGGGAAGTCTCTGTTACCATTCACAGCTCAGGGAAAATTAGAAAATACTACAGAAATAAAACTGTCTTTGGTACTGAGAATTGAGCCAGGGTCTTATCCATGTTAAGTATTAGCCCTGAAATTAAGTTTTGCCATTTTTACTTCATAAAACAGCCATCAGAACAACTGCTTGTTCTCATGTTAAATGTACTCAATCGACATAAACAAATGAATTAGATAGCTCGGCATAGAGTGTTTGCCTAGCATAAAGGAGATCAGAAGGAGAAGGAAAAACAAGTAAGGAAGGAAGTCTTCAGGCCTGTTCCAGAGAAGGCCTGGTTTATAAGTTTTTAAGTTTAATAGAAAAAGAATGATTTCCTATTCATCTAAATCAACTATCAAAGGAATCAAACTTGAGGGACCCATGACTCCAGCTACATATGTAGCAGAGGATGGCCTCTTTCAGACATCAATGAGAGGAGAGGCCATTGGTCCTGTGAAGGCCTGATGCCCCAGTGTAGGGGAATGCCAGGTCCGGAAAGAGGGAGTGGGTGAGTTGGTAAGCAGGGGGAGGGGGATGGGAAAGGGGATTTTCAGAGTGGAAACCAGTAAAGGCGATAAAATTTGAAATGTAAATAAAGAAAATATCTAATAAACAAAACCTTGAGAACCTTGATTCATCCTAATATAGTCTTATTAGCACATTTGGTAAAACAGGAGCTAGAGGGTTCAGGATGAATATACTTTATGTATAAAAAGACATTGAACCAAACACTGCAAATATGGAATCAAGGGAAGTTATGAGAGCACGAGTGAGTGACTTCCAGAAAGTTCTAGAACCCTGTTTTCCAGAGATTCTGAATTTTTTTCATCCTACTACTTATATGAATGTGCATGCGTGTTATATGAATGTATGTGTGTATGTGTGTGTCTGTGTATATGTGTATGTGTGTATTTCTACTTATGTATGTGTGTGCCTGTTTACATGTGGGCATCTCTGTATGTATGTGTGCATGGGCATGTGTTTCTGTGTATATATGCCTTTTATGAGTGTGTATGTGTGTTTCTTTATATATGTAAGACCATTCATGTGTCTATGTGTGTTATGCATAAATATGTACATTTATTCCAATGGATATGTGTTTATATTTCCAAGAATGTGTTACACTGTATACAAGTGAGTGCTTACTTACATTACTGGATATTTATTGCACGAATATGTATATGGATATAAACATGATATGCATAAATATATGTATATATATTTCATTCTGTATATTCTGTCAAGTACCTACTCACAGCTCTGTTGCATAATTTATGTCATGAATAATTGATAGTATCTGTAGAGGAAGTTTAAGTTAATTTACATCAAGATCCTTCTGTGATGCGTTTAGCAATATTTCACAGCTGCTCATAAAGCCGTGGGAATATAGATATGGCTGTTTTGTTTGTGAACTTTGTTTTGCTGATGCAGTGCTGAGCTACAAATACGCTTTCTGAAAACCGCATCTCAACAAGAAAATCACATGCCACTGTAATGGAGCTCTGCATCTTGAGAAGGCTTCCCCTCAGCCTCTTTGTCACTGCCTAAGACTAGCTGTGCTGTGCTATGCTATTTCAGACAAAGGGCTCACAAGAGAAAGACAATAAGATTCCTCTTATGTCTGTATAGACATAGTGAGCACACCATACCTTCTATTTTTCCTATCACAGTATCCCATCGTGATTCATTTGTTTAATGAAAAATGTGATACACATTTTCCCCTCTTTCACAGAAGTGAAAAAAAAAAGAACTGAATTTGATTTCTTTGTAGTGTAGCCATGCTGCCTTCCCCTCACCATGCCAGTGTGTAGGAAAGTGAGGAATCCACTCCTTTCTCAGTCTGGTCTTGAGTGTAAGCTCATGCTGAAGATCTGCTTATTGCCAATGTAAGCCTCATTACCAGGCTGTGGGCTGGTATAGCAATGAAATGATCAGCTTAGCTGAAGATTAATGTGTTCACATGCCATTTGTGATGTGCTGGTATGTAACATGCTAGAAAGTGTGAGTGTCAGGTTGACAGTTCTGTATTGCCACAACTACATCGCCTGGCACTTAGGGAACAAATGGCAGGAAAAATGGAAGAAAAGAGAATTTTAGTCCTTATATGTGTCTTTGGTGTTATTCTTCCTTAACAATTTTTGCTCAAAATGGCTCTACTCTTTCAACTCAGATATGTCCTAAAAAAAAGGGTAACAAAAATATCTTTAAGTTGTTACTATTCATACAATATAAATATAACACTCTTATTTAAATTTAGTAGTGTATTCAGTCTCCTTTTAAATATAAGATGAAAACCACACTTTGAGAAGCACTCAGTTATGACAATCTTTAAACAATACTAATAGTAATAGCATAGCTCTCATATAAATATTTTCTGTACATGGAATGAGTTCATTTGCCTTAATCCTTATAATAAATCCCTTTGGAGGAAATCATATTTCAAAATTTGGTAAGAAGAAATGGAAATTCCACACAGTGAAGAAACTATGTTCTATGAAAAAACATAAATTTTTAAGAGTCAATGCTAGAGACATTCAGTGGTTAAGAGCTCTGGCTTAATTATTCAAAAGACCAGGGTTCAATTCCCAGCACCACTAACCATCTGTTTCTCTAGGATCCAATGCCCTTGTCTGGCCTATGTGAGGAACAGGTATACCAGAGACACAGAGACATGCATGCAAGCAAAATACCCATACATATTGAAAAATAAAATAAAATCTGTAAAAGTCTCCTTTTGGAGAGTTTGTTTGTGTTGATATTTATCAGCAGTACCTTGCCTGAGTCTCACAGTGTTCCTGTAAGACATGCTCTGTTTCCTTCCTTCAGAGGAAGGAACAGATGGATTCCCCAGCAATGCAGCTATCAAGGAGAAATGTCAGGATTTATTCCCAGTTGTCATCCACCCTGAACCTGCAACAAGTGCGTGGGTTTGACAGAATTTGCATAATTCTCACCATAGCGAACTTCTCGATGTGGACAAGTAGAGAAACTTTACATCTTTCTCTGCCTTTCTCTGCTATGCTACAACTGAAGAAAGGCAGTCCAGAGCCTGACATTTCCAAACTAAAGGATAGATTAGGATTTTAAGGCATACAAAGGGGCTGAGATCTTCAAAAATAAGCAAAGGGTACAAGCATGGAAGCTCATCTGGAACCCCTATTGCTCTGGAGCCTGGGGTAGGGGGAGTGAGATTTCACTGGGAGCCAGTTCTACATTTTGAACTCCAGGATAGCCTGAGGTACAGAGTAACAAGAAGCCACACAGATTAAAAATATTCAACCAACCAACCAACAAAAATTCCTCTGTTCCTCAGTTAAGTGAATAGAAATATCACCCAGGATCAGGGCACTAATCAAGTGAAGTTGTTCTGATGACCAAGCGTTTCAGAGAAACCTTCCATAGTGCAAGCGTTTGTTTATATAAAAGTAGCAGAAAGTCACTCAGCACCAAGGGCAGCGGAAGGTTAGTAATTGACCTTTTGCCTTCTTTCAGGAAATGCTGAGAATCACAGAACAATTCCAGCTTGGGGAGAACAGGACTCACAAAGTGCTATTTGTTTTCTTCCGTTTGATTCCTCTGTTTGAAGCATTTTCTCAGCACTGAAGCTCAGACCTGTCATTTACCCACGTTCCCAGTTCTCATGTCTGAATCCCACTTGCCTACTTCAAAAGCAGGGAGATACACCAGTAGCTTCTGAATGGATTCCTTCAACCATGCGGCACCACTTGATTCACATTTAAAAATACTTTGATCGACCCATCTCTTTGTGCTCTCAAGCTGGAAGCACCAGCAGTGGCTATTGGAAGGAAGGTCGGTTTCTGTGGCCAGATAATATTGACTCAATAATAAAGCGTATTCTGCATCTTTTGTAGGAAGATGCATATGTCCCCTCCAGATTGATGAATCTTGGTTTCTGTCACCTAGGAACAGGTGTTCCCAATTAAATTCTATGAGTCATATTCATTATATGATCAAGTACATGGCCTTTGTGAATGATTTTCTGCTAGTTTAGTCCATTTGATGAAATTGAAATGGAGCTTCGGAATAGGGTAGAAAAAAATCATTCGATGCTTTTCTTTTTCTTTTTAAATTCTCTAATGAACAATTGAACTGATGTTCAATAATTTAGAATTAAAGCAAAGCTATCCCAGAAAACAAGAGGAAATGTATTTATACTGCAAAATGCACAAAACATAGACAATTATATGGAAAGGTATTAAGAATGAGAAACACAAACAATGCTTTATTTCCACTCAATTTTTGTATGCATGAATATATTAACATAGAGTTGGACAAACATTGTATATTTTATGAACTGATAACAGTCACTAAAGAGTAACTAGCTAAGTGATATACATTGTCATTACAAACTAACTGGAAAACATGCTTAGGTAAAACAGTAGCTTCATTTGAGGTGAGGGTGGGCAGGGGTGATACATGGTACTTCCATTTCATATTCATCTAATAATTGATCTTTGTTTCTCTCATGCAGCCTGTGTGCCCTTAGGAAGGAATTTAAATATTATGAAACTGGTTTTCGCCCAGCTTTCATTCTCATTAGGAGGAAGCAGAGGCTGAGCTCAGGCCCCTCAGCACAGATTTCTGGGTGATACAAAAGAACCAATTATTCGTGTGTGCTATTACCAATCCTGATGGACTCTATGGTATTTACAGGAACAAGGCTCTCTTTGTCATGTCGTCCACATGGTTTTGTTGCAGAGACTGAACAGCTCTTCTCTACTCACTCCATGTTGGAAAAACAACCCAGTTTTTCTCAAGCTCATTTGAAAGGAAAATGGCAGTTGGATTAGCCATCATGGATGGGGCACGCATGGTCTTAGCTTAGTGCACCTGCTTCCAGGGCTCATGTTTGGGAATCCAAGTGGGCCAAGAGCTGTGCTATGCTGTATTTCATTAAGATAATAAGAAGCATAAATGTGCAAAACAGAACTGACATTACAGATTATAATTCCACATCATTTGTTTTGTTCATTCTTTTCTCCTCTTTTTCAGTAATTATTTGTTTAACCGTCAATAGGACATCCTGTCTAGAAAAGGACCAAATGGTAGATTTCTTCCCCTGAGATTTACTCAAGATGAAAATGGTAACATATTGTGTTTATTGCTTTTTTTAAATCTCTCTCTCTCTCTCTCTCTGTGTGTGTGTGTGTGTGTGTGTGTATGTGTGTATGTGTATGTGTATGTGTGTGTGCTTGCATGAATAGGATGAATGTATGTATGTTAACATTTGAGTATGTGAACAGTGGTGTACATATGCTACACAGTATGCATAGAGACTAGAAGAGAATTGCAGGTGTCTGTCTTTTTACTGTCTACCTTGTGGAAGACAAGGTTTCTTTGTTGTACTCACTGTGTTAGCTAGTTGGCCCATGTTCTTCTAACTTTGAACTTATTTCTGGCTTTGTTTTTGTGGTTCTGTAATGTGAGCTGGCATGGGGATCACTTTGCAGACAAAGTTAGCATACAATTCATGTAGTCTCAGCATCAGCACCCATGCTAGCATTTTAAGTGAGTACCACTATGTCCTATTCACTCTGACATATTTGAAGGACCGTTTAGGGTTGGCAAGATGGGCCAGCTTACCATGAAAACCTGAGGACCTAAAATGGATTGCTGTAACCCATGGGGACAAAAACAAAATAAACAACAACAAAATAAGCTGGATGAATTAGTTGGAGAATTAGTTGTGATGCTGCACAAACAAGAAGACATTGAAAAATAAAGTAGAAGGAGCATTAAACCAACTTTCCAAAGGTGTTCTTGAACCTCCACATGTACACATGTGTAAATGTGTATGTGTACTCATACACACATACAACATACACATATGTAATGATAAAATAGTATAATCAATAATATTGATAGTATTGATATTGAGATACCATGTAAATGAGAGCAAATGGCATTATAAAGGCCTTCTGTGGAACATTCTATGTGTTTATAGATAAGAAGGAAGAGCTAATAAGATAAAACAGATTTAAAAAGGTGAAGGGAGTTACTAATCTAACTTGGTTAGGAAGGTCCAGACATATATGCATCTGTATGTGTATATATACTGTATTTATCTTGTTGAGTATATAATATACATAGTACTAAACCCTGATTATAGGGTTCAGTATAAAAAGATTGGGGGATTTCATTCATTTATATCTAAGAAAAAACTATGCATGTCATTTCTAGTCATTTCATTTCATTTCATTTCCTATATAAAGCAGTCAGTGGCAGTTGAATATGCAACTATACACATGGCTGGCTGTATCTCCTGAGGAGTTCTCCTTAGTCACTGACCCAATGTATCAGAAAAAAATCTCAGTGTGGCTGGCTGTGAAGAACAGTTGGGTTAACTTAAAAAAAAAAGAAAGAAAAAGAAAAAAACAAAGAAATCAAAAAATCAAACAAACAACCCTCCACCTCCCCCCTCCAAAAAAAAACTATCAGACATGAAGAAGAGAGAACAATTGACTTATGTGTTAAAAGTACCAGTATTAGGTCCATCATCCCAAGGATGTAATCTGTATGTATGTTTTAAAATTAGGTGCAGGAGAGATAAGTTAGTGGATAGGAGTGCTTTTTTTGTATGAGCATGAGAATCTGAGTTCAAATCCTTGTTACCCAATTAAAAAAAATAAAATCAGGGAATCGGGGGTTGGGAAAGAAAGACAGGTTCAACTTCTGCTTGTACATGTAACACTAGCACTGTGGGAGTCTGATTTTGGGGCTTGCTGGCTACCAGTCTAGCTCCAGGTTCAGTGAGAACCCTGTCTAGGAGGAATAAGGTGGACAGTGGTTAAGTGAGACCCTGAACAGCCTTCTTTGGTCTCATGTGCACACCTAGGTGTGTGAAAGGATAGAAAATAATACAGATTAACTCTAATGACCCCAAGAAATCAGGAGTTTAAAATGCTATCTCGCTTTGTTAGAAACTAGGTAAAAGATCACATTCCAGAGCCCCCTTTGTTTAGACCTAGCAGAAAGGCCTTGAATAGGTGATCCTGGCCCCATAGGGTAACTGGAAATGGGCTAAGCTTATCTTGCTTCTGTAAACTTACGCCATTACCCCTAAGCAGGAGTTCACGCAGCTGTAGACATTATAGAAAACTAATTGGTTCACTGAGTGCGGGCTCCGATAATTTAAACTGATTGGCCTAAAAACTATGGAGTGGTACAAATCAATTGGCTTGTATTTCGCGGGCTCTCCATGCTAAGAAATGATTGGTTGTGATTCGCGGGCTTTGTCATAAATGTATAAAAGCTGTCTCAATTCAGCACTCAGGATCCATAGTCCTCTGACCCTGCGTGGTGCACGGCTATGGAACCCAGAATTCTGGAATAAAGAAATCCTCATGCTATTGCATCGAGACCGTTTCTCACGAGTGATTTGGGTGTTGCCTTCCGGGGTGTGGGATGCTGGGGCACCCTCGGTTTTTGGGGTCTTACAGTGTGCACACCCACACCACGTTCTATAGGTCTACAGATAAGAAGGGAGAGCAGCAAAGATAAGATTTGAAAAGGTCAAAGGAATTATTACTCTAACTTGGTTAAGAAGGTTCAGACATGTGTTGACTGAAAACATGGCTTATCATCTTTCTTATGACATTTTTTTTTCTCAGAAAACTACAGGTTTACAGATGACAGAATGGTACTAACATTATACTCAAGGGTTGAATATATTTTGCCTCTGAGCAACGTTCCTTGCTTATGTTAACATTCTTGTTTGAGATCTCTTTCAGAGAAGGGTGTACCATGTCTATGCAGGTAATATTTGCTATGTTATTTTTGTAAATTGCCTGAAAATTCCAGGAAAAGGTTGAATCACAGCCAGCTAGATGATAGGGTGAATGACGTCATGCCTGTCTATCCTGCCTCTGTGATACCTGTAAAAGACTGAACACTACTTTGAATCTTCTTGCTGAGAATGATTGCCCCATGAACAAAAAGAAAGAAATCCAATTAAGGCAAACTGTATGTTAATTAAGACAAAAAATCACATATTTTTGGCAAGGGATCACATTCTTTCTCTCTCTCTCTCTCTCTCTCTCTCTCTCTCTCTCTCTCTCTCTCTCTCTCACACACACACACACACACACACACACACACGCTATAGCCCAGCTGAATTGGAACATACCAAGTAGCACAGGCTGGCCCTCCTTTAACTTCTGCCCATCTCCCTCTCCAGTTCTAGGGTGACTAGCATGTATCAATATATATGCCTGGTTTGAGGGACTTTTAAAATTATTTATATCTTCATTCATTCATTCATTCATTCATGTGTAGAGTTTAGGTGTATATATGTAGGGGTACAGTGAATATACATTAGCTGGGAGAACAACTTTGAGGAGTCAGTTCTTTCTACATTTATGTAGGCTCCAGAAATGAATGCAAGCTGATAAATTTAAACTGCTTACTCATGTAGGCCTACAGGTAGCCTGTTAGGTACTCTTTGAAAGACAGACAGACAAAAGAATGAAATTACAAGCTCCCAAATTACATCAGAAATAATTGCTAATTAAGAACTAAAAAATAATTCATATCAAATTGCAGGGATTCAGGCATTGCCTTTTAGGCAGGTTTATATGAAAGCATATATATATATATATATATATATATATAGACGATACCTGATGACACGTGGAAATTCATCCTTTCTTCTCACTTGCCCAGGAGAGAGGCTCAGCAACAGCTTTTACACTGCTCTCCTAAAAGAAATATCCGTTAATGCTGACTACTTCCAGCTTTCTAACCCAAGCCTGTGTCTGTATATATATGAATTTATTTTGGTACTGGGGGTGGGAGATCCAACTTAGGACCACACATAGGCTAGGCAAGCTGTCTACCACAGAGTGCTTTTCCAGATTGTTTTGTAACAGCATCGCACTATGTGACCCAGGCTAAACTTGAATTTGAATTCTTCTGCTTTAGCTTCCTGGAGCGTAGCTACCACGGTTCTATGCAACCAGTCCTGCCACTGTGTCCTTTCGCTTTGAGCATTTTTATCCTTGGTACAATAAGGACTTGGTTACAACTGGAATTTCCAGGAAGAGCAAATCTGAATCTACCCTCCTTCCCCACAAGCATCTTTAATTTCTATTATCCTTGTCATACATTTTACTCCAAAGAATCATTTGCTGAAAATGCAAATAATGCTATAGCAGTTAGTATGATTGTTTTAAGCTTTTTGAATATTTCCACAAAGAAGAAGCCAAGAAGTAAAAAGGTTAAGTAATTAGGTTGCAATCAAAGAACTAGTCCAGGTTGAAGATAAGATAGATTCTATCCTGTGTAATAATACTCAGGGTCATCCCTGCTCCTGGCTCAATGCTCTGCTTTTTTACATGTTGCTATGGTGAAACCTCTGTCTGGGTCTGGTTGATATTTCTTACCTTGGAAATCTCTACATTTTATTCACCTACAGATATCATGATTGTACCCTTATTTGTGGTTCAAATTGAGATCCACTGTGTTCCTGTGACATACTTTCTTTATCCATTCACATGCTGATAGAGACTTGAGGTGCTCCCAAGCCTTGGTTATTTTGAATAGCACAGCATAAAATATGAATGTGCAAATAAAATCATGAAGATAGTAATAGTATTGGTATTAGTAGTAGTAATTATAATAGTAATAATTATAATAGTAATAATAATAGTAATAGTAATAATAATGCTGATGAAAGGGATGATGTGTGACCCTTTCTCCATTTCTGCTTCCAGTGGCATCAGAACTCCATGCCCTAAGGCGTTGTTCTGTTGTTCCGTATAAAAGCCAGCTTCGCAATTGCTGTTAATCCAATTTGTGGATTTCTGAAGACTTGCAGCCTTGTCACCCCCTACAGTTTCTTGCCTGTAGGAAACACTTTACATGCTTGTTAGTCCCTCCCCAGAGAAGGTAGCACGGATAAAGACCCTATTACAGCCATTGTCCTCTCCACAGTCCGGTTATCCTGGAGACTGGGGAGGATAACCTTGCAATAGCTTGTCAGTACATGTGGTTATGCCTCGGAGGAAACTGTTTATTATCCACACTTAGCTTTTCCACCACCCATTAGGGGTTGATCCTCTAGACCAGTTCTTTCACAGGAACTATGTTAAGACTTGAGGGAAAAAAAAGATTCAGTAGAAGAAAGAATAAAATCTGTATTCAGAAAAGATAAATGATAAATTTCAAAAGAAGAGATGGTAAGAAGAAGGCGGATGAAGGGCAAACTGTATTATGTTTGAACTGTTTACTTCCCAGGCATGTGGACAGTGATGTTGCTAAGAGGCCAACCCCTTCCCAAAAAAATTGTCTTAAAAGAATTCTTTGCTGCAAAACATTTCATTGCAATTCCCTAAGTCCAGTGTTTTCTCTGACAGTTTATTTTGAGAACATGGTGAGAAAAGTCTTCTTTTCTGTAATTAAAATATGAGTCCAACTGGGTTAATCAAAATAATTATGCTACTATTTCCTAAGCCAGCCAACAAAACTTACCCAAATCTTACTATTTCAAGGTTTATTTCTACCACAAAGATATGTCTTTTTGTAAGAGGAGGAAATATTAGGCAACGGGGAAAATTTTCTTGCAATTACAAGCATCTGCAAATGGAAAGTGTGCTAGCACTCCAATGGAGAGAGTGCTATTGTGGTTTTGTAATCCAGACAGTATATGTTTTATGCAACATTAATCTGCCTCGTTTTCCTCAGATGGGAGATTTTATATGTCATTCCCAGGAAGAACCGGTGACACTAACTGCATAATGAAGCGGAAGTCATAGTAGCTTTCCAGGATTGGATTCCTGACATTATTTCAAGGCATGCACAGAGTCTGGTAAAAACGAACAATCATTTCACTTTAAAATTGTATTCATGTTGAAGGCACTCTAGAGTTGATGACCATGTGACAGTAGGTAGCAGTAGATGGTGTGACCATTAGCTGGACACTATCTACTCAGTGGCACTGTCTGAACCTGTCCAGGAGAGCAAACTCTTTAAAAGCACAGGTTCCTACTTTGCAGGAACTGCTGAATTAATTAAGATACTTATTAGCTCACCAGTTAAAGCAGGTGTCCTAGACATTCATTTCTGCTACTGGCTTAGTCTGAGTACATTTGTGTTGTGTTTCAAATCACTATGTTCCCATTGTTTGGTGCTATTTGTCTCATTTTACTTAATAAAATAGATATCGTGTGTTTTTAAAGATAAAATGTTCTTTGGCCATTTAATTCCATCATTAGGAATTAGGTGTTGGATATCCAATATATAAATATTTCCTATACTTTAGGAATGAGATCAATTTAGTGCAGAATGCCCACATTCTTTTTTCTTTTGCTCATCATCAGGCTACAAATGCCTTTTGTTGAACCTGAAATCCCCTTTGCATAGCATAACATAGTAAGAAGAAGCCATTTTTTCCTGTTTCTTCAGGAATAAGTAAGTGAGTGATAAAGAAGTCATTTGGGCTCTTACAGCAATAAATGTAGGAAGTACAGCATGATTTGTCCCTGAAGAGCCTGGCCTGGAATGCACAGTATCATTCAATGTGTCTATCGACACATTGTGTCTAATGGAGCACTTTATGGTATTGGGTCAGTATATGTTTGTGAATTGGAACAGGTTAAAGCTGAAGAACTACTAGAACAAAGAAATGACGAAGCTCAGTTAAGATGTCAACCACGTGTGAACTCAACTGCCATGTGTCTCTACACATTGTTTCTGGTGTACATTTTTGGTGACTCTGATTATATGTATTCTAATCCTAAAATGTTGCTATCAAATACCATTGTTATACCTTTACAACATTAGTCTCTATGTTTCTGAAGTAAAAGAATGAATTTAAATTTGTGAATTAAATTTAATTTCTAGACAGGATCTTAAACTATAGCTCAGGCTAACCTGGAACCTACTATGTAGTCCAGACTGCCCTCAAACTTTCAGTAATACTTCTGCTTTAACTTCTCAAGTGCTGGGATTCCAGGTGTGAGCGATTGTATTCAATTTATTTCCATGGTTCATTCAAAAATGGATAACATGCAATAAAAGATCATGGTTCCATCTGCACTCAGGAATGATAGATGCATCAGCTTTGAGTGGATGAGCATGGAAACATGGAAGCATTCACGAATATGTTATTATTTCTGGTTTGGCAAGCTAATCTGTAGAAACACAAAGAAGCAACAATAGCAGTGATCTAAAATGATGATTTTTCTTTTATTAAAACAATCGCTTTTCATTTGATTAGCCTGCACTGAGCAGCTGAATCCTATGGTGAGATAATTAATTAGAGGCCCACACATCATCTGGTTTTTCTGTTTAGATCTAAGGGTTTATTACCATAGTTAACATAGGGAAAAAAGGCTGAGAGCTGTGTATACTCTCAGAATCTACCATTGTTTTGCATACCAGTAACTTATCAAGCATCTGCTGACTTGCTGAGTTTGGAAAATGCAAGTGTATCTGGGAGGTGGTCCCTAAGCCTTCACTGCAGCAAACACCAGGCTGTCAGGTCAGTTGAAGAGAAAAAGGAAGGGGGAGAAGAAATGAAGTTAACTGAATGAGGTATTAAACATCACTGATTCCTGCATTCCGGAAGCAGAGGCTCGAACATCAACAGGACAAGGCTTTGGCCTTGAGAACCCAAAGGATTTTTAATTAAACAAGTAGATCAATAGAAAGAAAAAAAAAGAATTGATACCAAAATGGAGGAAATAGTCACTGATAAGTGGTGGACTAGGTTTGAAAATTGGAGACAAAAACCACAGATAAATAACAAAGATCGAGTTGATAAGGGGTTTATCCTATTGCTGAGTTCAAGTTTCTGAGTCTTGTTTTATGACATCATCAGGTGATAACCTTAATCAGCTAGCTTGCATTTCTTTACAAAAGTTTTAAAAGCCTATTAAATAGAAGTTGAAAGATAATGTGAATTTCTAATGTTTTTAGAAATAACGAATAACTTTAAATTTTAATCATTTTTAGGTGCTTGTTTTTTCACAGTGGCAGTGATGCTAAGCATTACTTAGCAAAAGCAATACTGATAGGATTTCTTATGTAGTTACATACTTACTTATGGAGGGGTTTCGTTTGAGTAGAGGGAAGACATTATGATGGGGACTTGCGGTATTGTTCTATATGACTTGCTACTCATATATACAGGGAGACCTTGAATGTGTAGCAATCCTTATGCCTCAGAATCCTGCATGTAAGATATTACAGCTGTGTTCCTATGTTTAAAGTACATAGCTTTATTAATTCTCTTTGTCCTCTTTGTGTTTTTCTTCTTTCAAACCAGAGTTTTATTATACAACCTTGGCTGTCCTGAAACTGTCAGTGTAGACCAGGCTAGCCTCCAACTCAAAAATCCCTCCTCTGCCTCTGCCTCCCCATTACAAAGAACAAAGACTTGTGCCACTACTCTGGCTTTGTTTTTGTTGGGTTCTTTGTTTTGTTTTGAGACACAGCTTCACACCCTAGAAGCTGACCTTGAAATGGCTATACAGCCAAAGATGAGCTAGAATTCCAGCTTCCTCCTCCTCTTCCAGCTTCCTCCTCCTCTTCCAGCTTCTTTCTCCTCTACTTCCTATGCCGAAGCCTGGGATTATAGGCCTGTATTACCCCTCTTCTCACTACTCTTTTGAAACAGTGTTGACAGCTTTGGATAACAGGAAACTTTGAGGTTTTCCTGTTCTAATACTACAAATCAACTATGCGAATAAGCTACCTAACATATGTGTGAATGTGTGTGTGTGTGTGTGTGTGTGTGTGTGTCTGGGTGGTTGTGTGTATATAAAAAAGCAGTTTTTGAAATTTCTCTTAGGAAACCTCAATGTCATTTGCTAGGAGTTTATGGAAAGTCTACTGAGTGACTTCACGTGCAGGATATAGTTCAAACAGCCAATCCACTTCCACAAAACCACACTTCCATAAAACCATGATGTCAGTAACTTGTGTCCTAGCTGTACAGCAGGCAAGGATTTTGTAGATGTTCAGAAAAGGTCATGAGTTAATAGTGTGGAAGTCTGGGTTTTTTTTTTTTCAATAAAACCAGTTTTTAATTTTCTATAGTCTATGTTTACATTCCAAGTGATTTTCCCTTTCCCGGTTCCCCCCTCCCCATAAGTTCCCTAAGCCTTCTTCCCTCAGCCCATTCTCCTATCAACCCCCTCCTATTTCTCAGTCCTGGTACTCTGCTGGAACAAACCTTTTCAGGATCAGGGAGCTCTCCTTCCTTCTTCTTGGGAGTCATTTGATATGTGAATTGTGTCTTGGGTATTCAGAGTTTCTAAGCTAATATCCATTTATCAGTGACTGTATTCCATGTGTGTTGTTTTGTGACTGGATTACCTCACTTAGGGTGATATTTTCCAGATCCAACGATTTGCCTAAGAATTTCATGAATTCATTGCTTTTAATTGCTGAGTAGCATTCCATTGTGTAAATATACCACATTTTCTGTATCCATTCCTCCACTGAGGGACATCTGGGTTCTTTCCAGCTTCTGGCTATTATAAATAGGACTGCTATGAACATAGTGGAGCATGTGTCCTTATTGCATGCTGGGGAATCCTCTGGGTATATGCCCAGGAGTGGTATTGCAGGGTCCTCCAGAAGTGTTATGCTCCGTTTTCTGAGAAAGAGCCAGACTGATTTCCAGAGTGGTTGTACCAACTTGCAATCCCACCAGCAGTAGAGGAGTGTTCCTCTTTCTCCACATCCTCGCCTACACCTACTATCTCCTGAGTTTTTAATCTTAGCCATTCTAACTGGTGTAAGGTGAAATCTCAGGGTTGTTTTGATTTGCATTTCCCTAATGACTAATGATGCTGGACATTTCTTAAGGTGCTTCTCAGACATTTGAAGTTCTTCGTGTGAAAATTCTTTGTTTACCCCATTTTTAGTAGGGTTATTTGGCTCTCTGGCATCTAGTTTTTTGAGTTCTTTGTATATAATGAATATTAGCACTCTGTTGGATATAGGGTTGGTGAAGATCCAGTGTGGAAGTCTGAATAGTAAAAGAGATGTATCATCAGTGCCTGACAGGATCCTCAAATACTAGAGAAGCATAACTTTAAAGACTGACCAAAGAATACAGAGAAGGTAGAGAGAAAGTGGACAATAAAAAGACAACAAGGAAGAACATGAGAAGCAGAGGATTTAGGAAGAGTCTGAGAAGGAAGAGGCGGGCAGTTGTGAGACATTTAAAAAGAGAAGAACTAGAGAGGGCAAAGAAGGGAGAAGGAGAGAAGGGAAGAAATTACTTCCCAATTCTAAGAAAGCCAGGAGAGATATTTAAAGTCAAACCCTTTCAGTGACCAGTTGTGTCTTTGTAAGAAAATAAAAGGCATTTACAAAGTCTGCTATGACATTTTCCACCAAAGAATGCTAAGTTAAAATTGAAGACAGGCATAAAATGAGCTTTAAATAGATTAGCTGAAAATGGCTCCTTTACACAAAACTACTGGCGCTAATGGAGTGGTCATAGTCGTGCAAAAAGCATTTCAAACAGTATTTTATAACCTTCTTTGTGAATGAAATCCAGTCATTTATTATAATATCCAATATCCATGACTGTCAAAGAGCAGAGAAAGTGAGGCTATTGTGAAAAAATAAATAAATAAGTGATTGTTCTTCTGCTGGACCAATCATCTTGGCTTTATTCAGTGATTTTAGTTCGGAGTGCCAGTCTTTCCACACAGGAAGAATGAGAAGAAAGAAAAGGTCGATGATACTTAAAACAAGCTTGCAAATGGCATAGTGAGAAGACGTGCTATGGGGAGAAAGGAGAAAGGCAAAAACAGACCTCCCAGAGACTAGAGGTTTCGACTTTTCATTTTGAACTTAAACAGGGTACAGCTGTCTTCTCGTTTACAAGAAGCTTCTACAATTGGTCAATCCTGTGTCTTTGTGAAGATGGATAGGCACACAAATACAACTTCACATCTTCCTATCCCCCAGACTCTCACAAACAAACACACACGTATAAAAACATATACATTTGGAACACACACTACCTCACACACAAACTCAAGCTCATATATCACACATGAACCCACCACGACATACATCTTATACACACAGCTTGTAAGTCCACCAGCTGGTCACACACAAAGCATAGCTATATAGGTACCTGTGTTTGTGCACACATTTCATACAGTCACCTTTGCATTTGCTTTCCTGCATGGGTCCACCTCATAAATAACATTCATGACATTCACATAAGGATGTGTATTAATATTAACAGAAAAATGTACACACTTTGCCCCGTCATTTCCACACATATCACCACACATATGTATATAGACAAGAGCTCATGAATTAGTATTCACAGAAATATATTCACAGACACAGTCTCAGAAATAAACATTCAACGACTCGTGAGAAATAAAACAATCTGTATTAGGATTTTTGGGAATTTCAGTTACAAAGAAGGAAAATAAACAAAGAAAAAGAAAGCCAATACAAGGAGCAAAATAAGCATAGTTCCGAGCCCTGGAGACCTTTCCTTGCAGAGGGAAGATGGCTATTTTAATTCAAAGGGAACCCGCTTTTAATACCATAACACGTTATTGGAGGCGAGTCTCTCTGTAAAATGTCAGGCAGCAATGCTTAATCCGTTAAATACACAATTCGGTTCCCAGCTGAGCTGAGCTACTTGATCAAGGTCATCGGGAACAGTTACCAGTAGGGGCCTGAGAGGTTTTTAAGCAGGAACCACAGGACCACTCCCTTAGATTCTCCTCCAGTATTTAATTTTACAGGCAAAGAGAGGAATGCGTACTTAAAACAGGATCTCTCCATTTAAAATTCTATTTAATTCATCACCACACATCATAATTTTGACAGTGTGTGTGTGTGTGTGTGTAGGGAATCATCATTTATAGATGAGTCTGCTGCATTTTAAGCATGCTCACACATACAGAAGCTTGAGATTGTGTGCTGAGGACTGGTGGTCTCTGCTTTAGTGATGACAGTTAGCAGGCAACCTAGGCTGACGATGCCAAGGGATGATGTTTCAGACATTAGTAATAGTAATTTAAAATGGAAAAAAATCCCCCAAATCTTACTATTGTGGAATATTTAGTAATTATGCTTTTGTGTTTATGACGCAAAAGGCCTTCATAGTGCCAGTGTCCAGTTAGAAAGCATAGTTTCTTACTGCCCTCTCGTGGTACCTATTAGGAATAACTGTCTCATCACAGAATAAAAGCAAATGTTTTAGGGTAAATATAAAAAAAGTCATTGATATTGAAATTTTCTTCACTGATAAAATGTTTTAAATATCCTGTAATATGGCATTAGGTAATTCTGAATTGTCCACATTAGCCAAAGAATATTTCAGATACAAATGGCTTGGATTTGCATACATTACTATTTCTAATTAATTCTGTATCTATTTAAGAGTGACTAGAGCCATATCTGTTGATGCATGCATGTAATCTCAGCCCTTCATGAAGCTTAGGCATGAATCCTGTAAATCCTAAGCCTGTCTTTCTAACTTAGAGTGAGAAATACTGTCACAAAATTACAAGCACTTCCATAATCTCATATAATATTCTACATATAAAATAATGCATAATTCACATAATATCACATTCTGCCGAGCATTATGTATAGAAAATTCCACATAATTCACATAATATCAGAAAATATTCTATATAACACTTTATATTTAAATTTTTGCATAATTCTCCTAATCTCTGTATTTGGGAGGTAAAGACCCAGGTACATGGTCATCATCTTTGGCTATTTCAACCTGGCCTACAGGAAAGTACGTTTCAAAAAAAAAAAAAGGATAGAAGATTAACCTGAGGGGATATAGTCCTTGCTTGTCATAATGTAACCCCAGACAGAATTATGCACTGAGTACAAGGCACGGAATCTATTCCTCATTTTGTCTACACAGGTTTGATCACCATTTGCCACTGTGACTTCCTGATCCCTCCTAGGTGGCTCCAGTCTGTCGGGAAGTCCTACCGCCAAGGTCCAACTCTAACATTACTGGATAGTGCTGTGCAAAAACATGAAGTCCCTTGGGCAGCAGAGCTTCCTCTTCTCTTGGGGATCCCAGAACCAGACTACCTGAGGAATGTCAAGTAGTCCTTCACCTGAGATTCCTGGAATGACTGACTCCCCATGCTAATGTGGCATCTTAGTAGCCTTAACCTTCCTGCCAGTGACCTTTACCTATCCTGGATATTATCACCCCAATCCCCAAACTATATAAACTTTGGTTCACCATGAATAAAGTGCATCCGTATAAGCCCACTCCGAATAAAGATATAGGTACAAGCAAAGTCTTAGGGAGCTATTTCATTGAAGATCGTCTGAGAAGGTTTTTGCCTAAAAAAGCTGTAACACTAAGATCACTGGAGAAGCCCCACCAAGTGCCTCCAGTCGTACCGGATCCTGCCTGTTCCAGACTCTGCTTCATCCTTCCAGGCCAGTGTGCAACCCTGTCTAGACACCCTGAGAAGAAGAAAATAGAAGACACAGAACCATACTGTGGAACCACACTGTGAAATCACACCACACCTGTGCTTGCCTGTGGTCTCCTTTCTAAGCTGTGTGTCTCATTTCACAGTAGTGCCCTCTGCCTTACCGAGCTACTGCAGACTCCTTGCTTGAATATATTTGGTTCCTTTGAAAGTATGCCTTATTTCTATTCCAGCAGCCACTACTTGGAATGAACCAATTAAACATTCCTTCCTAGTTTGTTATAAAATGGTGTTTCTCACACAGAAAATTCTAATTCCATAATCATATGTGGAAGGAAAGATATGAACATATTTACTTCCTACCACTTAGATATCTATTATCTATTATCTATCTATCTATCTATCTATCTATCTATCTATCTATCTATGTCTATCTATCAATTTTCATCATCTATATATACCATCTATTAAGTGTATGATCTTTTTATATATGTATCCATCTTTCTATCATCTATGTAATTAATTATTTATTGAAAAATAATTATTCCTCATTATCCTATGTCCTTAAAACTACAAATCCATAGGTTATATCCCAAAGATAAGGAAAGAAGGATAATTTGGGGCGAGAGGATGAAGGGCCATTAATATTGGGTGGTACAGTTGGAACTCAATATCAAGTCTGTAGTAAATCTTGGCCTTAAAAGAAAATACTAATTATATAATTTGTAAGCAATTACTACCAGGCCTTGGTATCCCATGTATAATGAAGAAGGCCAGAGTAATGGTTCCTAGTAAAGGCTGGAACACCTAAGGCTACCAGCAACTACTGAGCAACTCCAGAAGAGGGCTCACGAGAACAGTGTCGGGGCTGAGATAGGAGTGTATCCTGCATCCAAGTAGTAAAAGTGCTGGCAGAGTAATGAACATTGCCAAGTAATTGGCTGACACTGGGATATACCACAGATCATCACCAACAGGAAAGCATTTAAAAGAGCTGGCAGTTCAAATTTAGAGTTTTATTACTTTTATTCTTTCTTCACTAAGCTACCAAGAAGGTATTAAAAATTTCCTCCAGGGGGCCTACACAGCTTATAAATGTTTAACAAAATGCATTCATAACTACTAACATGACCTTGAATACCATGCAGGATGCTGCCCATGTCTACGCTACTGGGTAATGTTCATATGACCGCATTTTAAAATTTCTCACTGCATATCAGTTAGGCTTTGGATCCCAGAATGCAGATGCTGTGGACATCTGATTTCAGCCTCAATGGCTTCAACTCTCTAATTACCCGTTTTCTTTATGGATTAATTAGCTGGGTAGCTGTGTGATTTATCCTGATTGATTACCATCACGGCAGAACATTTGCAGATGGAGTAAACGATGTATGTTTTTAGCAGTAGCTATTCTGGCTTCCTCAATTTACATGGCATGTCAAGGTCTGACAGTCATCACTTGCATACTATAAGGAAGCCTCCTTAAAAGTGCAGCAAAAATTGGATTTCTGAGATTTCTCCTCTCCCTCCACTCTTTCCCTTTCTTCTTCTTTTTATCCCCCTCTCTTTCTTCCTTCTTTTTGGTGGTAGTGGGAATTGAGTCCAGGGCCTTCCTCATGTCCAGGAAGCATTCCAGCACTGATCTATTTCTGTTTCTTGTTACCTACCTGTAGTCCAAGCAAAACGTGCACCTGTGATCCCCTGACCCCAGCCTCTGAGCGGCAGGCACTGTAAGCCTGTTTTATCAGGCTCAGCAAGAATTCCTTTCTTGCTAATAATAGCTTCCCTGTTCTTCTTTTGATTAAATTGAAAAAAGAGTCATCTTTATAATAATGCAAGCTGCCTAAACACTGGACTTTTTGTTAAAGAGGTAAGAATAAGACTTAGTAACAAATGTATGAGATTGTTTACTCCTTACTGATTAAAGGCACCTATAGTAGCAAGGTACGGGAAAATACTGCCAGTGTCTAAGGATATTGACACAACATGGGTTAGCAACAACATGCATTGCATTGATTCTGATTTGCTCTTGAATATCCACAAAAATCCATCATTTCAGGGGATCAGGGAGCAGGTTTAGCTGGTAGAACGATTGCCTTGTAAACATGAAGATCTGAGGATGACAACCAGAACCTGATAAAAATGCATGATATAGTGCCTGCTTGTCATGCTATGCTGGGGAGATTGAAATGGGTGCATTCCTGGGATTGAGAGCCAGTTACATTAGCCTTCTTATGGAGTTCCAGGCCAATGACGTGGATCTCTCTCAGAAAAAGAAAGATACAAGTACCTGACCTGAGAGGACTGACAGCTGAGATTGTCTTCTGGCCTTACACATCTTCATATACCCCGATCCCTGCAACACATTCACACACACACACACACACACACACACACACACACACACACACACGCACACACACATATTTGAACACACACCTGTACACATGCACAGAACACACACATAATCATATAAAACTATTAATAATACTGCAGATAGGGTTCTAGCATAACTGTCTCTTAAAAGGCTCCACTCAGCAGCCAATAGAAACAAATGCAGAGACCCACACCCAAACATTAGATGGAGCTTGGAGAGGAATGTGAAAGAGTTCGGGGAGAGGACAATTGAGTGACCTGAAGAAGATAGGTAGTACCCGGAACACCAGCAGAGTTAACTGATCTGGACTGTTTGGGGGCTCCCAGAGACTAGAGCATAGGCTGGACCTAGGCCCCCTGTGCCTATGTCTATGTACAGCTTGGTCTTTGTGCAGGTCCCCCAACAGCTGGAGTGTAGATTATTCCTGAGTCTTTGGCCTGCTGTGATCTAGTCCCCTGTCTAGCCTCAGTGGGAGGGGATGGGTCTAGTTCTGCAGAGACTTGATATGCCAGGGAGTGGTGATATTTATGGGAACCTCTCTCTTTTCTTAGGAAAAGGGGAAGGGGGAATGGAAGCAAGAGCTATGTGAGGTGGAGTTAGAAACGGGGTGATGTTGGGTTGTAAAGTGAATAAATAAATTAATTAATAAAAATTATGTCAAAATCTATGTGTTTACCAATAGTACAATGCAATCCATCCTTAGCTCAGTTGAATAGGATGCCAAGGAGTATTAACTTCTGAAGTTCTGAGGTTTCAATCTGGCAAATATCTGATTTTGATAAATGCTATGTAAGGCTGCAAGTTGAATGTCATTTAACTTTAGCTTCCAACTCACAATTCACTTTCATCAGACCTAGTAATCTAATGGAATACCACTGTACATGGGAGGAAATGGACAAAATGAGGAATCCATCTGCAGCAAGTGAACATCACTACAGGGGAAACCCCCAACAGATACTTGGAGCTGAACAGACTTCAGAATCAACTTCTTCATACAAAGGAAGACAGTTCACAGTCATTACTAAGATGAAAAATAGTGATGCTGTTTCCAGTTTCTGTAACCTGATGGCATAATTCACCACCCAATTTAACTTAGAATGAAACCTTCTGTTCTTGGCTGGGTGAAGTGAGAACTTATCAGATGTGAGGCTACATTTTCCCTTGAAAAGAGTGATAGTCCCAAGCTTAATAGACCTTCTGAAATGTAATGTACATTCATAGAAACTCCTACAAAAAAAATTCTGATGATTTTATCTTGGTGGGCCATGTAGCACTTTCGATTTTACAGGACAGAATCCATTCACTATGTGTCTCAAGGGCCATTAGATTCCCCAGGAGTTGAGATAATGAAGATAAACAGTTTAACCTCTGCTAGACTTGAGACCCTGGTTACCATATTGTCTCATTAGGGAGATGAACCCTTGGGAAAAGCATGATTAAGCATGAGAGCATCAGGCCTCTAAGTGGCAGCCTGGTGTGCTGCTTGCATACTCTAGTTTTGCTTGCCATTGCATTCTGTCCATGTTCTTTTGCTGTTGTGAAAGACTTTTTATTCACAAAGACAAAGCCTGGGCTTTGAGGGTCAACAGTCACCTATATCTTAAGAAAATGGGCTAAAGTGTATTTTGGAAATAGGAGTGAATTCTTTCAGGATGAGGGTAGCATATTCCCAAAGCACAAATATATTTCTAAAAAGATGATTCACAATTATTTAGAGTCACAGTTCTAAAACCATATCGCACTTATATGACTATCATATCCATGAGTAAAATAAGAGAAAATATTACAATGTTATGTTGCCCCTTATTTTCTGATATTTATTTCCTTATGTGAATAAGATAAAATGATCTAACTAACAGTGACTATGCTTCCTTCTTCTTAATGGACCTCAGGAGCAAATCAGCCAGTGAGAAATGTTGCTTCTCATCTCCGTCTTTTGAACAGAGAAATGGGGTTTATTGTAAAGCCCAGCTGTGAATGAATGCTTGCTATGGGAGCATGAGCTTGTATACTATTTTGGATGTAGAGCTTTCCAAGGGCCTCAAGAGTCAAACCTAAGTCTTAAATATTTGAAGCAGGTCAATCCTTTCATCTCCTAGAAAATACATCCAAACCTTCTATGGAGGAGCAAAGGGGGTCCTTCCTCACTTTTTGAAAAGTACAACAATAAGGCAGTATCTTTTATAGACTCCACACATAGGTATTTTATGTGATCAAACCACATGAAGGATGTCTGAAGTTTAGAATTAAGGATTTTATCATGACTCTAAATTTCTGGTTTCTTACAACTCATAGAGAAACTTCCCACTTGATTATTTTGGAACATTTGGATACCTCCAGAAGTACAGCTTCTGCAGGGAATGTAGCTCAGTGTTAGGGCACACACATAGCCTGTTTAGGCCCTTGGCTCAATACTGGACATGAATAAATAAACTAAATATTTGGGAAGAACAAGCAATAATTAACATAATATAATCTGAATATATCTAGAACTCAGAATCCTAGTTTTTCATAAACACAAAATGTAATACATATCAGTGAGGAAAGAAGTTATTTATCACATTAAACGAAAACACGGTGGCTGGAGAGATGGTTCATAAGTTAAGAACACAGGCTACTCTTCCAGAGAACCTAATTTCAATTCCTAGCATCATCCACATGACAGCTGACAATCATCTGTAACTCCAGTTGTAGAGGACACAACAACTCCTTGTCCCCTAGACACTGCGGACATGTGCTGCATAGACATACATATAGATCAAAATACCCATAAAATGTAAATCTTTTAAAAAATAAAAAAATAAAATAAACTAGAGTGCTGTTTTTAAACTTTGTTTATTGGCAATTTCATGCATTTTCTCTGCCTATTACAGTCTTACCCTTTCTCTCTCTCCCAGGGAATCTCCTCTCAACAATTTTCCCTCCTACTGCCATGTCTATTTTGCACATATGTTCCCACTGAGCTTAATTAGAGTTGCATGGAAGAGCATAGGTAGGGGTTGTTTACTGGAGCATGGGGCGATGTATCAGTGCCTACAATGGTTTGTCTTTATGTTAGGGCACATCACGACTTTGATGAGTCCCACGTCCTTTTGCCTTTATGGACCACTTTCCTCAAATTCTGTCTCTTTCTGTTTCTCTCTGTCTTTCTGCCTGTCTTTCACTCTGTCTCTCTCTATGTATGTCTCCCTCTGTGCCTGTGTAAGTCTGTCCATCTCTGAACAAAGAATTATAAATTATATAAGCATATATTTCTATTGTATGATATTTAAAAATCGTTATGTATATGAGTGTTTTATACTCATAAATATATTTGTACTATTTGCATGCCTAGTGTCTGTGGAGGGCAAAATAAGCTGTTAAATCTCTTGTTATGTGAAATCATGAGTGGTCATGCATGAGCTGCCAGGAGATGCTTGGAACTGGGACTGAACCTGAGTCCCCTGCAATAGCAGCAAATGCTTTCACCACCAAGCTCTCTCACCAGCCCATTGCATGAGGTCTTTGATTCAGCATTTATTAGCAATAATTTGGATTAATTTTATTCAGTTTGGATTCCCCCAAAACAGTCATCTCAAAGTCTGTGCATTACTTGTATAAACCCACCCTTCTGCCTGACTGATATGAACCATCATAGTTAAACAATATTGGCATCATGTACTGTTCGCTTTGACCTGAAAGTGAAGTTTTCTTCTAATTAAGGTTGAATAACAGTTTCTTAAACCTCTTAAAGTAATGAGGCCCTGGGCATATAAACTTCAAGTCCATCATAGAGAAGTCCTCTGTGCTCCTATCTGCTTATGTCTAGATGCTGTGTGTCTGTGTATATTAGTCTTTTCTTCTAGCGAACCAGAGTGATAGAATGAGTAAATATTATGCAGTGATTGTTTCTCATGTTTGTAATCCCAGAAATCTGGAGGGTAATGCAGGAACATTCCCATGAGGTCAGCATGGACTACAAACTAAGTGAGCTTCTTCTTTCAATAAATAAATGAATAAATGAATAAATAAATGTATAAATAAATAAATAAATAAATAAGTAAATAAATAGAAGTAGAAGAGAAAAAAAGCAGAGGCCAGAGGATCAGAAGCTATAACTACATAATAAGTTGGAGACCAGTAGGACTATATGAGATCAAAGAAGAAGAAAGACAAAAGGAAAGGGAAAAGAAAACAGCTCACAGACAACATTGTTGAATGGTACTAACATGGAGGAGACGTGGGTAAAGATGGAGAAATAGGAGGGAAAAACGTTTCGTGTGGTTGGAGATGAATGTAAGGGGAGGGCTCAGAAGCAAAATGATATGAAGGACAAAGAACCCTCAGGATCCTGAAAGGCACCTGGGATATAAACTAGGCGTCTGTGTGCTTTAAAGCTACTGTCCATCGAATCACTCCTATATCTCTCTAGTACAGAGCTTCCCAAATCTGGAAGGCTTGTCTACTGAATTTTATTGCTCTGTCATTTCATAAATTTCTGCATTGGCATCTGTGATAAGCCCTAGATCATATTCCCACCACTGTTACAGAGTTTAGGGAGAGCAAAGTCAGATGTAAGAGAGACAGCTACATTTCAAGACAACTTTGGATGCATTTGGATCATTGGCCTAAACTTGTCACAAAATGCCATGTCAGAGAGTGAAGGATACTGGAGTGTGTCATCTCCAGTAGAGGGCAGACTCAATTAGAACTGAGAGTACTTTGCTTCTAATAAAGGAAAGGGGCAAAGACATACTACCCGCTCAAGAAACTATTGTGGAAACTTTCACATTTCCCTGTAAGGAAAGAATGGAAAATTCTGCCAGGGGTCTGGAATGAAATGTCCTGAGTGTGCAATGATATGGAAGAGCTGAATCTTTGCTGGTTGATCACCAGTTCTCACTAGGCAAGCATCCCACATTTCTTGATCTCAGAATTCAGAACAATTTATTCAATAGACCTGGCAGAAATTCTTCATCAACACCTGAACACTCCATTTTCTGGCAAAATATGCACACTATGGGCCTTTAATAATTTGCTTTAGTTCTCTTTGCTTGTTCCCCTATATAATTTTCTGGGAAGGACAGGAAGATGCATATAAGATTCTAGGCTATTGGCATCACATAATGGTCAACTTGAGAAGTTACAAATAATTTTAAAATAGGAAGAGCCCATTATATGCTAAAACAGATTTATATTACCCTAAGTCTTTAATAGTTACAAATAAATGACTCAGGATAGAGTGAATTTGATATGATTGATATATGTAACCTAAATGATCATTAAGTTTGAAACTTAAATTGCAAGTGAGAAATTCAATTTGTAGATGCTTCTGAATTAGACATTAACTATATGTCAGAAAATGTGTTGTTTCCCAAATGTTCTATTCAATAACCTAATTCATAAAACCTTTCAAAACAAAACACAGATTTTGGAAGGTGAAGTATCTGCATTCAATAAGTGCTCTATTAGTGTACACAGAGCCCTGGGTTCAATCCCCAGGATAGCATAAATCAAATGCAGCAGTTCATATCTTTAATCCAAGCACTACAGAAACAGAGGCAAGAGTATCAGAAGCTCAAGGTCATCTATAAATACATGACAGTATGACTGCATAAGACCAACTGGATAAGTGAATGGATGAGTAGATAGGTGATAGATAGGTAGGTAGGTATTTAGATAGATAGATAAATAGATAGAGAGATAGATAGATATTGACATGCTATCCTGGATTATCTTACTCTGGTGAGATAAAAGTCTGTTTAGATGTGCTTCCTGAATCAAGAATGTGCTTCTTTAGCTTCAGTTTCCTTTTCCATTTTGTGGAATGACAAAGTACCCAGAGTGACTCCTTTTTGTCCTAGTTTTGCTCATTTAACTGTCCTTTATAAAGTTGTTTGATTCACAACAACAAAAATTGCCTTAATTAATTGAATCTTAATCTCTTTGCCTTTAGTGTGCTATATATTTTGGCTGTATACACCCTATACTGCCTTACATTGGACCCAAGAGTTCTTTGTTACAGAACCAACACAATTCTTCACAGAATTAGAAAGAGCAATCCTCAAATTCATCTGGAATAACAAAAAACCCAGGATAGCTAAAACTATTCTCAGCAACAAAAGTAATTCTGGGGGAATCAGTATCCCTGACCTCAAGCAATACTACAGAGCAATAGTGTTAAAAACTGCATGGTATTGGTACAGTGACAGGCAGGAGGATCAATGGAACAGGATTGAAGATCCAGATATGAACCCACACACCTATGGCCACTTGATTCTCGACAAAGAGGCTGAAAACATCCAATGGAAAAAAGATAACCTTTTCAACAAATGGTGCTGGTTCAACTGAAGGTCAGCAGGCAGAAGAATGCGAATTGATTCATCCTTGTCTCCTTGTACTAAGCTCAAATCCAAATGGATCAAGGACCTCCACATAAAGCCAGATACTCTGAAGCTAATAGAAAAAAAACTGGGGAAGACCCTTGAGGACATCGGTACAGGGAGAAAGTTTCTGAACAGAACACCAATAGCGTATGCTCTAAGAGCAAGAATTGACAAATGGGACCTCATAAAATTACAAAGTTTCTGTAAGGCAAAGGACACTATGAAGAGGACAAATCGGCAACCAACAAATTGGGAAAAGATCTTCACCAATCCTACATCAGATAGAGGGCTAATATCCAATATATATAAAGAACTCAAGAAGTTAGACTCCAGAAAACCAAACAACCCTATTAAAAAATGGGGTACAGAGTTAAACAAAGAATTCTCACTTGAAGAACTTCGGATGGTGGAGAAGCATCTTAAAAAATGCTCAACTTCATTAGTCATTAGGGAAATGCAAATCAAAACAACCCTAAGATTTCATCTTACACCAGTCAGAATGGCTAAGATTAAAAATTCAGGAGACAGCAGGTGTTGGAGAGGGTGTGGAGAAAGAGGAACACTCCTCCACTGCTGGTGGGGTTGCAAATTGGTACAACCACTCTGGAAAGCAGTCTGGCGGTTCCTCCGAAAACTGGGCACCTCACTTCCAGAAGATCCTGCTATACCACTCCTGGGCATATACCCAGAAGACTCCCCACCATGTAATAAGGATACATGCTCTACTATGTTCATAGCAGCCCTATTTATAATTGCCAGAAGTTGGAAAGAACCCTGGTATCCCTCAACAGAAGAGTGAATGCAAAAAATGTGGTATATATACACAATGGAGTACTATTCAGCCATTAGAAACAATGAATTCATGAAATTCTTAGGCAAATGGATGGAGCTGGAGAATATCATACTAAGTGAGGTAACCCAGACTCAAAAGATGAATCATGGTATGCACTCACTAAAAGGGGATATTAACCTAGAAAACTGGAATACCCAAAACATAATCTACACATCAAATGAGGTACAAGAAGAACGGAGGAGTGGCCCCTTGTTCTTAAAAGACTCAGTGAAGCAGTATAGAGCAAAATCAGAACAGGGAAGTGGGAAGGGTTGGGTGGGAAAACAGGGGGAGGGAAGGGGACTGATGGGACTTTCGGGGAGTGGGGGTCCAGAAAAGGGGAAATCATTTGAAATGTAAATAAATATATCAATAAATTAAAAAAAAAAGAATTCTGAAGATTTTCTTTGTTTAGGTAAATAAATTATCTTTCTAATTTGAACAACACAGGTAATCAGTTCAATCTATCTCAATATATATTTGATTCTACATGAACAAATCTTATGAGGGAGAAAAAAATGCCACAGCATAGGGGAATACCAGGACAGGGAATCAAGAGTGGGTGGGTTGGTGAGCACGGGGGGTGGGGCATGAGATAGGGTGTTTTCTGAAGGGAAACCAAACCAGGAAATGTAAGTAAAGAAAATATCTTATAGAAAAAAGCAAAACAAAACAAATGTTGAGACAGGGTTGTGTTTGTGTATTACAAGTTGACTACAAATTTTCTCTTAAGGGAAAACGAAGTTGAACTCTCTGAACTTCTTGCCTTCATCTCCCCAGTGCTGAGACTATAGCTATGCACTAACACATCCAGTTTACATGATGTTAGGGATTGAACCGTAGGCTCTACAGCTGCTAGGAAAACACTCTACAGACTGAGCTACATCCCCAGCCCGGGACAGAATCAAAAGAAGTGCAATCAAAAAGCTTTGAGCAAGGCAGAAGAATGGAGTGAAGGCAGGGTTTAAGTTTCACAAACAAGAAAAATACATAGAGGTCTGCTGAATTTGCTAGGGACTTCTCTTAGGAGATTTTCCAGTTCTTAAATTTAGCACAGTAAGGAACTAGAAGCTATGTATAGAATGACTGAAAGATAATTTAAAGTGTCATTGACAAGAGGAAAAAGATAAAATGAAAAAGAAAAGGAATTGGGAAACAGGAATAAGGAATTTTCTTATAAATGTCTCAGGCTTTCAGATGGAAATCCACAGAACTTAAAATAACTGCATTTCATCTCTCACCTCACAAACACTAGCAGAGGGAGTTCTATGGTCATGTTGTTTGCCAGAATGTCTGAAAATTACAATTTACTCTAACTGGCAGTAAATGAAATTTCTAGCCACATATCGTTCCAACCAGGAAAAATATATGGTTGAAAACCAATACCTGGTTTAAACCAGGTATTAAAAGTCAAACCATTTATGTTTTGTATACTGGAATTAAATTATGGATTTTAAGTATTATGGATTTGTTCTTGAGACAGATTTCATGTAGCTGAGTGTGGCATCAAACCTGTGATGTGGATAAGAGTTACCTTGAACACCTGATTATCCTGCATCCACCTTCTAAGCTGGGAGACTATAGGTATGTTCCAGTACATGAAACTCTAAAAGTTATAGGTAACTCTAATTATTAAATACAGGAACATATATTGCCAGATTATTTTGACAAAGATTTGGATTATATTTTAACAAGTGAAACCAAGACTATGAAATAAAAAATAAACAATTTTTTCCTTTTAAATTTCAGTATACAAGTTAAACAGAAAACAAGTTCAGTAAAGTGAGGGGAAAGTTGATTGAATGTATTCTTGGTTGAAGTGGCAAGGATGAAATGATAAACAAAGGAACCTTAAAACACAAAAGGACACTCTAGGATTTAGAGGTATTGAAAACCAATATGATAATAAAACAAAAATGATGTTTGCATATACAAATGAACAGGACCTTGTCATATCTACAGACAAAAAGGAATCCATAAATTATAGTAAAAAAGAAAAAGGTAAAAGAGAAAGAAATCACACACAGGCAAAGAGACAAGGAAATATAATCATAAAATAACGTAGAGTGCTTTAAAAACAAACAAACAAACAAACAAACAAACACACTGAGTAATGGCAACTCACAATGTAATCTTAGCCCTCAAGAGACTGAAACACAAACATTAGCAAGTTCAAAGTCAGTTTCGGGACTACACAGTAAAACCCTGTCTCAAAATGCCAAAAGGAAAAATTTCAGAGTAGCAACTACAAGGTGCTAATTTCCCAAGAGAGATAAAAAGAAAAGCATAAAATCAGACAGTAAAGAATAATATCACTTAAGTGCTGGGGGAAAATAACCGGTAACCTAGAATTATATATGCAGAAGAAATTCAAGAGTTACATGAGAGACTGACTCTGGAATAATTTATTCTCAGCAGACTCCTGAAAGAAGAAATAAGAAAAGAAATTCTTAAGGCAGGAAGTAAATGATCTCCCAAAACCACAGGGAGTCCAGAAGCTAGGAGGAGTGGAGCTAAGGGTGAATGTGTGATCTAGTTCAAAACTGCATTGCCTTTTTTTTTTTTTGTAATAAAACATTTTATTTGTTGTAAAGGGAAGTAAAAACACTTTATGATAAAATTAAAGATTTGCATGGAAAATATTTCAGATAAACATGTTAAAATTGACAATTTTCACAGAAAATTAAAGAGTAAAGTGGTAGACATGTAAAACATTGCTAAATTAGTTGAAATATGGGATAGAAACATTTTATGATAGAATTGAAGACTCCTGTGGGAAGAATTTTTGATAAAATTGTAGAAAAATGTAGAAAAATGTTAGAATTGAAGATTATCATGTAAAATTTTATATAGATTTGATAATGGTAGGCATAAAAGTATTCATATGTTGATTGAAAGTGGAATTATAAACATTTTCTGATAAACTTGAAGATTTACATGGAAAATATTTCAATCAACTTAGAATTATCTTTATGCCTATCATTTTATCTATAAGATTTCCATGATGATCTTTAATTTTAACATGTTTGTCTCTGCATTGCCTTTTTTAAAAGCAATGTCTTTATAAATAGCAATAGTAAATACGGGGCATAAGTACTTCCTGATGAAATTACCACAAACACACAAAGAAGATCATTCATGTGTTTTATATTTCTGATATGGTCTAGGAAATGGTAAAATTACCTATCATTTTTTTAATCAGGCCTTAAGTATTCAAACAAAACTATCCAAGACAATTTCCTGAGCGGACAAGGATGCGTCTAGCTAGCAAGTTTAAGGGGAGGCTACATGAAAGATCCAGCTATGGAGTCAAAAACCAAGGCTATCAGAAGGGAAAGGACAACAGAAGTGTAGGACAAAAATGAACAAGTACCTCCACATCACTTCATTAATTTAATGGTGGTTTGTGACACAGCTCAGTGGTTATGAAGTATCAGCATGCTACTCTTGCAAAGAGCCCATGTTGGATAGCCAGCATCCATGTTGAATGAATCACAACCACCCAAAACTTCAGAATGTTTGATGCTTTCTTCTGGATTCCTTGAGCACCACACATGTGTGCACATACACACATGTACATATGATCAAATCAAAATATATATTAAGTCTCAACTAATTAAAAATTCAGATGAAATGACAAAGACTGCCAGTTTTGTTAGTAAATAAACCAAATTATATACTACCTAATATAAAGATAAATGTCCTTCAAGTAGAATAACAATTGGATGTTATCCTTTGATTTTTCAGAGGAGCTAACTCAGTTTCATAGATCCAGAAGACCTGAAATTATTGAAAAGAGATCAGATAACTGTGGACACAGACATACCCCCATAGTGACAAATATGTTTTCTCTACTTTGAATCCATTATAAGCTATAATTTAATTCAAGAGAAAGAAAGACATGTGGAGTAAAATTCTTCTTAAAATTAGTCAAGAATATGTGGGTAGCTGACAATATACAGTACTTGTTTTGTTTATTCATTGTAAGGCAAACATATATGTTTAGTTTATAATAAATGTGAGTTTGCATATTTTCTAAACTCATAAAACCAGATGACATTTTTAATACTTTGAAGGCATTTATATTATTAATTCTATTTATTATTTTATGCAAAGTCTATTAAAATAGCTTTTTAAATGACAGTCAAACCTGGGTCATTTGTATCTCATATAAATTTTAGAAAGGGACACATACACACACACACACACACACACACACACACGCACACGCACACGCACACGCACATGCACACACACACATACACACACACAAAGACTACACCCATATGCACATACACCCTACATGTACTCTGTTTCGCTGTGCCTGCTATAGTTTGGCAAAATAAGATGTTTGGTCTCTTGCTGCATAAATGTAAGTCATAAAACACCCTAAATACTGACAGCTTTATTCCACCTGAAATTTACATTAGATAGTCACTGGGCTATGAAAGGTACAATGTCTATGAGAGAACTCATCAAAACACAGATATAAAACATATACCTGCCTTTTTGTCTCAGAAGGCTGCATGGCTTTTATCTCAGCCCATAAATAAAGAAGGCATCAGAACACTTATCTGCACACAATAACAAATCCCATCCTCCGAGCAACTGTAAAAACACCGGAGCCTGTAATTGACCTTGGATATAACACAGAAATGGGACAAAAAGACAGCAAAACCTTTTGTCTGTCTGTATCCACATATAAAGCACTACTGCACACAGTGAAAGCCATTAAAATAAAGTCAATGGTGTGAAAAGGAGAAGAAATAATGTATTATTGAACAAAGCAAAAGAGACATATTAAACAAGAAGATGCATGCTTTGTCTCATTCAACACTCTGATAGTCTCTGCCGAAGCCATTTTGGATTTTTGTTTTAAAGAAAGGCTAAAAATTTCAAACCTCAGTGCTACAGTTAATGTGGTTGTTTCTCTCATACTTTGATGCTGCCTGCAGATTTTGCTAATGGGTAGTTTCTATGGATACATTTTCAAAATACATAACACTGTTTTTATATTGTTGGAACTCAGGTATTATGACTGAATTGCAGTAAGAGATTGGCATGTGTTTATTGAACAACTTTCAGACATGTTTGCTTTTTCTCCAGTCTAAATTCTGACAATTTCCCTGGAGTCATCACAAGAACAACTGTAGTGCCCAAATCCAGATACACACATGTATGCATTGTAGGTCTACAGCAAGACTAAAGGTTAAGTCTCTAAGTAGGCTTCTCAGAGAGCTAAGTGCAAGGATTGCTAAAAGAGTTCAAACACTGTGGCAGTGGCAGTGGGGAGGGTTGGAGATAAGTACCAGAACACCAGTGAAAAGCAGCTCCTAAACAAAGGCAGGGTTTGAGAATATCTTCAAGATTAGTTTAAATGGATGACAAAGTAGGCAAAGAATATTTCATCATGGATGAGATGAAGGCCCAATGTCTTTTTAAAGAGATGCATATGAACATAGAACATCCTCCAAAAATGAGATAGGAGAGAGTCAAGGATGGGAGTGTGAGTAAGGACCATAGGGGCCCATTATGTGAAGCCTTTGCATACATGATAAATCAATTAAATTTGATTTAGAAGTAGAATCTGTTAAATAAACCAAACCTGAATCAGTGAGATGGTTCAGCAGGATAAAACAGTTACCAGCAAGATGGTGATCTGAATTTGATGTCTGGAATGAACTCCTAAAGGTTTGCTTCTGACTTCTTTGTGGGCATGTTCACATATATACATTTAAGTTCTCATATTAAGGCACACACATGGAGGTTAAAGGAACACATCCAGGAGTTGACATTTCACAATATGCCCCCTGGGATCAAAATTGGCTTCTTAGTAGCAAGTACATTAATAAACTAAACAATATTGCCAGTATGCATGTATGTATGTATGTATGTATGTATGTATGTATGTATGTATATACATATATATATATGTGTGTGTGTGTGTGTATCTATGTATCTATATCTTTACTTTAAGAAGTAGTAATTTAAAAATATTTATTTAATGTCACTAACAGATCCAAAATGAATTAAATAAGGTATATTTGTAGTTACCTATATATAATCTGTACAATGACACTTATTTTAGTTTTTCAGAAAAAGCTTATCTAAGGGTTTCCTCTGGCAATTTTTGTTGATATTATTTTAGATAATTCGATTATTGCTGTTTGTTTTATCTTGTTGCTCTTCAGTCTTCACTTCCCAGTGCCTACAAATGTATTTGGTAGGTATCTTTTGACTGGTCAGCTCACTCCTGGAGTGGTTCCCAGCATCCCATTGTGCCTATGATGATTTACCATGACAGGAAAGATAACTAGCTATATGTCATTCACTTTTAAAAAATCATGTGAGTTCACCAACCCTTTAATTAATTATCCTAGCTCTTACCATAAAGGAACTCCATGAGTTGTCCCTTGCCTACTCGAAGTTCCTTTCTTTAACCTAAACTGCATTTTCTCTCTTCCCTCACGCTTTCCACACCAGGCATGCTTGCTTCTTGTTTTACTCAGAAGCCCTGTCACATTAGCTTATTTTTTTTGAGATTGTCATAATTATCTGTCTTCCTAGTATAGTATTTCTCAATTCCTCCTCTCCATTGAAGTCTTTGCCTCTTCTTTCACCTCGTTCCTCCTTCGCCTCCGTTTTTACTTAGATAGGGAATCATACTGTAGCTCAGGCAAAAAGTCTCTATGTAGCCCAGACTTGCTTCTAATTTTACAATCCCACTGTTTCAGCCTATTAAGATCACAGATGTAATTCACCACACCCAAGCAAATGTCATCTCAAAAGACCTAAGAGGTAAAACTTCATACAACAATGTGGGATTTCTGTTTTTCTCCATTTTTCTTCTAATACATTTTCTACTTTTTAAAATATTTTTATTTTCTATATTCTTTGTTTACATTCCAAATGATTTCCCCTTTCCCGGATCCCCCCTTCCCCATATGTCCCATAAACCTTCTTCTCTCCATCCCTTCTCCAATCACCTCCCTCCTTTTTCTCTATCTTTATATTCCCTTCCCATGCTAGATCAATCCTTTCAAGGATCAGGACCCTCTTCATACTTCTTCATGGGAGTCATTTCTTATGCAGTTTGTGCCTTAGGTATTCAGAGCTTCTGGGCTAATTAATATCCACTTATCAGAGATTGCATTCCATGTGTATTCTTTTGTGATTGGGTTACCTCCCTTAGGATGATATTTTCCAGATCAAACAATTTGCCTAAAAATTTTGTGAATTCATTGTTTCTAATTGCTGAGTAGCATTCCATTGTGTAAATATACCACATTTTCTGCATCCATTCCTCCTTTGAGGGGATTTTGGGTTCTTTCCAGCTTCTGGATATTATAAATAAGGCTGCTATGAACATAATGGAGCATGTGTCTTTATTGCAAGCTGGGGAATCCTTTGGGTATATGCCAAGGAGAGGTATAGCAGGGTCCTCTGGAAGTCTCATGTCTAGTTTTCTGAGGAAACTCCAGACTGATTTCCACACTGGTTGTACCATCTTACAGCCCCACTAGCAGTGGAGGAGTGTTCCTCTTTCTCCACATCCTCGCCAACACCTGCTGTCTCCTGAGTTTTTGACCTTAGCCATTCTGACTGGTGTAAGGTGAAATCTCAGGGTTGTTTTGATCTGCATTTCCCTAATGACTAATGATGTTGAGCACTTCTTAAGGTGCCTCTTGGTCATCTGAATTTCTTCAGGTGAAAATTCTTTGTTAAGATCTGTACCCCAATTTTAATAGGGTAATTTGGTTCCCTGGGGTCTAACTTCTTGAGTTCTTTGTATATCTTGGATATTAGCCCTCTATCAGATGTGGGGTTGGTGAATATCCTTTCCCAATTTGATGGTTGCTGTTTTGTCCTTTTAACAGTGTCCTTTGCCTTACAGAAACTTTGTAATTTTATGAGGTCCCATTTGTCAATTCTTGATCTTAAAGCATAAGCTATTGGTGATCTGTTTAGGAACTTTTCCCCTGTGCCCATGTCCTCAAGGGTCTTCCCCAGTTTCTTTTCTATTAGTTTCAGTGTGTTTGGTTTTACATGGCGGTCCTTGATCCACTTGGAGTGAAGTTTAGTACATGGAGATAAGAATGGATCAATGCACATTCTTCTGCATGGTGATCTCCAATTGATCCAGCACCATTTGTTGAAAAGGCTATCTTTTTTTCCACTGGATGTTTTTGGCTCCTTTGTCGAAGATCAAGTGGCCATAGGTGTGTGGATTCATTTCTGGATCTTCAATTCTATTCCATTGGTCCACTTGTCTGTCACTATGCCAGTACCATGCAGTTTTTAACACTATTGCTCTGTAGTATTGCTTGAAGTCATGGATACTGATTCCCCCAGAATTTCTTTTGTTGTTGAGAAAAGTTTTAGCTATCCTGGGTTTCTTGTTATTCCAGATGAATTTGAGAATTGCTTTTTCTAACTCCGTGAAGAACTGAGTTGGGATTTTGATGGGGATTGCATTGAATCTGTAGATCGCTTTTGGCAAGATGGCCATTTTAACTATATTAATCCTGCCGATCCACGAGCATTGCAGATTTTTCCATTTTCTGAAGTCTTCTTTGATTTCCTTCTTCAGAGACCTGAAGTTCTTTTCATATAGATCTTTCACTTGTTTGGTTAGAGTCACACCAAGATACTTTATATTGTTTGTGGCTATTTTGAGGGTGTCGTTTCCCTAACTTCTTTCTCAGCCTGCTTATCCTTTGAGTATAGGAAGGCAACTGATTTGCTTGAGTTGATTTTATAACCAGCCACTCTGCTGAAGTTGTTTATCAGCTGTAGGAGTTCTCTGGTGGAGGTTTTCGGGTCACTTAAGTAGACTATCATGTCATCTGCAAATAGTGATAATTTGACTTCTTCCTTTCCAATTTGTATCCCTTTGACTGCCTTATGTTGTCGAATTGCTCTAGCTAGAACTTCAAGTACTATATTGAAAAGATATGGAGAGAGAGGTCAGCCTTGTCTAGTCCCTGATATTAGTGGGATTGCTTCAAGTTTCTCTCCATTTAGTTTGATGTAGGCTACTGGTTTGCTGTACATTGCTTTAACGGTGTTTAGGTATGGGCCTTGAATTCCCGTTCTTTCCAATACTTTTAGCATGAAAGGATACTGGATTTTGTCAAATGATTTTTCTGTATCTAATGAGATGATCATATGGTTTTTTTCTTTGAGTTTGTTTATGTAGTGGATAGCATTGATGGATTGCCTTATATTGAACCATCCCTGCATCCCTGGGATGAAGCCTACTTGATCATGGTGGATGATCGTTTTGATGTGTTCTTGGATTTGGTTGGCAAGAATTTTATTAAGTATTTTTGCATCAATATTCATAAGAGAAATTGGCCTGAAGTTCTCTTTCTTTGTTGGATCTTTGTGTGGTTTTGGTATCAGCGTAATAGTGGCTTCGAAGAAGGAGTTGGGTAGAGTTCCTTCTGTTTCAATTTGTGGAATAGTTTGAAGAGTATTGGTGTTAGGTCTTCTATGAAGGTCTGATAGAACTCTGCACTGAAGCCATCTGGTCCCATGATTTTTTTTGGTTGGGAGACTTTCTATGACCCTTTTTATTTCTTCAGGTGTTATGGGACTGTTTAGTTGATCTATTTGATCCTGATTTAGTTTTAGTGTCGGATATCTGTCTAGGAAACTGTCCATTTCCTCCAGATTCTCCAGTTGTGTTGAGTATAGGCTTTTGTAGTAGGATCTAATGATTTTTTGAATTTCCTCAGTTTCTGTTGTTATATCTCCCTTTTCATTTCTAAGTTTGTTAATCTGGATACTGTCTCTGTGCCCTTTGGTCAGTCTGGCTAAGGGTTTATCTATCTTGTTGATTTTCTCAAAGAACCAGCTCCCGGTTTTGTTGATTCTTTGTATGGTTCTCTTTGTTTCTACTTGATTGATTTTGGCCCTGAGTTTGATGATTTCCTGCCTTGTACTCCTCCTGCGTGAAATAGCTTCTTTTTGTTCCAGGGCTTTCAGGTGTGCCATTAAGCTGGTAGTGTATGCTCTCTCCATTTTCTTTCTTTATTTTTTTATTCGATATAATTTATTTACATTTCAAATGATTTCCCTTTTCTAGCCCCCCAACTCCCCGAAAGTCCCGTAAGCCCCCTTCTCTTCCCCTGTCCTCCCACCCACCCCTTCCCACTTCCCCGTTCTGGTTTTGCCGAATACTGTTTCACTGAGTCTTTCCAGAACCAGGGGCCACTCCTCCTTTCTTCTTGTACCTCATTTGATGTGTGGATTATGTTTTGGGTATTCCAGTTTTCTAGGTTAATATCCACTTATTAGTGAGTGCATACCATGATTCACCTTTTGAGTCTGGGTTACCTCACTTAGTATGATATTCTCTAGCTCCATCCATTTGCCTAAGAATTTCATGAATTCATTGTTTCTAATGGCTGAATAGTACTCCATTGTGTAGATATACCACATTTTTTGCATCCACTCTTCTGTTGAGGGATACCTGGGTTCTTTCCAGCATCTGGCAATTATAAATAGGGCTGCTATGAACATAGTAGAACATGTATCCTTATTACATGGTGGGGAGTCTTCTGGGTATATGCCCAGGAGTGGTATAGCAGGATCTTCTGGAAGTGAGGTGCCCAATTTTCGGAGGAACCGCCAGACTGATTTCCAGAGTGGTTGTACCAATTTGCAACCCCACCAGCAGTGGAGGAGTGTTCCTCTTTCTCCACACCCTCTCCAACACCTGCTGTCTCCTGAATTTTTTTTAATTTTTTTTATTCGATATAATTTATTTACATTTCAAATGATTTCCCCTTCTCTAGCCCTCCCCTCTCCCCGAAAGTCCCATAAGCCCCCTTCTCTTCCCCTGTCCTCCATCCCACCCCTTCCCAGTTCCCCGTTCTGGTTTTGCCGAATACTGTTTCACTGAGTCTTTCCAGAACCAGGGACCACTCCTCCTTTCTTCTTGTATCTCATTTGATGTGTGGATTATGTTTTGGGTATTCCAGTTTTCTAGGTTAATAACCACTTATTAGTGAGTGCATACCATGATTCACCTTTTGAGCCTGGGTTACCTCACTTAGTATGATGTTCTCTAGCTCCATCCATTTGCCTAAGAATTTCATGAATTCATTGTTTCTAATGGCTGAATAGTACTCCATTGTGTAGATATACCACATTTTTTGCATCCACTCTTCTGTTGAGGGATACCTGGGTTCTTTCCAGCATCTGGCAATTATAAATAGGGCTGCTATGAACATAGTAGAGCATGTATCCTTATTACATGGTGGGGAATCCTCTGCGTATATGCCCAGGAGTGGTATAGCAGGATCTTCTGGAAGTGAGGTGCCCAGTTTTCGGAGGAAGCACCAGACTGATTTCCAGAGTGGTTGTACCAATTTGCAACCCCACCAGCAGTGGAGGAGTGTTCCTCTTTCTCCACACCCTCTCCAACACCTGCTGTCTCCTGAATTTTTAATCTTAGCCATTCTGACTGGTGTAAGATGAAATCTTAGGGTTGTTTTGATTTGCATTTCCCTAATGACTAATGAAGTTGAGCATTTTTTAAGATGCTTCTCCGCCATCCGAAGTTCTTCAGGTGAGAATTCTTTGTTTAACTCTGTACCCCATTTTTTTTAATAGGGTTGTTTGGTTTTCTGGAGTCTAACTTCTTGAGTTCTTTATATATATTGGATATTAGCCCTCTATCTGATGTAGGATTGGTGAAGACCTTTTCCCAATTTGTTGGTTGCCGATCTGTCCTCTTGATGGTGTCCTTTGCCTTACAGAAACTCTGTAACCTTATGAGGTCCCATTTGTCAATTCTTGCTCTTAGAGCATACGCTATTGGTGTTCTGTTCAGAAACTTTCTCCCTGTACCGATGTCTTCAAGGGTCTTCCCCAGTTTCTGTTTTATTAGCTTCAGAGTGTCTGGCTTTATGTGGAGGTCCTTGATCCATTTGGATTTGAGCTTAGTACAAGGAGACAAGGATGGATCAATTCGCATTCTTCTGCATGCTGACCTCCAGTTGAACCAGCACCATTTGTTGAAAAGGCTATCTTTTTTCCATTGGATGCTTTCAGCCTCTTTGTCAAGGATCAAGTGGCCATAGGTGTGTGGGTTCATTTCTGGATCTTCAATCCTGTTCCATTGATCCTCCTGCCTGTCACTGTACCAATACCATGCAGTTTTTAACACTATTGCTCTGTAGTATTGCTTGAGGTCAGGGATACTGATTCCCCCAGATTTTCTTTTGTTGCTGAGAATAGTTTTAGCTATCCTGGGTTTTTTGTTGTTCCAGATGAATTTGATAATTGCTCTTTCTAACTCTGTGAAGAATTGAGTTGGGATTTTGATGGGTATTGCATTGAATCTGTATAGTGCTTTAGGCAAAATGGCCATTTTAACTATATTGATTCTACCGATCCATGAGCATGGGAGGTTTTCCCAGTTTTTGAGGTCTTCTTCCATTTCCTTCTTCAGAATCTTGAAGTTCTTGTCATACAGATCTTTCACATGTTTGGTAAGAGTCACCCCAAGATACTTTATACTGTTTGTGGCTATTGTGAAGGGGGTCATTTCCCTAATTTCTTTCTCAGCCTGCTTATCCTTTGATTATAGGAAGGCCACTTATTTGCTTGAGTTGATTTTATAACCTGCCACTTTGCTGAAGTTGTTTATCAGCTGTAGGAGCTCTCTAGTGGAGTTCTTTTGGTCACTTTAGTAGACGATCATGTCGTCTGCAAATAATGATAGTTTGACTTCTTCCTTTCCAATTTGTGTCTCTTTGACCTCCTTATGTTGTCGAATTGCCCGAGCTAGTACCTCAAGTACAATATTGAAAAGATAGGGAGAAAGGGGGCAGCCTTGTCTGGTCCCTGATTTCAGTGGGATTGCTTCAAGTTTCTCTCCATTTAGTTTGATGCTGGCTACCGGTTTGCTGTATATTGCTTTTACTATGTTAAGGTATGGGCCTTGAATTCCTGTTCTCTCCAAGACTTTAAGCATGAAAGGATGCTGAATTTTGTCAAATGCTTTTTCAGCATCCAATGAAATGACCATGTGGTTTTGTTCTTTGAGTTTGTTTATGTAGTGGATTGTATTGATGGATTTCCGTATATTGAACCAACCCTGCATTCCCGGGATAAAGCCTACTTGATCATGGTGGATGATCGTTTTGATGTGTTCTTGGATTCGGTTGGCAAGAATTTTATTGAGTATTTTTGCATCGATGTTCATAAGGGAAATTGGTCTGAAGTTCTCTTTCTTTGTTGGATCTTTGTGTGGATTTGGTATTAGCGTAATTGTGGCTTCATAGAAGGAATTGGGTAGTGTTCCTTCTGTTTCTATTTTGTGGAATAGTTTGAAGAGTATTGGTGTTAACTCTTCTTTGAAGGTCTGGTAGAATTCTGCACTGAAGCCATCTGGTCCTGTGCTTTTTTTTGGTTGGAAGACTTTCTATGACTCCTTCTATTTCTTTAGGCATTATGGGACTGTTTAGATGGTCTAGTTGGTCCTGATTTAATTTTGGTATTTGGTATCTGTCAAGGAAATTGTCCATTTCCTCCAGATTCTCCAGTTGTGTTGAGTACAGGCTCTTGTAGTAGGATCTGATGATTTTTTGGATTTCCTCAGTTTCCGTAGTTATATCTCCCTTTTCATTTCTAAGTTTGTTAATTTGGATACTTTCTCTGTACCCTTTGGTCAGTCTGGCTAAGGGTTTATCTATCTTGTTGATTTTCTCAAAGAACCAGCTCCTGGTTTTGTTGATTTTTTGTATGGTTCTCTTTGTTTCTACTTGATTGATTTTGGCCCTGAGTTTGATGATTTCCTGCCTTCTACTCCTCTTGGGCGAAATAGCTTCTTTTTGTTCTAGGGCTTTCAGGTGTGTCATTAAGCTGGTAATGAATGCTCTCTCCATTTTCTTTTTGGAGGCACACAGGGCTATGAGTTTTCCTCTTAGCACTGCTTTCATTGTGTCCCATAGATTTGGGTATGTTGTGTTTTCATTTTCATTGGGTTCTAAAAAGTCTTTAATTTCTTTCTTTATTTCTTCCTTGACCAAGGTATCATTGAGTAGAGTATTGTTCAGTTTCCACGTGTATGTGGGTTTTCTGTTGTTTCTGTTGCTATTGAAGACCACCTTTACTGCATAGTGATCAGATAGGATTCATGGGATTAGTTCTATCTTCTTATATTTGTTGAGGTTTGTCTTGTGACCAATTATATGGTCGATTTTGGAGAAGGTACCATGAGGTGCTGAGAAACAGGTATATTCTTTTGTTTTAGGATAGAATGTTCTATATATATTTGTTAAATCTAATTGGTCCAAAGCTTCAATTAGTTTCATTGTGTCCCTGTTTAGTTTCTGTTTTCCTGATCGGTCCTTTGAGGAAAGTGCAGTGTTGAAGTCACCCACAATTATTGTGTTAGGTGCAATGTGTGCTGTTAGTTTTAATAAAGTTTCTTTTACGAAAGAGGGTGCCCTTGCATTTGGGACATAGATGTTCAGGATTGACAGTTCTTCTTTTTGTATTTTTCCTTTGACCAGCAAAAAGTGTCCCTCAGGGTCTTTTTTGATGACTTTGGGTTGAAAGTCAATTTTATCTGATATTAAAATGGCTACTCTAGCTTGTTTCCTGAGACCATTTGCTTGTAAAATTGTCTTTCAGCCTTTTACTCTAAGGTAGTGTTTGTCTTTGACCCTGAGGTGTGTTTCCTGTAAGCAGCAAAATGTAGGGTCCTGTTTACGTATCCAGTCAGTTAGTCTGTGTCTTTTTATTGGGGCATTAAGTCCATTGATGTTAAGAGATATTAAGGAATAGTGATTGTTACTTCCTATCATTTTTGATGTTATTTTTTAAATTTGAATGCTTAACTTCTTTTGGGTTTGATGAAAGGTTACTATCTTGCTTTTTCCAGGGTGAAGTTTCCCTCCTTGTATTGGTGTTGTCCTCCTATTATCCTTTTTAGGGCTGGGTTTGTGGATAGATATTGGGTAAACTTGGTTTTGTCATGAAATATCTTAGTTTCTCCATCTATGGTGATTGAGAGTTTTGCTGGATATAGTAGTTTTGGTTGGCATTTGTGTTCTCTTAGAGTCTGCATGAGATCTGCCCAGGACCTTCTAGCCTTCATAGTCTCAGGTGAAAAGTCTGCTGTGATTCTGATAGGTCTTCCTTTATATGTTACTTGGCCTTTTTCTCTTACTGCCTTTAGTATTCTTTCTTTGTTTAGAACATTTGGTGTTTTGATTATTATGTGACGGGAAGTATTTCTGTTCTGGTCCAGTCTGTTTGGAGTTCTGTAGGCTTCTTGTATATTCATGGGCATCTCTCTCTTTAGGTTAGGGAAGTTTTCTTCCATAATTTTATTGAAGATATTTGCTGGCCCTTTAAGTTGTAAATCTTCACTCTCATCTATGCCTATAATCCTTAGGTTTGGTCTTCTCATTGTGTCCTGGATTTCCTGGATATTTTGGGTTACAAGCTTTTTGCATTTTGCATTTTCTTTAACTGTTGAGTCCATGGTTTCTATAGAATCTTCAGCATCTGAGATTCTTTCTTCTATCTCTTGTATTCTGTTGTTGATATTTGCATCTCTGTCCCCTGATTTCTTCCCAAGGCTTTCTATCTCCAATGTTGTCTCCCTTTGAGTTTTCTTAGTTGTTTCTACTTCTGATTTTAGATCCTGGATGGTTTTGCTTAGCTCCTTCACTTGCTTGTTTGTGCTTTCCTGTAATTCTTTAAGAGATTTTTGTGTTTCCTCTTTCATGAGCTCAGCCTGTTGACCAAAGTTCTCCTGTATTTCTTTAAGAGATTTTTGTGTTTCGTCTTTCATGACCTCAGCCTGTTGACCAAAGTTCTCCTGTATTTCTTTAAGTATTTTTTGCATTTCCTCCTTGTTGGCTTTTGTATTCTCCTGGATTTCTTTCAATGATTTTTGTGTTTCCCTTGCAAGGGCTCCTAACTTTTGATCCATTTTCTCCTGAATTTCTTTAAGTATGTCCTTCATGTGTTCCTGTACCAGCATCATGACCAGTGATTTTAAATCCAAATCTTGTTTTACTGGTGTGATGGGGTATCCAGGACATGTTGGTAGAGGAGAATTGGGTTCAGATGTTGCCATATTGCCTTGATTTCTGTTAGTGATGTTCCTGCGTTTGCCTTTTGCCATCTAGTTCTCACTGGTGTTAGTTTGTCTTGTCAGTGCTGGACTCACCAGTGCAAGCTGCCCCTTCCCAGTTGGCCTCTGGTGCACAGCTTACCTCCTGCACTGCTTGTAGACAGGGTGCTGCTGCCCAGGCTGTTCAGAATCCAAAGCAGGCACCTGAAGGCTCCCGCTGGGGCCTGCTGGATTCACTGGAGCACACTGACTTCTCCCAGCTGGCCGCCCGGAAGCCCAGCTAGCCTCTTGCAGGACTTGGAGATGTGTTGCTGCCTCCCAGGCTGATCTGTATCCGGAAGCGGAGAGAGTAGAGCTGAGGGCTTCTGCCTGAGGCCTTGCCCCAGATTGTGTCTGTGGACCAGATGGAGCCAGTGTGCACCCCCAGGGAGTGCCGACGGTGTATGCCGCTGTGACCTCCCCTGTGTTCCGCTCACTCCGCTGGGCAGCTGATCCGCCAACCGGGCTGGCGCACCCAAAGTTAGCCTGGCCGCCCAGTCCCTGAGTCCAGGCAAAAGCCTGGGAGGCCAAGGTCTGAGCAAAGTTCCCCTAGGGCTATGACTGTTAATTGGGTCTGCCAGGTGAATAGGATGGTGGGCGTGCGCGCCCGCGCTCCCTGAAAGCTCCAAGAGAGTCTGCTGTGCTAACAACCTCCTGGGCGGGTTGACTCACAGATGGCCCACCAAGCCGCCCAGTTCTTGGGGTCAGTCCTGTGCGTTTTGGGGCCTAGACCCCGGCTTTGTTAGCCTCAGGCTATGCCTGTTACAGGTCTGCCCGCCAGAGCTCTCTGTCATCCTGCAGGCAAAATGGCGGCGGTGCGCGCGCAGGCCTGGGCAAAAAACCTCCTGGCTGGGTTGGCACCCCGATGGCCCCCCGACCAGCCCAGGGCCTGGGTGCAGGCCAACGCCCATCGGGCTCAGACCACCGCGGTGTTGGCCTCGGATTATGTTTGTGTACCTCAGTCTGTCCGATACCTGGTGTCCTAAACCAAGATGGATGCACCTCTCCTCACTGGTGGGAGGCTGAGTTCTGAAGTGGCTTCCGTGCAGGAAAGGCGCCGCACAACTGCAGCTCCTTGCCGGCTGGTCAGCGAAGGTCAGTGGTCGTGGGCGCAGGGCCAAACTGGACCCTGTGTCGCCTTGGTTCCACTGCTGATGGCCCTTCAGCTGGACCAGCCACTGCTGCACTGCCGCCGCCGCCGCTGCCGCCGCCGCCCCATTTTCTTTTTGGAGGCACTCAGGGCTATGAGTTTTCCTCTTAGCACTGCTTTCATTGTGTCCCATAGATTTGGGTATGTTGTGTCTTCATTTTCATTGTGTTCTAAAAAGTCTTTAATTTCTTTCTTTATTTCTTCCTTGACCAAGGTATCATTGAGTAGAATATTGTTCAGTTTCCACGTGTATGTGGGTTTTCTGTTGTTTTTGTTGCTATTGAAGACCACTTTTACTTTATCGTGATCTGATAGGAGGCATGGGATTAGTTTGATGTTCTTATATTTGTTGAGGTCTGTCTTGTGACCAATTATATGGTCGATTTTGGAGAAGGTACCATGAGGTGCTGAGAAAAAGGTATATTCTTTTGCTTTAGGATAGAATGTTCTATATATATCTGTTAAATCTAATTGGTCCAAAGCTTCAATTAGTTTCATTGTGTCCCTGTTTAGTTTCTGTTTTCCTGATCGCTCTATTGAGGAAAGTGCAGTGTTGAAGTCGCCCACAATTATTGTCTTAGGTGCAATGTGTGCTTTGAGCTTTAATAAAGTTTCTTTTATGAAAGAAGGTGCCCTTGCATTTGGAGCATAGATGTTCAGGATTGAAAGTTCTTCTTGTTGTATTTTTCTTTGAACAGCAAGAAATGTCCCTCAGAGTCTCTTTTGATGACTTTGGGTTGAAAGTCAATTTTATCTAATATTAAAATGGCTACTCCAGCTTGTTTCCTGAGACCATTTGCTTGTAAAATTGTCTTTCAGCCTTTTACTCTAAGGTAGTGTTTGTCTTTGACCCTGAGGTGTGTTTCCTGTAAGCAACAAAATGTAGGGTCCTGTTTACGTATCCAGTCAGTTAGTCTATGTCTTTTTATTGGGGCATTGAGTCCATTGATGTTAAGAGATATTAAGGAATAGTAATTGTTACTTCCTGTCATTTTTGACGTTATTTTTTAAATTTGATTGATTAACTTCTTTTGGGTTTGATGTAAGGTTACTATTTTGCTTTTTCCAGGGTGAAGTTTCCCTCCTTGTATTGGTGTTTTCCTCCTATTATCCTTTGTAGGGCTGGGTTTGTGGATAGATATTGGGTAAACTTGGTTTTGTCAAGGAATATCTTAGTTTCTCTATCTATGGTGATTGAGAGTTTTGCTGGATATAGTAGTTTTGGCTGGCATTTGTGTTCTCTTAGAGTGTGCATGAGATCTTCCCAGGATCTTCTAGCCTTCATAGTCTCAGGTGAAAAGTCTGCTGTGATTCTGATAGGTCTTCCTTTATATGTTACTTGGCCTTTTTCTCTTACTGCATTCAATATTCTTTCTTTGTTTAGTACATTGTGTGTTTTGATTATTATGTGACGGGAAGTATTTCTGTTCTGGTCCAGTCTGTTTGGAGTTCTGTGGGCTTCTTCTATATTCATGGGCATCTCTCTCTTTAGGTTAGGGAAGTTTTCTTCCATAATTTTATTGAAGATATTTGCTGGCCCTTTAAGTTGTAAATCTTCACTCTCATCTATGCCTATAATCCTTAGGTTTGGTCTTCTCATTGTGTCCTGGATTTCCTGGATATTTTGGGTTACAAGCTTTTTGCATTTTGCTTTTTCTTTAACTGTTGAGTCCATGGTTTCTATGGTATCTTCAGCATCTGAGATTCTTTCTTCTATCTCTTGTATTCTGTTGTTTATATTTGCATCTATGTCCCCTGATTTCTTCCCAAGGCTTTCTATCTCCAAAGTTGTCTCCCTTTGAGTTTTCTTAGTTGTTTCTACTTCTGATTTTAGATCCTGGATGGTTTTGCTTAGCTCCTTCACTTGCTTGTTTGTGCTTTCCTGTAATTCTTTAAAGGATTTTTGTCTTTTCTCTTTCATGACCTCAGTCTGTTGACCAAAGTTCTCCTGTATTTCTTTAAGTGTTTTTTGTGTTTCCTCATTATCGGCTTTTGTATTCTCCTGGATTTCTTTCAATGATTTTTGTGTTTTCCTTGCAAGGGCTTCTAACTTTTGATCCATTTTCTCCTGAATTTCTTTAAGTATGTCCTTCATGTGTTCCTGTACCAGCATCATGACCAGTAATTTTAAAACCAAATCTTGTTTTATTGGTTTGATGGGGTATCCAGGACATGCTGGTAAAGGATAATTGGGTTTAGATATTGCCATATTGCCTTGATTTCTGTTAGTGACGTTCCTGTGTTTGCCTTTTGCCATCTAGTTCTCACTGGTGTTAGTTGGTCTTGTCAATTCTGGACTCACCAGTGCAAGCTGCCCCTTCCCAGGTGGCCTCTGGTACACAGCTTACCTCCTGCACTGCCTGGAGACAGGGTGCTGTTGGTTAGGCTGTTCAGATCCAGCAGCAGACACCTGAAGGCTCCCGCTGGGGCCTGCTTGGTTCACCAGAGCACACTGACTTCTCCTCACTGGCTGCCCGGTAGCCCCTCTTGCCTCTTGCAGGATCTGGTGATGTGGCGTTGCTGCCCAGGCTGATCTGGATCCTGAAGCGCAGAGATCTGAGGGCTCCAGCCAGAGGCCTCAGGACTGGAACCCAAGCTCTGTGCCACCAGAGCAAGATGCGCGCTCCCAGATTGCCTCTGGGTGCACACCAGGTCTCCTGCACTTCCTGGAGACTGAGTGCTGTGGCCCAGGCTCTTCAGATCCCAAAGCAGACACCTGGAGGCTCCTGCTGGGGCCCGCTGGATTCACCAGAGCACACTGACTTCTCCCCACTGGCCGCCCGGAAGCCCATTTTCTACTTTATATATAGTTCTTCTAATTTTTGCATGTATTGCTCAACATTTTCATACTACAAATGCAAGCCCCTGGAATTGAATCTTTGCCTCTCTTATTTCTCTTATGGATGTATCCAAAACATCCTCCCAAAAGCATACCTTCTCTTTTTTTCTAAACAGGTTTGTCTTTCTGGAGCCTAATTTGAACTTAAAGTCACTGTTGTCACTCAAACTTCAGCCTTGAGGTCATCTTCTTACCTTGGCATTTTGAACACTGGGATTATATGTAAATCCTACCACATTTGGGTAGAAAAATGTCTTGAAAGAATAAATGAGTACATAGTACTAATGGTAGATAAATATTATTAATGCTTTTCAAGTATATCTGCTTTCTCCTATAGAGATCGCACACCTTTTGTGAAACTTCCTAATAACTGTTTGAGGACACAGAGATTTAGGCTACCATGTTAAATGTCTCACAACTTGCATCCACTTGTATAACTATATCTTTCCCCACCTTCTTAAGCTTAAAGAGAAATAAAGAGACTCTTCACTTTTTGTTCAAACGTGGCATCCAGAGGCAAGACTGTAAAACACGGACATAGCCCTAGCAGACAAAAAATTGTTTTGAATGCTATGTTGGCAAATGATGGCAATTCTCAATTTTAATCAAGACTAAAATGAACATGCTATAGCAATACCTGTAGAGAAGTGAGGATACTGTACTTCAAAGAAGTTAGTGTCCAATCATCTCCTGGTTTTTACTGCATTCAGAGCATATATGTAAGAGTCTTAGCACACTTGAACAGTATAAAATTATTCAATTAATATATTTGGTCTTTTGTTGTTGAAACACACACACCTTTATTTATATATTGCTAACATATTGTATGTTATTGACATATAGCTAGTATTAGTTGTTAGGAGGCACTAGAGATGGTGTTAAGCATGCCTAATATACTCATTAACCCCCAAGCATGCTGCAAAGCCCTATAATTATCCAATACTCTGATGATAATAGACTTCTCTAAAATGCAATCTTAATGTGAACACAAAATTAGAATACAGAAAGTAAGAAAAATTTCCATTTGCTAAGTTCGCAGAATTACAGAAATTTCTCTGAAGGAGTAGAAAGGAATACATAACAGTAGCACATACAAAAAAATTGGAAGTGCCTCTCTTGTAAAAAACAATCTTCTTGGTATCAAAGAACTGACAAGCCAAAGGTAAGTTGTTCGTGGATCCTTCTCATTTAGAAATAAAATAATTATCTCAATTAAGTATAAGAAAATCAAAAAGTAAACTTTAATGGTGAAGACAAAGAAAATTTATAGAATAATGTTTGTTGTGTGATAGATTCTGAAGTGAAGGGATTGTGCTTCCTGTTTTGATGAATGAAGTCATCTACTTTTGTGTTTTGGAAGGATAATTCTTTTAAGTCAGAAGATGGAGCCATCCCAACAGCCTTTCTCAAGATCAGTTTTTAAACCTCCTTTTTCTTATTTTATTTATTTAGGGGTAAGTTATTTCAGCATAAATTTATTTTTATAAAAAGGCTAGATGTCATATCCCTACTAGTTGAGAAATTGAAGGAAGAAGCAAGTGATTGTATGACAGTATGCTCTGACATTGAAAAAAGGAAATAAACAGTTCAAAATAGTTTCAGAAAGTCCCTGAAACTGAATAGATTCACTGCCACCCTCTCTGAGGATACATAAATAGTAAATGCTGCTATGATTCACTGACTGACAAGCCCAAGCTTCAGAAAACCAAACCAAACCAAACCAAAGCAAACCAAACCAAACCAAACCAAACCAAACCAAACCAAACCAAAGCAAACCAAACCAAACCAAACCAAACCAAACCAAACCAAACCAAACCAAACCAAACCAAACCAAACAGAAAACACTTTCAGACAACCAGGGCTTTTAGAAGTAGTAGAAACCAGCTAAATTACCTAGAAAGAAATAATATGTTGGAAAAGATTCAGACCAATTGAGCTACCTGGAGAGGACACTGTACAAACTGTTAAGCTGCCTGCTGGAAGATCAGTGGGTTCCATGCTCTCAGCTTTTGTGAGCTGTCATTCATGCTGGGGTGAGCTTTGGTCACTTTGGCTCCTATTAGCAGCCTCCTACCCATCTTCCCCTACATGACCACAATAAAACTTTACTGGTTTAACAAGTTGGATGTTAATAATAATATCCAGACTTTGATCTATCTTTATTTCTTATGTGGTGTATATTGATGTGTGTATTCTGACTCCTCATGAAAAGCCTGTCATGTAAAACAATGTCAAATCTCAACTACACAGTAAGTTCAATATTCTTCAAATGTACAAATTCTAACAGCTGATACTAAAGAAAAAAATAGCCAATGCAGCATTATTCCTATTTTCTCAGTGAAAATATTTTTTTAATTATGCTACACTCTGACTCCTGTGACTGAGCAGGCTGTTGCAGTCAGGAACACAGAGAACACCTAGTGTCAGAACAACTGGGACATGGTCTGTCAAGACCCCACCTACACCCATGAGCTGGGCAGCCTCATAGTCATTTGTACACCTATCCTGCTAGGGGACATCTGCACTACAGGGAGTCATGCATTTAGAGGAGATGGGCAGGGCCACAGTACTCTGAGCCAGGGGAGAACCAGTCACCCAGGGAAGCTGAGACAGGCCTCCAGGCACACAGGAGGGACAAGCACCAGCTAGAGACAGCAGGACCAACTAACACCAGAGAAAACCAGATGGCAAAAGGCAAACATAGGAACTTGACTAACAGAAATCAAGCAACATGGTACCATCTGAACCCAATTCTCCACCAACAGCAATTCCTGGGTACCCCAACACACCAGAAAAGCAAGATTTGAATTTAAAAAAAAATCACAGATCATGATGTTGTTAGAAGGCTGAAAACATCCAATGGAAAAAAGATAGCCTTTTCAACAAATGGTGCTGGTTCAACTGGAGGTCAGCATGCAGAAGAATGCGAATTGATCCATCCTTGTCTCCTTGTACTAAGCTCAAATCCAAATGGATCAAGGACCTCCACATAAAGCCAGACACTCTGAAGCTAATAGAAAAGAAACTGGGGAAGACCCTTGAGGACATCGGTACAGGGAGAAAGTTTCTGAACAGAACACCAATAGCGTATGCTCTAAGAGCAAGAATTGACAAATGGGACCTCATAAAATTACAAAGTTTCTGTAAGGCAAAGGACACCATCAAGAGGACAAATCGGCAACCAACAAATTGGGAAAAGATCTTCACCAATCCTACATCAGATAGAGGGCTAATATCCAATATATATAAAGAACTCAAGAAGTTAGACTCCAGAAAACCAAACAACCCTATTAAAAAAATGGGGTACAGAGTTAAACAAAGAATTCTCACCTGAAGAACTTCGGATGGCGGAGAAGCATCTTAAAAAATGCTCAACTTCATTAGTCATTAGGGAAATGCAAATCAAAACAACCCTAAGATTTCATCTTACACCAGTCAGAATGGCTAAGATTAAAAATTCAGGAGACAGCAGGTGTTGGAGAGGGTGTGGAGAAAGAGGAACACTCCTCCACTGCTGGTGGGGTTGCAAATTGGTACAACCACTCTGGAAATCAGTCTGGTGCTTCCTCCGAAAACTGGGCACCTCACTTCCAGAAGATCCTGCTATACCACTCCTGGGCATATACCCAGAAGACTCCCCACCATGTAATAAGGATACATGTTCTACTATGTTCATAGCAGCCCTATTTATAATTGCCAGATGCTGGAAAGAACCCAGGTATCCCTCAACAGAAGAGTGGATGCAAAAAATGTGGTATATCTACACAATGGAGTACTATTCAGCCATTAGAAACAATGAATTCATGAAATTCTTAGGCAAATGGATGGAGCTAGAGAATATCATACTAAGTGAGGTAACCCAGATTCAAAAGGTGAATCATGGTATGCACTCACTATTAAGTGGATATTAACCTAGAAAACTGGACTACCCAAAACATAATCCACACATCAAATGAGGTACAAGAAGAAAGAAGGAGTGGCCCCTGGTTCTGGAAAGACTCAGTGAAACAGTACTCAGCAAAACCAGAACGGGGAAGTGGGAAGGGGTGGGTGGGAGGACAGGGGAAGAGAAGGGGGCTTAAGGGACTTTCGGGGAGTGGGGGGGCTATAAAAGGGGAAGTCATTTGAAATGTAAATAAATTATATCGAATAAAAAAAAGAAAAGAAAACAATATAATTATAAAAAAAAAAAGAAGGCTTCAAGAAGGACATAAATAAGTCCCTTAAAGAAATACAGGAGAACACTGGTAAACAGACAGAAGCCCTTAAAGAATTATAGGAAACACAACAAAACAGGTTAGGGAATTGAACAAAACCATCTAGGATCTAAAAATAGAGGTAGAAGAAACAAAGAAATCACAAAGAGAAACAACTCTAGACATAGAAAACCTGGGAAAAAAGTCAGGAGTCATGGATGCAAGCATCAAAAACAGAATACAAGAGATAGAAGAGAGAATGTCAGATGCAGAAGATCCCATAGAAAGCATTGACACAACATTCAAGGAAAATGCAAAATGCAAAAAGCTCCTGACCAAAACATTTAGGAAATCAGGACAAAATGCAAAGACCAAACTTAAGGGTTAGAGGTATAGAAGAGAGTAAGGATTTCCAACTTAAAGGGCTAAATGTCTTCAACAAAATTATAGAAGAAAACATCCCAAACCTAAAGAAAGAGATGCCCATGAACATACAAGAAACTTACAGAACTCCAGATAGATTTGACCAGAAAAGAAATTCCTTCCATCACATAATAATTAAAACATCAAATACACTAAAAAAGAAAGAATATTAAAAGCAGTAAAGGAAAAAGGTCAAGTAACATATAAAGGTAGACTTGGCAGAATTACACCAGACTTCTCACCAGAGACTATGAAAGCCAGAAGAGCCTGGGCAGATGTCATGAAGACCCTAAGGGAATACAAATGCCAACCCAGGTTGCTGTACTCAGCAAATCTCTCAATTACCAAGATATTCCATGAGAAAAACAAATTTCAACAATATCTTCCACCAAATCCAGCCCTTCAAAGGATAATGAATGGAAAATACCAACAAAAAAAGGGGAACTACACACTAGAAAAAAAGAAGAAATTTATCTTCTTAAACAAACTGAAAAGAAGATAACCACACAAACATAAAAATTGCATCAAAAATAAAAGGAAGCAACAATCACTTTTCCTTAATATCTCTCAACATCAATGGACTCAATTCCCACCAAAAAGACATAAACTAGCAGACTGGATACTTAAACAGGACCCAGCATTTTGCTGCATACAGGAAAAACATCTCAGTGTCAAAGAAAAACACTACATCAGAGTAAAAGGCTGGAAAACAATTCTCCACGCAAATGATTCCAGTAAACAAGCTGTAGTAGTCATTCTAATATTGGATAAAAATGACTTTCTACCAAAAGTCATCAAAAAAAGACATGGAAGGACACTGTATACTCATCAAAGGAAAAATCTACCAAGAAGAACTCTCAATTCTGAACATCTATGCTCCAAATGCAAGGGCACCCTCATTCGTAAAAGAAGCTTTACAAACACTTAAAGCACACACTGTACTTCACAAAATAATTGTGGGTGACTTCAACACCCCACTCTCCTCAATGCACAGATCAGGGAAACACAATATGCCCTTCACAATAATCACAAACAAGATAAAGTATCTTGGTGTGACTCTAACCAAACAAGTGAAAGATCTTTATGACAAAAACTTCAAGTGTCTGAAGAAAGAAATCGAAGAAGACCCCAGAAGATGGAAAAATCTCCCATGCTCATGGATTGACAGGACTGATATAGTAAAAATGGCCAATAGCCCAGAAGCTTGGAATACCCAAGACACAATTCACATATTAAATGATGCCCAAGAAGAAGGAAGAACAACTCTGGTCCTTCTTAGAAGGGGAAACAAAATACCCACATAGGGAAATACAGAGACAAAGTGTGGAGCAGAGTCTGAGGAAAAGATCATCCAGAGACTGCCCCACCTAGTGAACCATTCCATATACAGTTATAATGCCCAGACACTATTATCAATGTCCACAAGTACTTGCCTACCAGAGTAGGATATAGCTGTCACCTGGGAGGCTCTGCTAATGCATGATAAATATAGAATGGGACACTCTCAGCCAGCCATTGAATGGAGCACAGGGTTCCCAATGTGGGAGCTAGAGAAGGGACTCAAGGAGCTGATGGATGCGCAGCACCATAAGAGGAATAATCATATAAGCTACCCAGTACTCCCAATAGAAAAGATATTAAGCTTGACTTTCAGCATCCTAGGATTTCTCTAGCCTACTCCTCCACATGTTACCACATTTCCCCTGCAAACATGTTCATGTGGCTAAAGAGTTGCATGGTCAGGATTGACCAGGTCACAGTGGTGACCCCATTTCTGGTCCCAGTTTTCTTTGGGTTTTCTTTTCATCATCATGCCATGTATGTGACAGAAACAATTTAAAACAGGAAAGATCTATTTAGTTGTGACATCAGATACTTTTCATATCCACTGTCTTTACATTCAGCTTCTAATCTGGTTTCTGTTGATCTTTTTCCCCCTCTTTATTCATTTTGACTGTATGCATTTACTTTAATGCATTCAAACTCAATGTATTCAACACTTCATCTCTGTTCAAAATGAAATGCTATGACAGGAAATACATGACTTAAGTGAAGATAAAAGCAATTTCTTATCCAAGCCTAGGAAAAACAGAAATCCCAAAGTACTTTGGAATAAAGCCTTGTTAACAGAGGAGGCTCATGAATGTTTGGTCATGCTAGGATGCCAAGACCATTCATTTTAATGTACTACACAACAGAGTTCTCTCTGCATACATAGGTGTCAAAGTAGCCCAGGTCATACATTGTAAAATAGGAATATACTGATCATCTAATCTGCTTTGTGCTGTGTTCAGTTTATCATCTGATGCTGCCCTATGCCATACAGTGCTAAACCACTGGACCATAATGCTAAGCCTACTGAACTCAGAAGCCTAAAGTATTTAAGCAAGTTATCCCTTGCGAGTCAACATTGGGCTACCAACAATTGATTAGAATACTCTGTGGTAGGCAACTAAGCTCAAGCCCTTGATACAAGGCTTTCATTTTTATAATGAAAAAGCTGAGCATATAGATGGTATAGACAAGGGATCATAAATTGGTATATCTGTATCTTCAGTAACAAAGTCCCTGGAAATATCAGTTTAGGCTCAGTGGAGACTTGGAAAATAAACATTTTCATTCTGAAGACCATTGTGGTATTATTTTGATTTCTAATTGCTCTAGACAATTTACTCTTGGAATTGCAGGAATATGGGAAGTGAGTCTTAGCTAGTGGCCCAAAACTGGCCACTGATTTTTAAAAGACATGTAGAGGTTTAATAATCTGAGCTTTGTACTCATCTTTTCTGTCCACCTTCCCTTATCTTCTTCCCCATTTTCCCCTTACTCTTCTTCTCTATCTACTAAACACACTTCTTGACTTGGATTCAATAAGAAGCATGACTATCAGAATGATTTCTGCAAGTAAGTCCAAGAAAACAAGCCTCCTTAAGTGAAATCTTGCTTTTAACATGATGGTACAGATTGCACCAAAGGCAAGTATTATGGACCAAACAATAAAGTAATATTGATATATATGTGATGTCTCTTATATGTGAACATTTGGGAGACTAGAGCAGAAATATTGTTTAAAAGCCAACCTGTGATATATATAGTAGTAAGACACTGTCCTTAAGAAAATGTTTTTGCTAAATAAAGTATTTTTAGATGGAATCAAGGTGAGGTTATGTTTTTACAATGGTTGATAAGCCCACTGATATTTGTAAGAGAGGAGATTTGATGAAACACTTAGAGCTAAAGAAATAAGGCCATGAGAAAATTAGAGTATCTAACTGTAAAAACCAAGGAGTATCAATGGTTACCACAACAGCAAATATAAGAGACATCAAGGACAGGTGAGGCTTCCCAAGAGCATTGGAGAAGAAAGACTTCATGGCCTTGAGCTCTGGATTTAAGCTCTGGGCTTCAGCACTTTGAGAGAATATAGTTTAGGTTCAATCCATGCAATTGTAGTATGTGTCACTGTAGCCCTAGAACACCATTATAATAAGTAAAGTAAGCATACAAGCCTACCTGTTTTCATGGGATCTGGAGAAGAAATGGCCCAGGAACCTGAAACCCTAATTAACATCGTAGTAAATTTTAAGACAGTTTTATGTATTGCAGAGGGAACCTCTCATGTTGAAAGCCAATCGGAGAGAAGGCTGCATAGGAAGCGATTCTATCCTCTAAAAAGTCCAGAGTTTATCCTATTGGAAACTGATAACTGTTTTAGAGGTACCTTGGTAACATTTCTATTTTTGAATGCCATTTGAACATAGAACTTGACAGAAGCAATGCCCGAGACTAGGACTCAGAAAACAGCTGAGTGAAATGGAATATGACCATACCATCGGCTGTTCAAAGGATATTATTGCATAGTTGGCTCATATCACACCACTGGAGGCATATCAGCTCAATATAGTTCACAACTGTAGGGTGCATTCTGTGATGTACAGCTATGAATGCAGTGCTTCAGACTCTCTTGATTGTCATAGGCCCCAGTAAAGGACTGCAGGTGTCTATCCTCCCATGCCTTTGTAATAGAGAAAGTATTGTACTTGTAATAGAAAGGTATTGTAATAGAGAAAGAATACTTGTACTTGTTCAAGTATTTCTAGAAACCTTTAAAATTCCCCACTGCATTTTACTTTAATGGATTCATTCCAAGAAATCTACTTTATCCATTGTAATATGCCCAAAGAACAGTGAAAATGACTGGAGATGAAGTGGTGCTTTTCTTGGAGGCAAATATCAAAGCCAATGATCCACAAGTCTCCTTCGTAGCAGTGAATACAGGGTCAGCAGTACTCTGCCATCTACTCGCACATCAAGCTTCAGCTGGGCTTTGTCAAACTCTGCTCCAGTTCCTCCATGGGTTTTCCTGGGGAATTTCATCTTCCTTGCTCCTCCTTTTATTTTGCATGGAATGCCAAGCACATGGTTCACTCCCTTTGGCTTTAGCTGTTGTCTACCTATTACAATCATTTCCTTCACAAGCCCCATCTTTCCTGAGATAATTATCTCTTGAATATCAAATGTCTGTCTTTTCTTTCATCCATTAGATAAGGAATGACATTTCTTTCTCTAAGTATCATTTCTTCTGCAGTTATACTTTTATTAAGTCCAACTCTGCTCTCTCCTTAAAGGAAGAATGTGTCTAATCAAGAAAACACATAGAGTTAAAAAGTAAATATGTCATTATTTCTGCGTTTTAAACTTCAATAACTTCCAAAGAGTCTTAAATTAAAAGAATATGCCTTTGATTATGAAAATGTTTTCCTATGCTTGTTAATTAAATATTTGATATTTTTATAAACAAGGTGAATTTAAGAAATGTTTTACGACTAAAATAATAAACTATATAAAATGTTTGAATAATATTTTAAAAATTGCTTTCACATATGTAAACTATGTATGCAATTGAGAGTAGTCTAACTAAAATAGATTAAAAGAGAATAATTGATCTTACGTAGATGGAAACTCAAGAATTAAAAAGAAAACTATTTTAAGTTGAAAAAGTTATGATAATTGGGTCTGCAGAGGTAGTTCAGTGGGTAAAATGCTTACAGTACAAACATGCACACCTCAAATTAGATCCTCATCTCCTACATGAAAATATAGGCATGGAGGCCCTTTTGTAATACCAAGGTTTGGGAATGGAACAAGGCAGGTCCAAGGGATTCAATAACAAAACAGTGTAGCCAGATGGTGAACTAAAGGAACAAAAAAATAAATTAAGGATGATCTTGAAGGGGAAAGACAACTCAACATTAATTTCTGGCCTTCACAAGTCCTACATAACCAAGTCTACATACACACACACACACATACACACATGCACACACACACACATACACAGCTAGACATTCACCTTCTACGTCCCACAATTCCAAGAATCATAATGGCATCACTATTGTCATCAAACTGAAGAAACATACCTGAAAGATATAAAGGACAGAATATCCCATACATAAGCTTGGCATTAAAAAAAAATTCCATTTATCGTCTTCAGAATTCACTAGATTTTCCAAACATTGGATAACTATTTAAAAAGTTCTGTTTCCCTTATTATAATTTATTTTTATTTTTATTGGATATTTTATGTATTTACATTTCAAATGCTATCTATCCCCTTTCCTGGTTTCTCATCCAGAATCCCCTATCTCATCCCCCCTTACCCTGCTTCTATGAGGGTGTTCCTGACCCATCTACCCACTCTGACCTCACCACCCTGGCATTTCCCTACACTGGGGCATCACAGACTTCACAGGACCTCTCCTCCCACTGATCCCAGTCAATGCCATCCTCTGCTATATATGCAGGTGGAGTCCCTCCATGTGTACTCTTTGGTTGGTTGTTTAGTCCCTGGGTACACTCCACAGAACTCAAGAAGGTTAACAGGCTAAAGGGCCCAAGTGAGTATGCTTCAATCCCACATGGGAGGGAGAAGAAAGCAACGGGGGGGGGGGGGAGGGAGGGAAGGGAGGTTGTGCTGGTGCAGGGAGGCAGAGGGGAGGGAGGGATCGGGATGGGACAGGGGAAAAGGAGAACATGATCAGGTATTGGAGGAAACAGGACTGAATCACTGAGAGTCAGCAGAAAGAATGAAAATAGGCAACCCCTTGAGGTAGGAGTTGGGGGGACCCTCTAGAATGTACCAGAGACTTGGGAGGTGAGAGACTCTCAGGACTCAAAGGGAGGAGCCTTAGATGAACTGTCCTATAGTTGCCCTACATGAGTTTCCCCAACTTGGTTATTGTAAGGAACAAAGAAAGAGTTTTTGCCTTACTAGTTGGGGCCCAAAAGAGCTAACAGAATCTGAAAAATCTTTAAGTCTTTCTAAAGATGATATACCCCAAAATACCCAAAATTCAGTGTCTTGTTACTACATGTGTCCTGTAACATAAAGAACAACATTTTGTTTTGAAGAAATAACATTAAGTAAAACAAGGAAGAGGCGGCAGAATGTCATAAACTTTGCCCAAAAGAATTATACAAGCCAAAGAAAAACTATAAAGACAGATTGTAGAGATGTTGGCTGTCTTTCCTGAGATCTTCTACTTCTGAGTCCAGAAAAAAAAATAAGACTTTAAAAATAAATGATCAAACCGTATTAAAAAAATCTATCTATCTATCTATCTATCTATCTATCTATCTATCTATCTATCTATCTATCTATCTATCTATCTGTCTGTCTGTCTGTCTGTCTGTCTGTCTGTCTGTCTGTCTGTCTGTCTGTCTGTCTGTCTTTCTGCCTATCTATCTATCTATCTATCTATCTATCTATCTATCTATCTATCTATCTATCTATCTATCTAGTTTGCTTATTATTTTATATGGTTGAGGGAATGTCTGTGTGAGTTTATGGGTGTGCAGGAGTCTGCAGAGGGCAGAAGAGGGTCCTAGGTTTTCTAGGATTGGAGCTACATGCAGTTGTAAACATCCTTGTGAGTGTTGTGTCCTCTGCAGTACAATAAGTGCTGTTGATTGCTGAGCCACCTTCCCAGCCTTCACTGTCTTATTGTTTATTAGTTTGAGGCTATTGAGTCATGTAAAGCTATTAGCTTTATTTTTTCCAATTGAAATATCTCAGATTAGTGCCTAAGGAGAAAACATCTTTCTGATTAGCATTGACAAATATCTCTAAAAAGTACTGAAGGCTCCCAGCAGGCCTGAGAATAGCCCCTTTCCTCTTTGTTTTCCCTTGCTAAACCTTTATATTACATACAGAAAGTTAGCCACCAAGGCTGATCAGCAAGGTCCAATTATCAAAACCTCAAGGTCTTGAAGTCAAAATTTGTTATTTTAACTAACTTCATTAAAATACATAATAATAACCTACCAACTCATCCAAACTAATTTTAACCCAGACCTCTCCTTTCTCCCTCTTAAAATTAATACTTGCAAAGCTATTTGTAGCTATTTTTGCCTGTATTAGATTCGGCTACTATGTAATTTTTTCTTGCTTAATAAATGATCTCTTTGTGTTTGGTTTGTGCTTAGAAATTGGTGTTTGGGTATAGTTTGTGCCTAATCTGGGGTCCAGAGAAAAGCACCTCTAGGACACATGGCTCCCTTCAAGTATAGTGTTTCTGTATCCAGCTCTGAACCAAATGCCACTGCTACATCAAGAAGTGAGTTTAATGAATAACCCAGTGAAAGTATGTGGAATCCAAAGAGAAAAACTCTACAAGATGAATGAGGTTGCTAAATTGGTGATCAGAGCTAAGAATTAAGCAGTCAAAGAATAACTTTATTTGTTTTCTGAATCCAAACAACTGCAATTCTGAGAGAGGTGGAAATGTCTTCCATAATTGTATTATCACAAGGAATGCAGAAAAATTAGTCCAGCATGGCAATCCACAGTGAGAGACTGGAGCGAATTATTATGTCTTACTGAGAGTTTCTCAAAGAAGTGTTCTAACTGGCTTTTTGAAGTCTGCTTTATCTGAAGTAAAATGTGTATAACCAAGTACTCTCCAAATATGCAAATTCATTGTATACACTAAAGTCTCACAGGATAAGACATTTCTCAATGGTTTTTGAAGTACGGAATTCTTCATCCTAATTATTTTGTTTGATATGAAAAGTGAATTGTTAGTGATTAACTCATTTTCTACACTTAGTAACTTAATACAATACAAATACTCAGGTCTTTTCTTCTTCTGGAAAATTTCTTCACTGACTAGAACAATCTTTATATGCTCCAAATTTCACTAATGCTTGGTTTATGCCATTTACAGTAACATTACTACATTCTGTTTTAAATATGAGTGGATGTTTTCTTCATATGCTATTTGGTGAGGTTTTGAATAGCATATACTAAGAAGGTAACAGCACTAAAAGTGAACTCTGAGCAAGTACACTGTCAGCATGCACTCTAACTCCAAATGCATGCTGCCGTACATCTAAACACATGGTATATTTGTTCAGTTTTATAAATTGCAATCCTGTAAGTTACAAAAATAGACTGATTTGTGACAATCAACAACCGATAGGAGATGCAGATAAAATATTAATGCCTGGTATGTTGCTCAAAAGATCCTGGAATAGGTTGAAGGCATCATGATTAGAAAAAGAAAGCCTCATTAGGTAGGTAAAACCACAGTGCAGGCCATAGACAATAGAAGAAGGTGGTGACAACATGGACATGTAGGAAATATGAAAGAGTTAAAGCATTTTTAGGGGAGCAAACATCTTCGTGCACATGTTAAAATTGGCTCTATCCGCAAATGTTCTATTTTGCAAATACTTAGAAAACATGTTTAGCCTGAGCAATAGAGCTATGTGTCTGTTTTCTCCATAATGAAAAACTGCTTCCCAAAAGAAAGAGAAGGCCTCACAGGTTCAGGAATCCTCTCTATAATGCCTCAGAAGTAACAAAAGGTAATCAGAGAGGTGGCATCTCTGTGATGGACTGTCTGCAGTATGGGCAGCTGCAGATTTCATGAGTCACCACCAATAGTGGTGATAAGAGATTTTTAATGGCAAAGCTAGTCATATTTCTGTGGGTACCACTCACTGAGCTCCTGCAAGAGACCCTAATAAACATACAGACTCTCTGACAGAATCAATTCTTTGCTCCATTTTTGATTCCCTATGTGTATGAAAAGCATTTGTTCTAACATTTAGAGGAAAAACCAAATGACAATGATTCTTCAAGTCTACTCGTAGTGTTCATACTCTACTCCAGATGTTTCCTTGAAAGACTTGAGTACCCATTAGCTTATGTACATGAAAGAATTCTCAGGAGCGCATAGGATGTGAGAGTCTCTTGGGTCTCAAAAGAAAAAAAAAAGGAAACCAGGGATGGTGTCTTCAAGGATCCAGGAATTAGCCACTTTAATCAAGGCAAAAATTCATTTCTAGTAATTCTGATTCTGAGGATGCTGAAGGATAATGGTATTGGATGCTGGGTTTCCACTACCTCTGAAACTTAGATACTTCTGTATTTGTTTTTTCTAAGAATTACATAATTTCTATGAACAACTTCCATTTCAAATGATAGACTCAAACTTAAATGCACATTTTTATTTTTACTTATCTTGGAGCTTAGTCATGTCAAGTTATGTAATGAATAAACCAATTAAGATTTGGAGAATATTATTAAAATTTCAAACTATACTTTGCTAGGCCACAATGTTCAGCCATCCAACAAAATGCTAGTTATTTTATATAATGTTATATAAAAATATGTTATTATACTGCATATACTTTATTTATAAATTATAGTAATTTATATAAATTACATGTGATTTAAATAAAATGAGCAGTGTCATTTTAGTACTACAGAACACCTGATAGTTGTTAGTTTCCATTCTGGGGGCAATTTTCACATTAGATTTAAAAAGTATAATAGGAAAATTTGAGTTATACACATTTGACTAAATTCTAGATTTCTAACAATAATGCAAACTATATTCTACTTCATTGAGTATCTGTTTTCTCATTGTCCTTTCATGTATGTATGTATGTGTGTGTGTGGGTCTGCATGTAGAGGAAAATTGACTATTGGATCTGTCACAGAAGGACAGTGAACAGAGTAAATCCTCATAACTGCAGTTTCTCCAATTTTTGTTCTCAACAATTCTTTTTGTTATTCCAATATAGCCCAGCAGAGGGCGAATGTTTTCTGCTTCAGTATAATCTTGGAAGAAAGTTGAGTTTCTAAATCCTGCATTTCCCGTCTTTCCTGTGACAAGACACTAGGCTTTTCCACCGGTGGGGTTGCTAAATGACATTCTTCCCTTGAAGATTTTCCTAAACAGACTATGGCATAATGAACATAGCAACTGACAATGATGTCACTTTTCTCTTTTCATATTCACAGCTTATTAAAATAAGGCCTATTTTTTAAATTGTTTTTTTTTTTTTTAAAAATGTTATCTCTGTGCTTAATTTTATTAAGAGTCTCATGCTCTACTGACTGAGCTAGCCAGGCTGTACTATGCCTAATTTTACGTTGCTATAAAACTTCTTTTAACTCTCTATATAAACATCAGACAACAAGGGAGGAAGCCAAAGTAGAAAACAAACATCAACAAGCACGAAGCAAAGTGCATTGCAGAAGTTACAAGAAAGCTCTTGGAAAGTTGGGCTCCATCCTAAGCAGCAAATCATCCTCACTTCGTATTTAACTCTGTGAGCACTCATTGTACCCTCTTCCATGACAGATTCTAGAAGGCACACTTTGAATTCCACAAGAAGTTGTCAGCTCTTTGGTTCAAAACATTTTTCCTGAATTAATCTTCAGTCAAGGAAGAATACAGCATACCTTTGTGCTTCTTTGAAAGATAGCAATGAATTGTCTTATTTGAAATGGGCTTACTCAGTGTCCAAAATTTAATACACTAAGCTCTTGTATGGCTCATTGTAATTCAAAATGCTGGATGCGTTACTGTAGTATTATTTTTCTTTTTAGTTTGTTGGTTGGCTTTATTTTCATGAACAGCAAATAAATACAACGTCTTAAATGTGTTGCCAAAGAGAACTATAAAGAGCTGAAGTTACCTATGCATTCCTTCCACTACTCTGCAGAGCACCAAATGCTGCATGGGCAATGGTTGTGCTGGCTGAATAGAGAGACTGGGTCCCATTCCAGAGCTTCCAGCTTGTCCATTGAGTAGCTCAGCTCATACTGTTTGATACCAAGTTTTATACACGTAGGCCCACCTTGATTGTCTATGCTTATACAATCACATAAATTGGATTCATCTGCCTGCATAGTGTTGTCCCTTGCTTTTCTTCATTATCAAGAAATGCTGCTGACTATGAAACTTTCAGTTATCGTCCCAGTGTTTAATGTAGATGCCATGTTTCATTTCAGTATTCCCTATGAATGACATATAACTATTTCTCACATTTTTACTAGTTAGGATATTCTACCTCCCTATGTGGTAATTCATAATATAACAGTATGTATAGTCCTTAAATTAGAAAGCATAGTGATCACAAGTCTTCTTTCTGTCTATTTTCCATTTCATGGTCATTTGTAAAAAATCACCCTCTTATATGCTCTGGCCCTCAGTTCTCTTATGCCTTTGATGTTCCCTTTACTTACTCTGTGAAGATTTACACTGAAAATTACAATCTCATGCCATCCATCAATATCTATATAGCTGCACATTACTTCCAGAGATGCAGAAAAGCAGAATGATTTCTCCTCCATGAACTCAACACTCATGCCAACACTTAAAACGGGTCTGTCAGATGTCAATGCTCTCAACAGTATATAGTAAGTAATACATTAAGCAGTATATATTAAATTATTATAACAAAGTACCTGAGACAGTCAACTAACAAAGAAGAAAGGTTTATTTATTTCATGGTTTTGGTGGTCCTGGGTTGTATTTAACTGGCTCTCCAGTTTTGCCTATTGTAGGCAAGCTCACTGTGACAGGGAATACATGTTATGGTACAAGCCTGATGGTAGCATGCCACCGGCTCTTGACTTCATGACAGGCACACCTCCTTCAAGCTCACACTTCTGAGAGATGTACACCCACTTCCAATAGCTCCATGCTGATATATTTTGTCAAGAAACCTCTTTTTGTGCCACCAGAAGAAGCTGGAAAGAACCCAGATGTCCCTCAACAGAGGAATGGATACAGAAAATGTGGTTTATATACACAATGGAGTACTATTCAGCAATTAGAAACAATGAATTCAAGAAATTCTTAGACAAATGGATGGAACTGGAGAAGATCATCCCAAGTGAGGTAACTCAGTCTCAAAAGAACACTCATGGTATGTTCTCACTGATAAATGGATATTAGCCTAGAAACTTGGAATACCAAAGGCACAATTAACATATCAAATGCCCAAGAAGAAGGAGGGAGTGGCCCTTGGTCCTGGAAAGGCTCAGTGCAGCAGTGTAGGGAAATACCAGAACAGGGAAGTGGGAAGGGGCGGATTGGGGAACAGGGGGAGGGAAGGAGGCTTATGGGACTTTCGGGGCAGGGGGATACAGGAAAGGGAAAATCAGTTGAAATGTAAATAAAGAATATATCAGAAAAAAAGAAACCTATTTTGTCCTAAATATCACAGTGTTCTCTGTCTGCATATTTGAGGAGCACATCCTCATAGCCAGATCTCACACTTCTACATGTGATCTAGCATTTTTAACATTCCTTAGCTCCTACAACACTCACCCTGACTTGTTCTCTCATCCCCTGGGTGTCACCTACTAACAGGAAACTGCTCAACTATATCATAGTGTGCATATTGCTTAACCAAGGGTCTTTTTCTGGCTTCTCTTTGTCTTTTAATCCTCTGGTACATTTTTCCTCTTTCTAGCACAGTTCTTGGATAAAACACTAGGCAAAAGAACAAACGGCTATATCTAGTAGAAAAAGAACATTTGCTTTAAAAGGATTCCTACTTGTGGACTTGCCAAAGCCCATTACCCCTTTAACATTCAGTCACCTCTACCGAGTTCACTTGTGAAAGGCCTTAGCCAGTTGACAGTTCTATGGGAAGCACAATATTCCTTTACAACACTGTGAACATTGTATTCTACTTAGTTGGTCAAATTATTCTGATGAAATAAATAAGTCAAAATGAATCTTGTCCTGTACTGGTTTTCATAGAAGACTGGGTTGAACATAATAATACAGTATTGCTCATTTACATTGCTTTCTCGCCTCTCTCTACATCCGCTGTTCCATTTGTTCTTCCCTCCTTCCCTTCTTCCTTACTACACTCTTTCCTTCAGTAGCTTTGGGAATCAAATCCCAAGCCTTGTGAATGTTAGCTCAGCACTTTCCCCATGAATGCCAACTCTGGAATTAATCTACATTTCTTAGCAAATGATCTGGAGCTTTAGACAGACTTCAGGACTTGTAGAATTACACTTTCTTTTGCTCCATGTATATTTCATAACTACAAGATTCCCTGTGTAGGCAAGACTTGGGTGTTGAATTTTAAGCAACTATTTTATTCCTACCTTTTCACTTCCCTGATTATTTAATGGCAAGTCATGCTTTCCCAATCACTCAGTCATCCACATCCCATTACAGACAAATAAATAAACAATAAAAGAAGTGAAAACAAAAGCCACTTCATGAATGTAATGACAGTTCTGGTAACTTTTAGTTCATACATTTAAAATAAATAATAACGATTTTAAAAATAGAGTGTGTAAATAGCAAACTGGCTACAAAGTGGTGCAAGATCCTGGCTTATACTGCAGAGGGAGCCTCTGAGTGGGGAAAGGCTTTGGGGATGGCTGTTTCATTCTTCTAGTCTCCAAGCACTTATATAGCTAGTTTCTAGCACCTCTGAGGTCTGCAGTACCATGGAAGGAAAGGAAAGTTACAGGGAAAGGGAACTATGCAGAGCGTTCTTAATGTGCATTTCTTGCTGATTTTGTGTTATTTTTGTTTTATGCACAGAGTCTGATGGGGCCCACACTGGACTCCAAGCATGCCTTTACATTCCTGATTCTTCTGCATCTCTTCTCAGAGTGATGGGGTTACAGGTATGAACCAAAACACCTGACTATACAAAGTTCTTAACTGATGCATATTTCCACAAGAGAGAATCAGTGTTCCTTTTTTTGTGTGTGTTTTCTTTTTAATTTAGTTTTTTTTAACTTATTCCCTTCACATCCCTCTCATTATTCCCCCTCCTGGTGGTTACCGCCTCCAACAATCCTTCCCCCATTTCCCCTCCTCTTCTTCTCTGAGGAATGGGGTTCCCGGGTATCCCCACACTGGCACTTCAAGTCCCTGAGGCGCTTCCTCTCCCATTGAGGCCAGGCAAGGCCACCCAGGTAGAAGAACATATCCAACATATAGGCAGGAGCTTTGGGGATAGCCCCTGTTCCAGTTGTTCAGGACCCACAAGAAGACCAAGCTACGCATCTGCTACACATGTGTGGGGTGGCCTAGGTCCAGCCTGTGTATGTTCTCTGGTTGGTGATTCAGACTATTAGAGTCCAAGGGTCCACATTATTCGAATCTGTTGGATTTCCTGTGATATTTTATCCCCTTCAGGGTCCCTGACAAATATTTAGATCAGTCTGGCCTATGTAGCCTTTCATGTGTTCTCTTTTGATCCCAGAATCCAGTCAGACCCATGCGCTGTCCCTCGTAGAACTTGACATATTACTCTGATGTCTCATGCTCTCTCCTATCCAGTTTATAATCTGGAAGAACACATGAATCTTAATGACAGAGCAGTTTCCCAGAATCTTTCAGCAGCCTGCAAGATTGTCCACAGCTATGATATCCACACACCAGACAGAACTGTCACCTTCCAACAGGAGGCACCAGCAGTCTCTCCCTTGAGTCAGGTTAAGGCCTTCCCACTGGTCTTCAGATAAAAGTAACATACTGAATATTTTTTCACCATGGAATCTAGGGAGCATTTTCCAGAACATCATGGGTCACCTTATATATACTCTTAGTAAATACTCTCTTCTGCTCTCCACTTCACTCCAGTCCCTATACAGATCCGTTTAGAATTTAAGTCATGATATTGAAAAATTTGTTACTTCTTTATATAACTGTGTTCACTGCTTATATTATGGCCCGAAGCCTCCCTTTTGAATGAGGGTTATAGTATGGATTAAAAGTTCTATGTCCAATACACTGTTACAAGCCTGTCGCACAAATACTTTATAGTCTCCACTCCATTTTATTTCTTCTTAATAGAGTCTTGCTGGTTAGATTGGAGCATAGATATTGATACTCCTCACTTAGCATCAGACTGTTAGAAATATATGTGTGTGCAACCACATTCACAGGTGCTAGAGGCATGCCGAATTGGTCACACAAGGTATTACAGTTTTCATCCAATCAAGCATTTTAGTACTTCCCAGAGATGTGAGTTTTATCCAGAAAGACTATCTCTAGCCCCAGACAATACGAATATTCTTTTCTATTTTCCTCTAAATTATTTACAGAATATCTTATTTATATTTAAATACTAAAATATTGACCTATGTATGATTCAGTTTGATATTATCTGTAATATGAGTAATTTTCTTGGGCATTTTATGCAAATTGGAAGTTATTTAGTATTAAATGGCTATGCTGCTCCTGCTGATCATAGCTGCCATTTTATCCTGAGCATGTATCTAACTGTTGAGGCAGATTCAGACTGGATCATGTAGTGTCTTTTCCCAGTAAGTGGAAAGCATCCTTTGTTAGTAAAGAGAAGTTAATTTGAGTTACTGATGTGAGCAATCCCTCTATTTCTCATGTTTCTATGGTATCTAGAGAAGACCCAGGAACAATATTGAAACTGCTTTTTTTCCCATTTTTCTGGGCTTGTTCTATACCTCAAAATAGAAGCCAGATAACGAATTATTAATAACATAAATTCACTTATTATTTTTCATAATTTGTTAATTATAAAACATGATTGAGGCTGGAGAGATAATGTGTGTGGGAGTGGAAGATGTTAAAGTACTTGTCATGTAAGTATGAGGACTGTGGTTCAGATACCTGGTATCCTCACAAAGGCCAGTGGGCACAGCAACCAACCTGCAATTGCATACTAAGAAGGTAGATACAGCTATCCACAGAGAAAGCTATCAGGACCAGTCACATTGGAAAGCTCCAGGTTCCAGTGAGAGACCCTGCTGCCTCATTAAAAAATGTGGAAAAGTAGCCAAGGCTGATCCCCAACATCAAACTTGGGCCTCTACATACATGTGCACATAGACACATATGTACCACCCCCCACACATGTGTAATCACCCATACATGTGCAAACATGTTTACACCAACACACCTATCAAAATAACAAATAAGTTGTAAGGAGACAAATGAAAGATATTAATGTTATAAATCTTACTTTATTTTCAAAAGTCCTAATAACTAAAATATTATTGTACCAGTACTAGTAGAATAATAGTAAAATAATTATTGCTTGCAAAATTGTTCTTTCTAGAATTGATTTTATTCAAAAATATTCTATTTTAGATTCAATGTCATTCTGAAGTAGTCAATAAATACCAATTTCACATGTTTTTGACATTGTATCAACATCCTGTTTAAAATGGAAAAATAGGAAAAGAAGATCTTTTTTTTTCAAACTGAGCTGAGTCTGTCCATTTGTGATAGTAAAATGATGCGCTGAAATGACACAAATATCATTCCAGTTGCAATAAATGGGATAACGTTTGCCCCTGAGTAAGGAGACACAGAGAGCAGGAACATCAGAGCATTTTACTTTTCCTGCTATTTGTTCTGTAGGTAGCGATTGCACATGCCTTTATTTAAAAAACAAAACAAAACAAAACAAAACTTTGGACAGTGAGCTCCAGGTAGTTATGAAATCTAATGGCTCAAGTGAAATAATGCCAATATGTAAGTTTCACTGAAGAGAATCTGTAGTTAAACATGAGCCATATGGAGAATATGCCACAGTTTGCTATCCATACCACATCTATAATGAATCTTGGTAAGGATGAAGACTTAATTAAAAATTACACACCAATCTGTTAGCTAGAAGTCTGAGGTCAGGCTTGGCAGATTAAGCACTCAGAACTTCCTTTGCCATATGCTTGAATCACCGTGTGGTTTCCGGGGAAGAAATTTATGTGACCATTGATTGCACATATTTCAAGTGAAATATATGGCTTGAGGAAAGCCACACAGGCAGGCAGAAGCCAAACTTAGTTCACTAGTAATCGCATTTGAATATGCTAACTATTCTACAAATACTGGTTTGATTACAAGGAGGTGGGGAAAGGACATGATGTAGGGAAAGGAATCCATATTTTATGTATTCTAAACTAAGAGTGATCTGAATATGCAAAATGAAATATAATTTGTTTCCTTTCCAGGAAATAAAACTCCAATCAAGTTATATTATGTATTTGGCTTGGAGTATAATATAAGAGAAACTCATCCCTCAAGAAAGATTTGGATTCATTCTTGAAGCTCTTTTCCTAACTGATTTTGGATTTCTACACACATACATATGCACATGTGCACACACAAACACCACCACCATTACCACCACCACCACCACCACCACCAACTAGTGCCTGTCATTTCTCTGTCCCTTTCTTCTCCATTTTCAGCCAACTGCATGGCTGTTCTGGGTCTTCCTGTGGTGTTGGACTCATTACCTGGCTTACACTCATCACTTGAAAGTCTAATGGTGACTTACAGGAAGCATGAAGGCAAAGACTGTGCAAAAACAGTGATCATGAGAAAGACACATCAATAGTGAAATCAACTGACATTTCATCTGTGTGTGATATTCTTAAATGCTGTATCCCAAGTATACTTCACAGCACCTATCTTCAAAAAGGAATAGTATTTTGAGAAAACGAGTTGTCTCACTCCTACATATGAACACTTATGATATATTGAAAAAAAAAAACTAGATGACCTGAAAGTGACAGACACCTTAGAAACCCTGGTCTCCAACTGTGAGGGACCATGAATGAGGCACAGATACCTGGAGTGTAAAGAAGTTTGTAAACTCTTCATGTTGCTGATTTCAGAAGATAGCTACACTACGGTTGATGATTATACCTAGCATCTAGACTGAGGAGAAAGGGCAGCACTCAGTTTGTACAGCAAAGTAAAGGAGTTGAATGGATTCATACTCCTAGAATAATACAGTGAAACCAACACTGGCTTCTTTCCTTATACCCGGACATCCTAACAGCTTCAGTTTATGGTTGTAATGATATTTCTTAAATTATCTGTTCAAAATGCAAAGGAACATTCAATATTACAACAAAGTCTCTGCATCCAAACAGAAGAGTGATGGAGATTACACCAGCAGAGGATCTAAGACAGATTTATGACATTATAGCATCCACCCAAACTGGGAAATTATTTGGAGCAATGTTTGGTAGCATGTTGGAAACATGAAAACAAGGAGAACGTGGCATGAAAATATCTGAACTTGAAATTTTCTTTTAAAAAAAACACCCTTTAGAAATATCACGTATGTATTCAAGTAGAAAGGCACAATTTATTTGATATTATAACCTCTTCAGGGAGTAGACAGAATTTTACTATGAGACATATCTAGCCATCATTCAATACACGTTTCCTGATGTCACCCTCCACTAGGCCCTGTTCTGCTTTCTGCTAGTGAAATTGTTAACATTAGAAATTCTCTAATAAAAAAGTCACATGTATTATGTAACACTACAAACAGCTAAAAATTAGTTCAGGGCATTGATGGATAATTGCTGTGAAACTAATTTGCCTTGAAAAACAGGAGTTACCTGAGGGAACAATTCTTTAAAAAGATGAATACAAGGATGAAATTAGCCATAGGGAGATCAGGATGAAAGGTCACTTTCTTTATGGTATCGGCATTGGTAGGTTGACCATGCTACAGTGGAAGGCTTCATACCTGTGTACATATGGGCATCACTAATTAGACTCTGTGGGTTACTAATTATTTCTTTTAAAAATATGCACTTGGGAATAGGATCATCTTAGGGGGTCTCATCACAGAGATAAAGCCAGGTGGTAAAGGTGAATATTATTAAAATGCATTGAATATATGCATTGAGTTTTCAAAAAAACCCAAAATGTTATCTTTTAAAGAAGTATAATATTCTAGGATAAGAAGAATTCTTGTGTAAATGTCTGAAGTAGACTCAGAAGGAGACAATGTGTAACCAAAGCTTACGAGGGAGGGGAATAGCTTAGAAGACAAAGCTCAGGGAAGATGGAGATATCTATAGTCCAGAACAGAGTCACTGAGTGAATAACTGTATTGGGTTGTGTAGGCTTAGATTTTTAAAAAAATCTAACTAAATTTTAGTAAGGGTTTTTAAATCCTTTCTACCCCATTTAGCTCACTGTCCAATGATGGGGAAACAAAGATGGAAAATAGAACAAAGGGATGTGCACCTGTTTAGAGGAATTTCTTTGAGGCAATATCAATCTCCATTTGTCAGGATACCAGCAGCACAGTTCAGTAGTGCCAGGATAGCAAACACAAAGGAAGAACAGTGGTGAAATGATCCAACAGAAACAGCCAGGCCTAGACTATGCAGAAACCACCAGGACCAGCCAGGGTGCCAGGAAAATTCTCTGCTGTGCCTTTCTCAATGAAGTGAAGATCAGCTAAGAAAAAGGCGCAAAAACAATAAAAATTGCTAAACTAACTATGCAAATGCCCCATCACTGTCTTATTTATACTTTCTCCAAACATCATGTGTCCTCCCATGGGTTTTGTCTCAGCATAACACCACATAAGTTGGCTTCACCACTTGAGTCTGTATCACATGACCTAAACAAATCCTTCACTACAGGGTATAACCACAATAGGAAACCATTGAAGCTTTCAAATAGAAACAATATAATATTTATTGTTGAAAATCAATATTTTTTAAGTGAACAAAATGCGTTTTTCCTAAATAATAGGTTAGAACTACAGCCAGAAACTGGCCAATCTAAACAAGTGATACATATGGATGGTTGACAGTTTCTTTTTTTTATTGAATATCATCTTCATTTACATTGCCAATGGTAAAACCTTTCCCGATTTCCCCCCCTCCTAAAGACCCCCTTCCCACCCCATGCCTCCACTTATATGTCCCTCCACCCAACCCACTTCTCCCCATTTCCTTTTGTTGGTACCTCAATTGAGCCTTTACCTGACGAAGAACCACTCCTCCCACTGATGTCCAACAAGGCATTCCTCTGCCACATTTTTGGCTGCAAGCATGTGTACCCCTTGGTTGAAGGTTTAGTCCCTGGGACTCCTAGGGCTTGTGGGTGGCTGAGATCATTGCTCTTCCCACGGAGTTGAAAATCCTTTCAGCTCCTCTGGACCAACCTCCAGTTCCTCCATTGGGGACCCCATGCCCAGTCCAACAGTTGACTGGTAGCATCTGCCTATGTATTTGTAAGGCTCTGGCAGGGCCCCTCTGGAGACAACCATAGCATGCTCCTTTTGGTGTACACTTCTTCTCATCCATAACAGTGTCCAGGTTTGGTGACTGTTTATAGGATGAATCCTCAGGTAGGGCAGTCTCTGGGTGGTCTTTATTTCAGTCTCTGTTCCACACATTCTCTCCCTTATTGCTCCTTTGAGTATTTGTTCCCTTTCTCAGAGGAACCAAAGCACCCTCACTTAAGTCCTCCTTCTTGAGCTCCCTGTGCTGCGTGCATTATAACTTGTTTATTTTGAGCTTTTGGGCTAATATCCACTTATTAGTGAGTGCATATGTGATTCTTTTGTGATTGGATTACCGAACTCAGGATGACACTTTCTAGTTCCATCAATTTGGCTAAGAATTTCATGAATTCATTGTTTTTAATAGCTGAACAGTACTCCACTATGTATATACCACAGTTTCCATTCCTCTGTTGAAGGACATCTGGGTTCTTCCCAACTTCTGGCTATTATAAATGAGGCAGCTATGAATATAATGGATCATGTGTCCTTATTACATGTAGGAGCATCTTCTGGGTATATGACCAGGAGTAGTATAGCTGGGTCCTCAGGTAGTACTATGTTTAATTTTCCGAGGAATTGCCAAACTGATTTTCAGAGTGGTTTTACCAGCTTGCAATCCCACCAACAATGGAGAAGTATTCCTTTTCCCCCACATCCTTTCCTGCATCTGCTGTCCCCTGAGTTTTTCATCTTAGCCATTCTGACAAGTGTGAGGTGGAATCTCAGTGTTGTTTTGATTTGCATTTCCCTTATAACTAAGGATGCTGAACATTTCTTTAGGTGCTTTAGAGTCATTTGAGTTTCCTCAGTTGAGAATTCCATTTAGCTCTGTACCCCATTTTTTAATATGATTATTTGACTCTCTGGAGATTAACTTCTTGAGTTCTTTGTATACATTGTATATTAGCCCTCTATCAGATGTAGGGTTAGTAACATCTTTTCCCAATTTGTTGGTTGCCATTTTGTCCTATTAAACGTGTCCTTTGTCTTACAAAAGCTTTGCAGTTTTTTTTTAATTTATTGATATATTTATTTACATTTCAAATGATTTCCCCTTTTCTGGACCCCCACTCCCCGAAAGTCCCATCAGTCCCCTTCCCTCCCCCTGTTTTCCCACCCAACCCTTCCCACTTCCCTGTTCTGATTTTGTTCTATACTGCTTCACTGAGTCTTTCCAGAACAAGGGGCCACTCCTCCGTTCTTCTTGTACCTCATTTGATGTGTGGATTATGTTTTGGGTATTCCAGTTTTCTAGGTAAATATCCACTTATTAGTGAGTGCATACCATGATTCATCTTTTGAGTCTGGGTTACCTCACTTAGTATGATGTTCTCCAGCTCCATCCATTTGCCTAAGAATTTCATGAATTCATTGTTTCTAATGGCTGAATAGTACTCTATTGTGTAGATATACCACATATTTTTGCATCCACTCTTCTGTTGAGGGATACCTGGGTTCTTTCCAGCATCTGGAAATTATAAATAGGGCTGCTATGAACATAGTAGAACATGTATCCTTATTACATGCTGGGGAATCTTTGGGGTATATGCCCAGGAGTGGTATAGCAGGATCTTCTGGAAGTGAGGTGCCCAGTTTTCGGAGGAACCACCAGACTGATTTCCAGAGTGGTTGTACCAATTTGCAACCCCACCAGCAGTGGAGGAGTGTTCCTCTTTCTCCACATCCTTGCCAACACCTGCTGTCTCCGGAATTTTTAATCTTAGCCATTCTGACTGGTGTAAGGTGAAATCTCAGGGTTGTTTTGATTTGCATTTCCCTAATGACTAATGAAGTTGAGCATTTTTTAAGATGTTTCTCCGCCATCCGAAATTCTTCAGGTGAGAATTCTTTGTTTAGCTCTGTACCCCATTTTTTTTAATTCAATATAATTTATTTACATTTCAAATGATTTCCCCTTTTCTAGCCCCCGACTCCCCGAAAGTCCCATCAGTCCCCTTCTCTTCCCCTGTCCTCCCACCCACCCCTTCCCACTTCCCTGTTCTGGTTTTGCTAAATACTGTTTCACTGAGTCTTTCCAGAACCAGGGGCCACTCCTCCTTTCTTCTTGTACCTCATTTGATGTGTGTATTATGTTTTGGGTATTCCAGTTTTCTAGGTTAATAACCACTTATTAGTGAGTGCATACCATGATTCACCTTTTGAGTCTGGGTTACCTCACTTAGTATGATGTTCTCTAGCTCCATCCATTTGCCTAAGAATTTCATGAATTCATTGTTTCTAAAGGCTGAATAGTACTCCATTGTGTAGATATACCACATTTTTTGCATCCACTCTTCTGTTGAGGGATACCTGGGTTCTTTCCAGCATCTGGAAATTATAAATAGGGCTGCTATGAACATAGTAGAACATGTATCCTTATTACATGCTGGGGAATCTTTTGGGTATATGCCCAGGAGTGGTATAGCAGGATCTTCTGGAAGTGAGGTGCCCAGTTTTTGGAGGAACCGCCAGACTGATTTCCAGAGTGGTTGTACCAATTTGCAACCCCACCAGCAGTGGAGGAGTGTTCCTCTTTCTTCACACCCTCTCCAACACCTGCTGTCTCCTGAATTTTTAATCTTAACCATTCTGACTGGTGTAAGATGAAATCTTAGGGTTGTTTTGATTTGCATTTCCCTAATGATTAATGAAGTTGAGCATTTTTTAAGATGCTTCTCCGCCATCCGAAGTTCTTCAGGTGAGAATTCCTTGTTTAACTCTCTACCCCATTTTTTAATAGGGTTGTTTGGTTTTCTGGAATCTAACTTCTTGAGTTCTTTATATATATTGGATATTAGCCCTCTATCTGATGTAGGATTGGTGAAGATCTTTTCCCAATTTGTTGGTTGCCGATCTGTCCTTTTGATGGTGTCCTTTGCCTTACAGAAACTTTGTAATTTTATGAGGTCCCATTTGTCAATTCTTGATCTTAGAGCATATGCTATTGGTGTTCTGTTCAGAAACTTTCTCCCTGTACCGATGTCCTCAAGGGTCTTCCCCAGTTTCTTTTCTATTAGCTTCAGAGTTTCTGGCTTTATGTGGAGGTCCTTGATCCATTTGGATTTGAGCTTAGTACAAGGAGACAAGGATGGATCAATTCGCATTCTTCTGCATGCTGACCTCCAGTTGAACCAGCACCATTTCTTGAAAAGGCTATCCTTTTTCCATTGGATGTTTTCAGCCCCTTTGTCGCGGATCAAGTGGCCATATGTGTGGGTTCATTTTGTCAATTCTTATTGTTAGAGCA